>NW_028249492.1:0-378765 GCF_964263255.1 Lissotriton vulgaris | reverse complement strand
ACCTCAAAGAAAAAAGCATGAACCAGAGAAGAAAGTAAAATGTGAGCCAGAGAGAGACAGGAAATAAGTAACAAACCATATAGAAAAAGTGTGAGGGACAGAAATAAAAGTAAAATCAAGTGGAAGCAAAGCCATCAAAAGAGAAGTGAAGTAGGAATACAGCCAGTAAGAGACAAAGAGGGAGCGCATCAGTTAAAGAGTAGGGGGGGGGGGCGCTGAAGTGGGTTAACAAGGGAGTGAGATAGAAACATAAAACAGGGGTTAGAGGGAGTTAAGTGGGCATGAGAGTGCATTAAAAGGTGTAGGTGCACATGTGCTATAAATCATGCAGGGTCACATTAAGGACCACAGTAAAGTAAGTGGGGAAAAAAGGACAAAGCAGCGTGGATGAGAAAACGAACAATGAAGTTGAAAGGGCAAGACAGTAAGCGATAGAGTGGTGGGAGCACACGAGACAGCAAGCGATACAGTGGTGGGAGTGCACGAGACAGCAAGCGATACAGTGGTGGCCCGGTCTTGCTTCTGACAACGGCACTGTCGCCTCTGCCCCCAAATTCCGGCAGGCGACCCTGAGCGATGTACATTAGGGCGGTCGACACTTGAGCTAAGAATGGGCTTGGCTAGTGTGCCGCCTGAAATGCCAATTACCTTGTTTATGTAACTTATGAAAACAAAGTCCTTGTGTAGTGCACTGATTCCTGCGAAAAGTGTTCTGACACCTTTGGGTACTGTCAGCGCGATATAAAATCGCCTCAAACTAAGCCTTGCTACATCTTTTGACAAACCAGGTGTGAGCAAACCGTAAACAAGCTTATAAATCAAATCAATACCCTCTTATGCTCAGCATTGCTCTAACTAATGGCATGCAAACGGGGAGGAGGGTGGGGGTGTTCAGTACCGAGTACGCTGCCGCCCGGGGGTACCTGACTGCCCCGTTAATGATTTAGCCCCAATGCCGATCGAAAAACAGCAGCTACTGTGAAACGCTTTGGCGCTATGGACAGTATTTACAGCGCAGAGCGGTGACATAAGAAATGCGCAACCATAATACTTTTGTTCGAGGCATATGAGCTGCAGATCCTACATTTTGCAATAGATCGCCACCTGGTGTTGGGCTCCGATGATTGCAGGTTGTTGTCTTTTTGGAAGAAGTCTTTTGTAGTCACAAGATAGGTGACTCCTCCCTTGGACAATACTGCTCATGGTCATCGACTCCATCTTCAGATTGGTTTTTTTCCACCACTGGGTTCGGATGAAAGTTTCCGCTCCGGCTAGAAAAAGACCTTTTCTGATTCTTGAAGCGAGAAACTTCAAACAAACTCTTTCGACATCGAATAGACTTTCGACATCACCAGCTACATTCCGGTGCGTCGACGCGGGCCGTCGGGCCCATCGGCTCCGTGCGGCCTACGCCTCATTGAAAGAACTCCATTCAAGAGATGCCCGGTATGTAGAGCAAAATTCCCTCATAGCGACCATCACAAGATTTGCAACCTCTGTCTCTAGCCAAAACACGACGAGTCGACCTGCACAGCCTGTGCCTCCTTCTGATCGAAAAAGGACCATTTTGGATCGGAGGGCCCGTCGACACGGAAATGAGGAGATCAGAACCAGCACCGGAGGCCATCTTTGAAGAGGAGATCGTCAAAGAAGACGTCTCCGAAGACGAATATCAAATTGAAGATATCTCCGAGGACGAGGCTCCACTCGGCGCAGAGGAGGACTCGCCTGATCTCCAGAAAATATCGGGGACAGAGGATTCGGACGATTCGATCCAATCTCGACAACCTGTGAGTACATCTGCCCCTGCACGACAGACATTACCCAAACAGAGGGCAACAGTCAGCACTCCGCCCATGGGGCCCAGTCAAGACCGAAAATTACCCTCTAACACCCCGCCTTCGGGCTAGGTGTGCGGTTGTTAATAGGCGGCGGAAATGGCTATTATGTTAATGGACACAGAAATATTAATAATCATATTGCTTCTTTAGCTATTAAGTAGCCATAGAATGTAACTCTCCAAATAAAAGCTGCATTAAATAATGTCCCACTAGGAAAAAACAGAGATTAAATATGCAGGAGAAAATAAGAGGTAAATCAATCCAACACAACCAAGTTAACAGGTTGTGCTTCTTTGGCTCAAGGAGCCCAGCTTAACAAAACTGGCAAATAAGAGGTTGACAAAACCCAACCTTTCTGCCTTGTTAATGCAGAGCAGGCCCGCCTCTGCTCTAATATGTGATGGAGGACAAAACTGAACGGGGATCCCAGCCGTGTCAGACACCATTTCGTGATAGGGCCAACGCCATAAATTCACTCAGGTCCAAGAGGGAGTTTCGAGCTAAAAAGGACTTTCTAGCTTTACAAGTCTCCACTGCAAGTCAGTGTGTTACAGCAGTTCAGAGGGGGGCGAGAGGTATAAAAGACTCTAAAGACAGATCTCAGGGATGTGGCTCTGCTCTGCATCTTCCTGTCACTGCCGTGCACAGGATTGGGCCTGCCTTTGGCCTGGGGTTTGCTCAGGCACATAACATGCATGTCCCAGTAACCGGGTAGTGAAGTCCTGCCATGTAGCACTAGATGATGGCCCTCGAGGGTTGAAGGGCCCGCCTCCTTTTGCCTCTGCAAGGCCTCTTGAACTTCGTAGTCCCTCTCATGTAGTGAAGTCGCACTTGGTAGCGCTAGATGATGGCCTCAGATGTGAAAGGGCCTGCCTCCTCCAACCCCTCTTGTCCCTGCAACGCCTTTTGGCATTCGTAGTCCCTCTGACATCCAAACAGATGTTCCCCGGGTATGAGTCCTTTATTACAATATTTGTATTCATGGGTCCACTCTTGTGTTTTCTGTTTCGGTTATGTTTGTGGTTCGAAATTCTGAGCCGAATCTTCGAATCAGCGTGCTGGCACACTGCTGAGCTGCCCTAACTGAACTGACAGGATGGGACATGAAATAGTATCTGCTTTGGACAGTAGCTGAAGGAAAGGCTGGCTCCCTCACGGTGACCACTACTGCAATAATTACTTCTGTTTGCAAACCAGTTGGCATCAGCCAGCAAACTATTGTCTCCACGTACAAATGTAGAGTTGAATGGTTCACTCCTGCGTTCTCTGATTCTCCCTTGCTTGTTCTCATCTACACCCTTTCCTGTTGTAGAGGTGCACTTTGTTTAAGCCATAAATACTACACAGCATCCACAATGCTGTACAACATGACTAAACAAAACATTGACAAAGCCAGTCTCTCCGGTGTAGGTGAAACATGTTGGCTTTGCCAGGGCTTCTTTTCACATGTTATTATTGCAGTGCAGACAGTGTTTCGTATCAAGTGACAGTTTAACATTCCAAACAATATTTAAACCAAGTACTTTATAATTTAATTAGTTGTGGTAACTTGTGCATTGTCTGGAGGAACAGATCAAGAGTTATATGTGACTTCTGGTGAAAGAAAGGAAAAAAGAGCTCAATAAACAAAAACTGAAAAGGTATTTAAACTAGAAGTAGAGACTAGTTCTTTAACTAAGCCCAATAGGTGATCATCGAAGACAAAACGTGAAAACAGATTGGTCACAGCAAATTGAGGGAAACCGCATTATCTCCAGTTTTCTCATAGCGACACCAGTGACATACAGATGCAGTTGTTGGCCTCAGATTGAACAAAATCTAAATTGACATTAGTCTTTGACCTTCTGCAGTCAATAAAAACAGGAAGAGTCCCTTAAGTAGTAGTTAAAATATATGTACATTATATCTCACTTGGTTTTAAGGTGCTTTCAACACTTATTTCCAATATCGGAGAGCCTAATTGGTAATCTCAAATGTTAGTACTGTGCAACTCTGAGTACTTTTTTCAGTTGTTTACCTACAGTACCACTGATCCTTTTTAGATCTCGCCTGAGACAGCGCATATGCTGTATCTTGCGATGGCGTGTTGTTTCTTAAAAGGCCAAAATAATAAAAAGGGGCTTTAGCCGACTCATTGCTTACCATTGTTTGGCTTTATTTGTCACTTGAATTTTCTTCCTTTTCATTTGTCAGTGAGACTATTTTACTGCGGCTTAACTTTGTCTCCATGTTCCTGTTTTCTTACCCGGAGCATGGACCAGGCACTAATTGATTTCTTGAATAGTATTCTTCCATGCTGCTTTTGCTTGGATTGTGGTACCTTTTTGGTCATTTTTTGCTTTTGTTTACAAGCCCGCTTAAAACCATCAGTGTTGAAGTTTGCGCTTTCTAAGATCTGAACGCAAACAATTAGTGATCACAAAGCTTTGTTGCATGTGCCCCTATGTCCGAAACATACATTTTGGCCGTTTGTCGCTTAAAATGATGATGAAGCTGTAAACATTATCCCTTTCTTTAAGACTGTTGCAATACATTGTGTTTTCAGAATTAACGTTTCCTGCGGTGTTACGTTTACTTATTTGTTGGTTACCTCTTTTATAATTTAGAGGATATTTTATTCATCACACCGCCCATTACCTCTACCCACACCTGAATTGTAAAATCAGCCTTACCTCCCTTTACGTCTATCCACCCCTGGACCCTAACCTCTCCCTACATTTACCCAACCCTGAGCCCTAATTTCACTCTTACTTCCCTTTACTTCTACCCACCCCTGAACCCTAAATTCACCCTCATTTCCTTTACTTCTACCCATCCCTGAATCCTAAAATCACCCTTACCTCCCTTTACCAACCCTGAGCCTTAAGTTTCCTTTACCTCTGCTTACTTCTACCCACCACTGAGCCCTCACATCCCTATACCCACCATCGAGCTATAAATTCACCCCTGAACACTAAAATCACCTTATCTCCCTTTAGTCCTACCTATCCCTGTACCCCAAAATCATCCTTACCCCCTCTAACCACCCAAAAACCCTAAAATCACTCTTACCTCCTTTAACCTCTACCCACCACTGAACCCTAAAATCGCTCCTACCTCCCTTTAGCGCTAATCACCTTGACCACTAAAATCAAATTTTCCCCCTTTGCCACTACCCACCCCTAAAACATAAAATGCCCCTTACCTCAACTAAACCCTAAAAAAAAACCTTACCTCACTTTAGCTCTACCATCCTTAAACCCTAAAATCACTTTAAAAAAAAAAGAAAAATAACAAAAAAGATATTTAAAATGAAATACTTACCTGCATGGTAAAGTGCTGTGTAGTAAAGGTATAAATACTTACTTGTGTGGTAAAAACTGCATGGTAAACGTCCTGTCTGGTAAAGGATGTTTCTCCTCTGTCAGGACACATTTCCAACTCCTCTTTGAACACACTCCTGCCTTCACACCAGTGCCCCAAAATGTTTTGGGTTGGGGACACAGTTGGTTGCTTTATGCCCTTTGGTATGTTTGGTGGACACCTTACCACTTGACAATTTGCCCCCTCTCCCCCCCCCCCCCCCCATCCACACCTTGTAGTATAGCTCTCGCCTGAGACAGTGTGTGCACTGTAGCTTGCAAGACATTTTGTTTACCTACTGGGTGCTTCGAGCCTGCCCATTGCTTACCATTGCTGGCTTCATCATCTCTCTAATTGCGTTCCTTCTCTTTGGTCAGTGAGTGTCGGATTCACTTCCTTTTCGTGTGTTTGTCGCTACACTGAAACATTGCCCAAGTATTGCTTCCCTTGCCTGTTGTCCTTCCACTGCTTTAAGCTTTCAGAGATACTTTTTTCTTTTGACTTGCACTCCTTCCCTCCCATTCTTGTATTGTCGCTTGCCCCCACCCCCATGCCCCTTCTGCATTGTTGCTTGATTGGTCCACCCTGCCTACTCCCCGGTTGTTGCTTGCCCTGGTGCCCACCAACTCCTCCCCCTTCATTGCTTGCCCTGTCTGTCCCTCACCTCCTCCTTTTTCTGTGCTTACCCCCTTCCATCCTGCCTGAGAAAAACCACCCAAAAGCCACACCAACAAGTTTCAAGATGATACAAAATGCAGCTAGCGCTGTGCTCACTGCTCTGCATGGCCGTTTTGGCACTGTCTTCATGTAGGGCCCACATCAGCTTAGAAGTAAGATAATTATATAGGTGAGTTTTTCCCCAGAATGCCTTTTATGTGTTTGTGAGTTTCAGACATCAGAACCAAGTCAAGATCCATCTTGCAACTTCAGACCGCTTTATGTATATTACAGCCTTTGCACCCGTTTATGGATGTGGCTTTCATTTACTTTTGTTATTATTGCTTGATTCTTGTTTTGCAAGGCAACCTATCCCCATTAAAAAAGATTGATGTATAAATATTTATTTTAATTTCTTGTGGGTTTACATTTGCTGACCAGATTTGTTTGCCATTTGTTCCTGATTTTAAAGAAAACTTATCACTGCTCCTCGTGGAAAGCACTGCCATAGTACCTTGTTTTCCTGACTTTCAGCCGTGGCGCACAACGGCTGCTCTTCTGTAAAACATGGCTAAAACCCTTGACAAACACCAAGCTCTTGCACAGACCAGGCCTATTGGCTTTATAAGTGCCTGTTTCTTTACCCTCCAAACAATATGTCAGGGAATGCGGAATGGAGTGTACCTCTGATGGCAAGTGGAGAGATAAATAAATTGTCCTTAACTCAATGAGACCCTCACACAAGAATAACATGAATCATTGTCTCTCTCAAGACTTCACAGCAGCAGTTATTTGAAAGACAATCTAAGTTCACCAGCATCACACCATGAGCTGTTAAATTCAAACATCAGAATCTGTAGAAATCTGATCTACACAAGTGTTACCTTGTCTTTCAGGAGAAGTTGCTGTAACAGTTGTTTTCCATAACCCAAGCTACCTACTTGCATAAAGACACCATCAGCCAAAGACGATATCAGCTTGGTAGCACTATCTATTTTATAAACTTAACACCTGTTTGTCCAATACATAAGCGATCCAGTAATATTTCAGTGTAAACCGTCCCAAAAAATGTAAACTAGATCTCATTAATCATCTATTTAAAAAAATATATTTTTATTGAGAACAGCAAAACATATGCATACAAGGACATCACTGTGGGACTTAAATACCTGACATCATTTATACATTACATAGCTTCAGCACCTCCTGTACTTTGACGCTTTTCCAATTCCACTGTTGGGGACACCACAATATCTCCTCTGTACTTATTCCAGTTCAAGCACTTTCGGTCCCATTTCTTGGGACACCCCCTTGCTATAAACGCTTCCATTTCCGCCAGTATGCATCTATCCAACTCTTTCACCTATACATGTATGCTCGGTATGGTTGCTCCACCCCATCCTTTCGCTATCTCCCTTTTGACCAGGGTATAACCCAACGTCAAAAATTGCTTCTCTAATTCCGTCTGGTCAGTTGCCTCCCAGATATTTAACAAACCCAGTTGTGGCGTTAGGCTCAACTCCTTATGTAGGGCTTTATGCATGTGTTCAGTGGCTCCCTCCCATAGGACTCATCAGTCATCTTGCAAGCTATTTTGTTGTATTGATCTGCCTGAATCTGCCAGGATATTACCAACCAATGTCGAGTGCTTCAGGAGTGAAGAAGGGTTGCTTGACTCTGCAGCAATGGGGACCAGGAGACGTCAAGGATGACCAGTGTCCAGAGGTGAGCTGTCCCACGAAGGATGTTGATGTCCGGCTTGAGCACCAACAAGCCTTGGCAACTGCAACCCACGCGGTCAGAGGAAACAGGTTACGGTGTGGACCAGCAAGGTCCAGGGGACTCTCCAAGCAATGGAGAGTCAGGGCACGTCTGGAGCAACCAGGTAAGCCCAAGAATTAACAAGGTGAGCCTCGCCAGGATCCACAGGCCAACGGACCAGGGATCGCGAGGAGACCTCAAGCAAGTCTGCAAAGCACCAGCCCACAGGACACTCGTGGAGTGGAGGCCAAAAATCTTCAGTGCAAATACTGCTCGGGGTCAGAACTACACAGAGTCCAAAGCACAGGCTCAGGAATCGTCACTAAGCATATGCAACTGTAAAAGTACTTGGTGCACAGAGGTTCGGTTTGCATGGTCCCCACGAGGGATACTGGTCTCAGAATAGCTGAGAGGGCAGATCGACCTCCAGGACCTTTGGGAACCCATCTACTGTGTTGCTGTAATCTTCGAAGTCCTCAGGAGCTCAGGAGAAGCAAACCGGTCAGATGTGTTTAGGTGCCAGCTTTTGCAGCGGAGTAACTCCTTTACTCCAAGGGAGATTCTTCAGTCATCCAGCGTCATGCAGGCAGTCGAAGTACTTGGATTCTTCTTAGCAGAATGTTGTCCAGGTAAAATCTAAAGTCCTGTAGCCAGGTTACCCACTTTATACCCATGGGAAGGGGTTGGAAAGAGTCTGTGGCTACACCCATGTCCTTTGTCCAGTTTCACGCCAGAGCAAGAATAAATGGCTCCTAGAACTGGTTTGAGCTGGACTATGCGCAGGGACACCAAATGTGCCCCCAGTGCAGACTTTCTGGCACTCTAAGAGTGCACCCACCCAGCCCCAATACACTAAATCCTGTCTGGGATGTGGTTACACCTCCTTGTGACAGGATACCTATGGTCATGCCTTCCTTTGCGCGAGCTTGGCTCAGCAGCAGGAGAGCAGAATCGGGTCTGTGGCTGGCAGCATCCATTTTGTGCTGCCCAGGTCAGGCTGGTTTTGAGTATACCGGTGACCCACATACGTCCCTTTAGAAGGGTGGAATCATACCTCCAGGAGGTATGGTTCCAAGGTGTTTGACACCAAACACGACATGTTTCTAAGCAGCCGTTTTAAAGTTAGCATTTACCGCAAGGTTATAAAGCACTTAAACATATATGTCTGGCTGCATCACAGACTAGCTCGGAGAAAATTCTCCGAAGGCTGCAGATGGGCTCTGCTCATGCAGGGACACCCTCTCATGAAAAACCTCGCTCCCTGCCTTCAGGATTGTTAAGGCCTGTCATAGGGGTGACTGATAGGTATTTAAGTGTAGTGATTTAAATATATATAGTGAACCTATATCTTAAGTAAGTGATGCAAGCACCAGCTTACACAGTCTGCTGTATCAGGCTGGTCGTATCAATTTGGATAGCCTCTCAGGGGTGGCATAATACATGCTTCAGCCCATGGGAGGCCTATCTGCTACCTATGCCCTGGGTACATTGTGTATCATACTAGGGACTGATAAGAGTACCCCAGAATCCAATCTGGAGTGTACCTAAAGTACAAGCATATCAATTAACAGGGGAAAGCATATAGAATAGGTTCCTGGATAGCAGGATCCCAGTCAGACTAGGCCAAAAGCAGTGTGACATCAGCAAACATCGGGGGTAACCATAAGAAGCAGATACTACGTTCCTACAATCTTGGCTCGAAGTTCAGTGCTGAAGTCATTCAATCCAAGATACTTCTAAGCATAACCTACTTTGCACAGGTTTTGATGGATCTAGCCTCTCCAAAACACCATGGTTTATTTATTTTTCCACTTGTACTGTATACATGGCAGATATGCAATTCTGAGGCAGACTAATGACTGATTATGTGTGATCATAGTAAACCGTGTCAAAGGAGTGCTAGTCGTTGATACACTGATGGAAAAGTGCTCAAGATGGGCCTCAAATAAACAAGAGCAAAAGAGAAGGACTCACCCATGCTTAAGATCATGAGACCTAATAAGTGTGGAAAGAATGTTGTCAGCCGAGAGTCACAGATGGCCTAAGTTCTAATACGGAAGCCCTAACAGTATCAGTGCTTAAGCATTTAAATGTATTTATGTAAATGCTTGTAAACATTTAAAATATACCTCTTCGAATGCCATCTTGCTCCGGGGTTTTAGATGCTGCAGGATTGTAAATAACAGCCGGCCAAGCCAGTGACCAAGGCTCCACTCCTGTCTAGTGCAGCCAGACCCAATGCCTCACTTCTCGTGCTCTGTTCTTTTCTCTGACTCCACACCATCCCCCCCCCCCCGCCCCTTCACTCTGCAAAGACAGTTGATGTCAGTTTTATGAGCAAAGTTTTTGCTTTCGTCTCCTCGGCTGCTCACTCCTATATCTGCAAGGACAGTAGACTGGTGCAGTCAGAATGTTTACTTCTATCTACTCCTGAAGCACATTTCCACCTACTATGATTTCATTCCATTGCTCTCCTGTAAGAAAGGGTAAAATTGAAGTCAATGTAAATTTCACATGTGCCATTTTTCAAAATTGTGCCATCTTTGTGGTTAAAATGTGATTTCCTATATAGTTTACACGGGATTGTGATCTTCGACCGGTGACAACCGTGTAGAGCATGCTACGCTTTGAGGGACAGGGAACCATCTTATTTTCCTCATCATGCTAAAATAGAGTTGCTGACTTCTGGGAAAGTAAGCAAGGTTTTGACAGTTTGCAGGCCAATATGATAAAACTCTGTAGTGGAAGATCATGCAAGCCAATATCAATGACATAACGTTTTTTAAGTCGACTGACTTCATGTGTCATCATGAAAATGTCTTTAAGAAGCACTTCTGAGTGAGGGACTTAGGCTCCACCCAGATGTTTATTATCAGTTTACAAAGACTTGATTGGCCTACAGTTATGTTATTCCACCTGAGAAAAAGTCTGATTGCATTGCATGGACCCTATCATGGACAGTGAAGTACCCTTGTACTTCACTGGAGATGTTTTGTTTCACTGTTAATTTCCCAACCACTGTCTTTTCTTTGCCTTGGCCATATTATATCATCATTAGCATAGCCAGCCCACTGCCGTTCTCATTATCAAATATGGTGGCTGTGTATAGCATCATGAATTTATAAGGTTAGAGGCAAGAGCTTTCTATTTTGTCGAAAATTGTGTTTCCCTTATCGAGACTGCATCCATCGTGATGATGCAGCTGTGGATCCTATTTTTTTTCCATATCTGTTTGTGCTATGTAAAAACAAGGCATATTGTTCTGTCCACACATTTTGGCACACTAACAAACATGGCTTTTGCTGTCAATAGTGCCATTATCTGCCACCTCCGCCTGCTTTCTCTTCCCATTTTGCATCCATAGTCTGCAGTCTTGACTCCCTCCAGCCTCAGTCCACTAACCTCCTCCCGCATCGGCTTTGCAATGGCCACTCCCTTGCTCGCACCAGGCTCCAGAGCTCCTAATTCCTTTCTCCACCTGCATTAGCCCCTGCAGAGTGCCAACATCATGCAGGCCAACAAGGCCCAGTTGTCAGTGTGCACTATTTTCAAATGCAGTTGGAACAACAAATTAAACTGTGGTAAGATCCCCCTAACTCTACCCTTGACTGTTATGTAGGCCTTTAGGGCCCTGGTACAAGGCCAAAAGGTTCTCTTGAGCCAGTGCCCTCTTCCTCCACTTGTGCTGCACCTTTATGCGTAGTCTCCACTACCTTCTGGTTCTGCACCTTCCCAAACATTCCCATATTCTACACTCCCCTGCTGCATTGGCCCCTGCAGTTGTTTAATTAGGTCTGGCTTGAGAGCGTAGCGGTCTGGTATACCTATTGTTCCCAATTCTTTGATGATATACAAACACACACACACACACACACACACACACATACACATACATACATACACACATACACATAATCAAGCTTTGGCTTCACTTTAAATAAATATTACCCACTTATGTCATGCTGGTTTATAACTTTTCTCCTATGGAGTACTTTCATTGCTGTGGCCATTTGCTTTGCTAAGATTCGTTTTTAATGTACATTATAGAAGCCTTGTATCACAAAATGAAGAGGATGAATTCACTGCCACCAAGATGTACTTGTAAGCCCCATCAGATTGGAAGGGGCCACAATGGTCCAAATAGACACATGCGAAAGAGCTGTCTGATATCAGTAATGGTGTTTGTGGTGCGGTGGAACCTGTCATCAGCTGACAGATGTCGCACCTGAGGACATAACCCTTGGTCTGTTTAATTAGACCCAGCCTCCAATAACGCTGCTTTAGTAGTGAAACAGTTGCAGCGATACCTGCGTGTGTTTTTTTTAAGTTAAACTTGTAGCTCACACTAGCAAACCCCAGAATTATGTTGTTCACCCTGTTTAAGTGTTTCTAATAACTCTTCGTCCATCAGATAAATATCATCTACGTAGGACAATGCCTCCTCATCACAATTTTGAAGTAACTCTATTACTCTTGCTGACTAAAACTCAGGGCTATTCTTATACCCTTGGGGAATTCTACAGAATTGGCTTTAAGAGCCATGGGCCGAGAATGCTGACAAATATCTGCTTCCAGGTGCTTTATTTTGGCAGACGGAACCATTAGAGATATCTAGTGTTGTTTTGTATTTTTTCCTCACAATGTTAATCATTAATGCAGCACTATGTGCATTTTGTACTGCAAATGTTTGTGTGCAACTGTTCATATGCCTGCAGTCTAAAACTAGACAGTATGAATTGTTGATTATTCATGGAAGAGGTGCAGTTTTCCATCACACCTTGGTATTCAAGTTGATCTAAGATCTCCCTGACTTGTTTCTTTGCGCCATGTTTTATTGGGTACTGCCTCTGTGGAGTAGGAGTAGATTTTAATGGGATTTCATGGGAAGATGACTCAGAATCCCACTCTACAAGATTTCAGTATAGTGCGGGAGCTGGCGCTAACGACTGAAGGACTGGGTTCTTTAAGACCCAGCGGTGCCAGGGGACAACACCTGAAACCTTCGTGGGTAACCTGCTCCGGCGTACGAATGACAGAGACACGGGACACTTCCTTCGGCGTCAAAGATTCAAGGTTTATTTACTGCAGGGAAACACAGAAGTCACAGGAAGTACAACGAGTGTAGTTCGGGGAGACTGCTTCAAATTGGTTCTGTGGATCGCTCCTTTTATACAGAATTCTCCCATAGGTTTGCATAGCACACAAAGGTTTACGACCCAGTTCCCACAATTATCCCCGAGAGGGGTCGCTTTGGTCTCTTTGATACATACAAGGTCCGGAACATAAGTGCGGAAACATTTGGCGGTTCCCAACTGTAAAAACCCATCTTCCCACCATTAGTACATTCCAATCAGCAGTAAAACAGATCGAAGAAGGAACAAGAACAGGTGTGGAGGAAGATGGAAACAGTGGGGAGATTGGAAAGGGTGTAAAAGGGGAGGTATCGGGGAACACTAGCTACAGGCATCAAAGGGACGTGCCTAATGAGATGCACGGCTGAGACAATAAACCGGCACGGCGAGATGAGCCTCGAGCGGGGCCATCTGCCTTACAGTATCATCCCCCTCATCATAAAGACACTTACAAAGGACATGTGTCTTCCGCAAATATCTTGGGAGCCCCAGGGTCGCGAAGCGGACAACGTCCGTTCGCTGGCTACTTGAGGGCAAGAGACAAAATGGATGCCGTATCTAAGATGGAACCCGTGGGTACAGATGAAAAACCCACGTAACAAACGAACGGTTTAAGTTAGCACAGCGAAACTGCGCACACTTACTAAACTCGTCATTTGCGGTTCATTGATACCAGACTCGACCATATTCGTGCGAGTCAAAAACACCACTTACAATTGTCACGGAACCTCAGACGCTCCTTTTGCCCTCATGTAGGCAAGCACTAGTCGGAATCATACTCGATATTCATCAGACCATCTAGATGTTGCTGTAGCATAGCTCTGTCCAACCGGGTTCCATTGGTAACAGGCGGCTGTCTCATACACGTTGTAGCACAGAGGCCACATAAGGCAGGACCGCACTGCACACAAAGGCAACACGTGAACAGGAACGCCACAACGACTCCGATGATCATCAGAATCTTCCAACCCCAAGTCGACATCAGGCCCCAAAACCACCCAAGTAGCGTCCAATCCCCTACATCCACGTGTATGGATTCAGAGATTTTATGCAACTTTGAGATGGCTTGATAGACAGTCGGAGCGTTATCAGGAATGAAAATACAGCAGCTCGAATGGATCACCTTACATACCCCACCTCGATCTGCTAAGATCACGTCTAAAACCATACGGTTTTGTAACGTCATAAGTCTATCCGCCTGAAGTTCTGTGGTGATATTACCAAGGGCACTGGCAGTAATATTAGCTGTCGATTCTACCACTCGAGTCAACTGTCTCAGGTTCCTACTATTAACCATAGGTCCCCAAAACGGGAGGAAACCCTTGAAAAAGTCTCCTGCCTCTTGACCGGCAGTATCCTCTTCGCTAATTACGCCTCTCACAACTCTAGTCTTGTGATAATCTGCATCTACAGTGAACGTCGGAGGCAACAAGTTTGCGATAAAACATGAGCCCATGAAATCAGAGGGCAACCATGCATACGCACGATCATGACAGACAAAGTAGGTACCCTTGGCAGCCAGAAACACAGGGAACGAGATCATCGGCAGCATGTAATTTTCAGTGCAAGCACTCTCTCCAAGTCGGGCTTTCGATCTTCGGCCACGACCCATTAGACAAAAGTTACCAATGTGGGGTACGACCCATATCGGAGGCGAGCTTTTAAGATGTTTATCACTCGTGAGCGCACTGTACTCGACCTTACTCAGGACCTTATAGGCTTGTACCTCTTCCACTGGAATGAGCGACGGCTCATAGATATCTCTATCTAAGTCTTCTATCGCTATAGACAAAGGCTTATAGTACGAGCCAGGGCCAAGGTAGGGAGAACGTGGCTCTCGACTGGGGTGAGAATCTAATGCGCTTCGAAACATTGTTTGAAATGCTCGAGCAGACCCTTGGGAACTATACGGTAACACCAGATATGGAATTCCCTTATCCGTGGTGTGCGGCATCAACCCACACACCCAACAATTAGTAGTGTTAACCACTAACTGGTGCTGGTGAAGGAGCTGAATAAAGGAATTGTTGCGGAATTCTGCACGTCTAGCCTGCTCGTGTTCGGGTAAGATATGAAAAGAATGGGGAGATGCAACGGTGGTAAGTTTAGGGTCAGGAGTAGGAGTAGGTATGGCAGGAGATAAGAAGCAAGACATCATGTAATACACCCCACCCGCCAATAATGCAGAAACAGTCAAAAGCAATACGAAAATTTGAAACATAAAACATTTGGTACGACTAAGTTGTTGTAGCTTGAACCTTTGCGCCTGAGCTTCTTCCAAGTCCATCAGCTTCGAAAATGCCATCCCCTACGACCGTCCGCAACGTTTCTTGACGCACTTCGTTCTGTGTAGCAGTAGTCAATCCCTAGGAGTTCCCAGGAACCGACGGTCTTTAACCTAGTGTCAAGACCTACTAACCAGAAGGAAGTACACGCGCGGCCCTACGGCCTTTATTCACAATTATGTGTATGAAAAATGTCTCTCAGCTGTGGAAGCAAAAATATGAGGAACGAAACTCAATGTATATAAACAAAAATAATTACAAAAGTACGAGTGTTCAAACTGATCGTGGAAAACGGGATAATGCAATTGTCAAGGGACAAAACAGGATCTTTTATTAGTCTTTAGTGCTGGATCGCAAAAAGTATCGGGTTTTCCCAGGACGTGTCTGTTCGTCAAACAAAGGATCCGTTGAAGAGACAGCGTTCTGTTGATCAGTTGAATGTTCTGGTCTTGAGTCTTTTGATGACAAATGTTCAACAGTGTCTTTCTGCTGCACTGAGGATTCTCCGACAGGTTGTGCGTCGCTGAAAGGTACAAACGCCGGCAATCCTTCGGTTTCAGTTGATGCAATGCCTCTCCTCACCCACGAGTCTGCCGGCAAAGGAATAGGGACTTTTTTTGTATGGGTGGCATGCACCCAGTTTTTCCGACCCTCTAGACGAACAGCAGTTCTCGTGGCAAGGAGGACCTGGTAGGGTCCAGTGAATCTGGGCTCCAAGTTCTTCTTGCGCGTAAAATTGCGCGTCACCACCCAGTCTCCGGGCTGGAGCTGGTGGCCTGGACCCTCCGTCTGCATCGGCAATGCTTCGTAAACCTGTTGGTGAATTAACCTCAGTTTAGCAGTCAAGTCATGAAGATAATCAATCAACATTGGGTACTCAAGATCACAGAACACACCCGGCCTAGGGACCCCCCAAACATTTGCAGGACGACCGAACACTATTTCATAGGGACTGAGCCCTACTCGGGAGTGTACGGTTGCCCTTGTTGACAGTAATGCTAAGGGTAAAGCGTCAGGCCACGAGAGACCAGTCGTAGCCTGAATCTTCGCTAGCTTCAGTTTAAGGGTGCCATTGTACCCTTCAACCAAACCAGCTGACTGGGGATGATTGGCGCTATGGAATTTTTGATTAATTCCAAGGCCCTTACACACACTCTTCATCACACTCCCCACAAACTCACTTCCGTTATCCGACCATACAATCCGAGGCATTCCGTACCGAGGAAAGTATTCCTTCAGTAGGATTTTCGCAGTGGACAAAGCAGTGTTGTCCTTAAGAGGGTAGGCTTCGATCCATCGGGAGAATGCGCAAACCACAACTAAAACATACTTCAAGTTATTGCATCTCTCCATATGTATGAAGTCTAGTTGGATCACCTCAAAGGGACATGAAGGGGGAGCAAAACTACCAGGAGGAGTTGGGGTTCCCTTACCAGGATTGTACAACATACATACCATACAATTCTTAACCAAGCGTTCAGCACATTTCGCGATACCATCATTCTTCCACACAGGAGACAACAACTTACAAATACCTTTCACGCTAATATGTGCTAACCCATGCGTCATTGTCACAACAGGCAGCACATACGCATCCGGAAACATCCATCTTTTCTGTTCCGACAAATCAATCCAACAACCGTTCGCATCCAACTTTCCCGTACTTTCTTTCCACTTCGTCTTTTCAGTCTCAGTGGCCTCATTCTGAATTGCTTTCACACTCTCGATAGTGTCCTCACACATACTCGATTCTGTAGGCCACCTAATCGAACTCGTCACATACATTCGAGTGCTAAGGTTCCGGGCAGTCTCCTTAGCAGTCTCATCCGCAAACGCATTACCACGACCAACATCATCCGTCACCTTACGATGCGCACTACATTTAACAATCGCTACCTGCTTAGGCAACGTAAGTGCATCCAAAAGATCATTCACAAGCTGACCATGCTGAATCTTCGTACCATGCGATGTCAGAAAACCTCTCTCTCTCCACAACCGTCCAAAGCTATGGGCGACGCCAAAAGCATATTGGCTGTCGGTAAACACATTCACACGTTTCCCTTTCGCTAACACACACGCTCTAGTTAGAGCGATCAGTTCTGCAGCTTGGGCAGAATTCTGATTTAATCTTGCAGCCTCAACAACAGTATTCAACGTTACAACAGCATATGCAGTAGTCACATCGCCATTCGGTAATTTAAAACATGAACCATCCACATACAGCGTTCCATCTGGATCTTCCAAAGGAGTGTTTTTAAGGTCCACTCGACCTTTTGTTTCTTCCTCTGTCCTCAAATAACAGTCGTGTTCTGTTATTTCATCTGACTCTGAACTAATTGGTAACAAAGTCGCCGGATTCAGAACATTGCAACGTTTTATCTGAATGTGGCTTGCCAACAGCGTCAACTCGTACCCAGACAACCTTGCACTCGTCAAGTGCTGAGTTTTCGTACGATTTAAAAGAGTGTCGACTGCATGCGGAACCATCACCGTAAGCATATTATCCATGACCAGTCCTGCTGATTGTCGGATGGACACCGCAGCTGCCGCTGTTGCTCTCAAACAACTCGGCAATGCTCTAGCTACCGGGTCCAAGGTCGAGGAAAAATATGCACATGGACGTTGCTTACCACCAAAAGGTTGCGTTAAGACACTCAAAGCACAACCTTCCCTCTCGTGAACATATAATGTAAACGGCTTACTGTAGTCAGGAGTACCTAACACAGGAGCCGAACACAATGAATCACGTAATTCAGAAAAACTTTTCTGACATTCTTCCGTCCATGGTAAAGGAGTTGAAACATCCTTGCACGTGAGAGCTACCAATGGTTTCGCTAGCAATGAAAAATTTGGAATCCATTGCCTGCAGTACGACGTGATACCTAGAAAGGCACGCACATCTCTTTGGGTTGTTGGCACAGCCATTCGCGCAATTGCTGCAATTCTCTCTGGGGTCAACCGCCTTCCCTCCTTTGACAATAAGTGACCTAGATAGGTTAATTCTTGACAACAATATTGGAGTTTAGAAGGTGACACCTTGTGATGTAAATCGCAGAGATGTTGTAGCAACGACACCGTAGCAATTTTGCAAATGTCCTGAGTATCTGCAGCTACCAATAAGTCATCAACGTATTGGATTAAGGCCGCACCAGCCGGCAATGAAAACGCATCCAGTTGACCCTTCAAGGCTTGACTGTAAATCGATGGACTTTCACAGTAGCCTTGAGGAGCGCGTTTGAACCGGAAGCTGCGTCCACCAAGAGAGAAACCGAAAAGGTCTCTGCTCTCTTCTGCAATGGGAATGCTGAAGAACGCATTCTTCAAATCGATCACCGAAAACCAAGATGCAGAAGCTGGAATCAGAGTCAGTAGCGCCGTGATGTCAGGCACAACGGGGAACTGAGGAATCACAATTTTATTCACCTCCCGTAAATCGATAACAAAACGATAAACAGGTGGTTTCGAAGGATCAGTACGTTTTAGAATGGGCAGTACAGGGCTGTTGCACACGTTTCTCCGTGTTTCTTCAATTACGTCTTTCTCGATCAAATCATAGATGATCGCTAACAATGCTCGTTCACCATCAAGAGAGATACGATACTGGGGAATACGTGGCAACCGCACATTAGATTTCAACTGAACAACATAAGGGGAGATGTCAAGCAGGCCCACGTCATTGGGACCTGTTGCCCACAAAGATGCAGGAAGAGAACTCAATTCCGGTGGAAGCTTATCGAGATACAAGTACATAGGAGAGACAACCCTCTCTCCTAAAGTAAGCTTTACACCCGCAGGAGAACAATACAGAGTTGCATACAAGCGTTTTAGCAAATCCAGGCCCAAAAGATTTTCACCACAACCCGTGGTCAAAATCAACGGAGCTTCTAGTTCACGAGGCCCAATTGTAAGGGGCAGAGGGCGCGAAACTGGATTGCTAACGGGGGCGCCAGAGAATCCAACGGAAACATTTGTTAAGCCAGACAAAGGTGCGCCAGGGAGTTTCGAATGCTTTATGGAACTTTTCGCTGCACCAGTGTCCAACAGAAAAGGCTCAACGACGCACGATGTAGCAACTGCGACGTAAGGCCCTCTCTGATCAACCGGAACTGATACCACTCCCTCTCCTTGTCTATGGCTGTCCTAGTAATTACTGTCGTCAGTTCCCTGATCGACGTAATAATCGTCTACATTGTACTGCGCAGATCGTCCTTGCGACGATCCACGTTGATCAAAACAATTATCGGAATTTGATGAGTTATCTGAACGGTCATTTTGAGCACCACGACCTCTACCGCGTGATGTCTGCTGCGAACCACCACAACCTCCTCTCGATGAATTACCGCTATTACGATCGTTTAGAGCAGGACAATTGAATTTTAAATGACCCTCCTGTCTACAATAGGCACATTGATTGTACCCCAACGAAGATCTTTGGGAAGAGGAGTCATTTCGGGATTGTGATCGATTCGATTGTGGCTGCGATCTATTTTGCTGCGAAGCATTCTGATTCGAACGCGGGGGATAGGCCTGCTGTAACAACACTTTAGTTTTGAGTTCTTTCGTCTTTTTATCGGCGCGGTCGTTCTCCTCTTTTTCTCTGTTCTCATAATACTGTGCCGTAGCCAATATTTGAGCCGAGGTAGAAACGGCCCACGCACTCTCAGAATTTTTCAATTTATTGCTCAAATCGGGCAATAAGTTAGAGACGAATTTGTCCACAAACAACCGTTGACCACCCTCAGTGCTCATATCCTGACCACTATGATCAATGAATGCCTCCTCGAATCTTGTAAAGAAGTCGGAGACACTCTCGTCCTTCTTCTGTCTACAAGCTGACAATTTGTCCCAATTCACCCTCATAGCTGGCATAAGAGTTTTCATTAGCGTGATTATTCTTTGAGGAAGAGCAGCAATCAACTGCTCGGGTTTAGCACCACCAGTTTGCAACCCATCCGCCGCTACAATGGCAGCCCAATCACCACCTAATTCGTTTGGATGATTCTCCTGACGAATCTTAGCCCATACCGGTTGAGGTACGACATTGCCGTACAACATGTCGATATCGGCAAGATTCATTATCGTAGCGTCTACGAGCTGCGATAATTCTTTATAGTAACCTGCAGGATTTTTGCGAGGGTCAGGCAAAGATTGCTTCACCTGTAACACTTCAGAGCGCTTCCATGGGAGATGTATCCATACTCTCTGGAAGTGTGCCAATACCGGAGGTTGAGCCTGTGGATTAGCTGGCATCCACACCGGTGGAACTTCCCGCATGGGAAACTGCCCGGACGCATCGAACTGACTCTCAACATCCTCAACGAACAGGGCTTGGGGTATAGGAGTGGGACGAAAAGATAGCAACCGCTCGACAGCACGTCGAACGTTGGTATCCACTATCAGTCCAGTCGAGAACTGAAGCTGCAAATCAGACAAAGCGGTCAGCACCTCGTCAGGTGCATCGGCCGATATCTGATCACGAAGGACCTTACACATTTCTTCGAATACGTATCTTTGCGTCGGTTCATTGAATTGGCAAAACGTGTCAAGTACAGTACGTGGTGGATTTCTAAGAGGATGCGTCATCCAACCCATCGCCATATTGTATAGCGAAGCACGTTCCCTGTTACCGGGAAGCTGACTACGTCTCTGAGGACCATCTGAACCAGCGGACCCAAGAACAGGTCCGAGAGAATGGAAGAAGCTAGCCGCAAGAGGAGAAGTACGACTACGAGTAGAGGGAGAAGTATAACACACATGACTAACAAGCGAAGGAGTAGAGACAGAAGCAACAACAGGAGTTAACAGAGTAGGAGCAGTAGCGGGAACAGGAGTATGTGGAAGCGGAGGAGCAGTAGGGATAGCAACAGGCAAGGGAGCAGGAACAGTCGGAAGAACGGGTGCAGGTGGAGGAACAGGCGGAGGAAGAATAGGTGGGAGAACAGGTACAGGGGGAGCCACAGGGACTGCGGCACCCTGTACATACAGAGGTGGCGACTTCATAAGATAGGACATTAAGGGATCCTCAACTATTTCTTCCTTCTTTTCCGACTCCGTAGGCAAAGCAGGATAGCATTTATCTATAGTCATACGCTGTAGCCTATCGAACACTTCCTTTTCCTTAACCTCCTTGTCACGCTGAAACTGCTCTGCTTTCTTTACAATGGTAGCAACACCATCTCTTTGATTTCGTTTAGTCTGTCTGATTTCTTTCTGTCGGGCTTCTTTACGCCACAACCGAAAGGCGTCAAACATGGCTGGCCTTGACTTCTTCTCGAACAATTTAGCCTCTAGGTTATCTAAGATCGGGGTCTCAAAGCTACCATGAGGTGGCCAACTAAGGACACCGTCCTTCTTAGTATAGCGAATCCAATAATCATTAAAGGTAATCGGGCCGAGCCCGTGTTTGCTGTACAGTTCATAAGTCGGAGTTCCAACCGGAGGTATCGGACACGAGTCCTCCAGTCGGGAATCCGCACCACAACGTCTGAAACAACTAAACAAAGTACTGCGACCAGGCATCTTGCACACTAGCCGAGTTTCACAAACGTCAAGGGTTACAGGATTTACCAAGTCCCTGCAAAAAGCAAAAACCCTCGGTTTTTGGCGACTGCAGACGTCAAATATCACAACAAAGTACCAAGAACTACAAATGCAATGGAACCATGCAACCACTAAGCAACCACAACCAAGAATTCTGGGAGCGACCCACAAATACTTAACTCAAAGATCGATGGCGTCACCAGGAAGGCCCGTCAGTCGTCTCGCTATACCAAGGTCTACGCCAGGCGCCAAAACAGGTCTACAGTCAGGGCAGCAGTCCGTCGCAGCCGTCAGGAGGCGGGAATCTTCGCGGGAAAAGTCTTCGGGCCACTTGTTTCGACAACAGGATCGATGAAGCGGAGTGCACCTTCCCTCGGAGATTTCACACGAAGTTCCTCACGATCGTCGGGCTTGGACCGGTACCACTGATGCAGCCCCACGTTGGGCGCCAACTGAAGGACTGGGTTCTTTAAGACCCAGCGGTGCCAGGGGACAACACCTGAAACCTTCGTGGGTAACCTGCTCCGGCGTACGAATGACAGAGACACGGGACACTTCCTTCGGCGTCAAAGATTCAAGGTTTATTTACTGCAGGGAAACACAGAAGTCACAGGAAGTACAACGAGTGTAGTTCGGGGAGACTGCTTCAAATTGGTTCTGTGGATCGCTCCTTTTATACAGAATTCTCCCATAGGTTTGCATAGCACACAAAGGTTTACGATCTAGTTCCCACAATTATCCCCGAGAGGGGTCGCTTTGGTCTCTTTGATACATACAAGGTCCGGAACATAAGTGCGGAAACATTTGGCGGTTCCCAACTGTAAAAACCCATCTTCCCACCATTAGTACATTCCAATCAGCAGTAAAACAGATCGAAGAAGGAACAAGAACAGGTGTGGAGGA
Source organism: Lissotriton vulgaris (assembly GCF_964263255.1). Classification (NCBI taxonomy): domain Eukaryota; kingdom Metazoa; phylum Chordata; class Amphibia; order Caudata; family Salamandridae; genus Lissotriton; species Lissotriton vulgaris. The sequence goes on along the minus strand of NW_028249492.1, from coordinate 356,304 downwards.
AGATGGAAACAGTGGGGAGATTGGAAAGGGTGTAACAGGGGAGGTATCGGGGAACACGAGCTACAGGCATCAAAGGGACGTGCCTAATGAGATGCACGGCTGAGACAATAAACCGGCACGGCGAGATGAGCCTCGAGCGGGGCCATCTGCCTTACAGTATCATCCCCCTCATCATAAAGACACTTACAAAGGACATGTGTCTTCCGCAAATATCTTGGGAGCCCCAGGGTCGCGAAGCGGACAACGTCCGTTCGCTGGCTACTTGAGGGCAAGAGACAAAATGGATGCCGTATCTAAGATGGAACCCGTGGGTACAGATGAAAAACCCACGTAACAAACGAACGGTTTAAGTTAGCACAGCGAAACTGCGCACACTTACTAAACTCGTCATTTGCGGTTCATAGATACCAGACTCGACCATATTCGTGCGAGTCAAATACACCAGTTACAATTGTCACGGAACCTCACGCCTACTCCTGTGAGTATGAATGTTTAAGTGACTCTTGAACGAGGTCGAAGAAAGCCAGTAAAATTACATCTTCCCATTTAGGGCACTCCATAACAAACTCAGGTTGCCAATCTTTTTCCACCAAAAGGAAATCGTATCCATATGTCAGGTTCTCCCAAAAGAGACCTTTCACCTTCCTGGGTATGTCCCCTTCCATTCGGAGCGTGATTTCAAATAAACTATGTGAGAGATTTACTCTTGTATCCGGTGTCCCCACTGGTATATATTCATTCAACGCTGCTGTCACTAGACATTCCATTTTAAAGAACAAGGGAACCCGCTAGGTAAACAAGGACCTGGGGTATCAATTGCAAGAGAAACAAAGGTCCTTGGCAAGGAAAATGACAACTATAATAATTATAGGCCACAATATGCACTATAATAACCAAAAAAGTCCAGCCGGACTTGCAAATTTATTCAATAATTAAATAAATTGATTTAGAAGGAAACAATAAAACAGTGGGACACAGTCCTGCATCCACAATGCTATACGTACATTAAGACAATACAAACATATAAGGTGTTTCAGGCATGTGAGGAAAAACGGAGCAAGAAGGGGAAAATTTACAATGCATTTGCTTCACATATGTGGGGAACAAAACGTTTTAGGCACATAATTGTGAACTAGGGTTAAGCCCACATATCATGTCGACGGCGTTTCGATCCAGTCAAAGATAGTGGATCATCATCAGGACAACCATTGCCTGCCTGAATTAAAGCATAAGCGCGAAGAGCGGTGTGTCTACCGCGCTGTTCCCAAGTGGTCTGGAGGGGCTGAGTCAGATCTGACTGCTGCAGTAAACCGTTGTGGTTGTACCATGCACCTTAAGGTTAAGGTGTCCGGGTAGAAGCCTGGTCAGTTGGAGCGTCTAGGGTTGGTTATTGGCTAGGCATCCAGGGTGTTATGTTCTGGAAAACAATTGACGAGTTACGAATGGCAGCTAGGTGATAGATCAGAGATGGGCTCCTGGAAGGAGCAGTGTCTCGGTACAGGGATCTCGTTAGTATTGCGGCGTTGGTCTGCAATGGACCTAGAAGAGCGACGGCTTCCAAAGGGCGAAGCGCGATCGCCTGTATGCAGGGCCTCTTGCGAGTAGGGCATGGAACCAGGGATGGGCTCCAAGACGGACGGAGGTACAATAGACCTAAATTAAGGCAGCTTCCAGATGGGCTGTGTGCAGAGTTCCTTCGTTCACAATGGAACGGCGGAAGACGTCCCGGTGCTCGGCAAGCTATTGTTACTTCTGCTGCGCTGTCAAGCGTCGTCAGAGCCCATTCCCTGTCCTGTAGCAGAGTCCTCAGTAGCCTTGGCCTTTCTTATTTTAAGGCCAGCTACCTTCTTCTTTTTAAATTGAGATTTTGTTTTCGGTTCATCCTCTTGTTTAATAATGTAGTCTGAAGCGCGATGTTTGACTTTTGGCAGAATTCGCTCTTCTGATATGTGTTCTGACCATCCTTCCCTCTCCGAGTGTTTTGATGAATCCTGAAAGGAACAAGAGGAACAAGAGGAACTTGTATCATTATCCTGATACCTGTCAGGTTTTTTAATATTATCACGGTTCCTAAGATTGTATTTTCTAACAGAGTGCTCCTGTTGAGGAAACTCACTCTGTGATCTTGAAGCATTTTGCTTATTATTTTTGGATGGTTTATTATCCCATTTCTATGTAGAAGAATCGGGTGCTTGCTTTGAGTTATCTTGTTTGGAATTACTCGTCACTTGTGGTTTCCAAGGTCTAGCTCCCAGGTTATCTCTACCCAGCAAAGCACAGTTTTCTTCATTAATCTTAGGTAGTTCTCGCTCCTGTTATGTAGGAGTGTCTTCTCTCAGGCGTTGGCGTATAGTCACCGCTGCTGCCTCCCCTTTCATGTTACCTAACATATTTGTTGATACCTGGTCAAAATTGCCTATCCGTTTCCTTCCCAAGTCCAGGGCAGGGTCTGCCAAGTACTCATTCTGTATTTGGTTCAATACATCTGGTATCGAGGAGGTACCATGAGTTCTGGTATTAAGAACAGCGAAAGCTGTACCCCAAGTGGTACATTTCTCTAATGGGGAGCTATACCCATTGGCATGCAAATTGTTAGAATTCTGTGTTGGGAATTATGGGAAGAATCCCCACCTTTGGTGGGGATTCTTCCCATAATCGCATTGTCGTAGTCATTTGAGGTTGACCAGCTTGATTAACCCTCGTAGGTTGAATTGTAAGTGCCGCATTACAAATGGGTAAGCTTCCTATATAGTTTAACTATGTCTCTGTAAAGCTCATGTTATTCTGTTGCTGGTAATGTATCAATTGCAGGATGTGGTATGTAAGCAGCTAGGACCGACCAGGTCGCTCCTTCTCTGCTGAGCGGACATAGTCTCACATTTTCAGTGGTTTGGGGGACGGCGTCTTTAAACCAATTTATATACGTTTACTAATTTACCGGGTCTTCTACGTCCATGTATGGAGAGTATTCTTCAGGTGTCTCATCTTCAATGTAAGTGTGAAACAACTTGGTGCGTGAATTTGCAGGTGGGAATTTGACCCATGAATATAATTTCCTCTGTTCTGAATTGCCTTGTGTGCCTCAATCACATATGTAACCCTACCACCCATTGTCGGGAGGCCCTATTTCACCAATTTAATTGTAACTGCATATCTGCAATTTTCTGTAATGTTAAGAGCACCTTCTAGCTCTTCTTTCCCTGCATACTCAATGCTGTCTTCAGGGACGGACATTGTGGGAGGAAGTAATAAGGAAAAGAGGTGGAGTTTTGCACAATGTGGGCAACTATAATCCTTCAAGCTTGAAAAATCTGCAGCCAAAAAAGGGTAATTCTGTTTGTAATATTTGTTCCGAAGAATGAAAAGCAATAATTTTGTTTTCATATTGCAATCTAATATTGTTTTCTTCCTTCATATTCAGTTGCGTTAATCTTGTTACTGAGTGTCATTGACTGCAAATAAGCTGCTTTCATAAGGCTTGTTCTTTCATAGCTTTGAACTACTTTTTTAGGTCTCGGCATCGAGACCTATTGTCATGGAGTTCGCTCTGAAGGGACCTAGAGCTGTGAACGCGCCGACCAGGGTCTGTGAATGCGCTTATGCAGGCCGGCCGAAGGCAGGCACACACACACGCACGCGCAGTCTCTCACACACACGCAGACACACCCACACACGTGCAGACACACGCGCGCAGACACACACACACACGTGCCAAGCCTCCCAAGCCCCACTTACCGCATCAGCCGCCACTCCTGATTTCTGCTGCCACCAGTCTTTGGGCCATCCACTCCATGGGCGCGGGCTTCTCGCAAAGACGGAAGTCCCGCCCCACGACAGCCGTGAGCTTGCACATCCCGAAACCGGAAGTTCGGGAGTGTGCACGCTTACGGCTTGGTTTTTTTTTGTGATCGTGTTAGGCATAGCACCATACGTGCAGAGATTCCCACCCACGAGAAGCAATTATTTCTGAAAGGAGTCACAAAACGCTGTTTCACTGTGGCTGTTTGTCAGTCCTGCTTGTGTGAGTGAACTTCACATCAAGTGATGCAGATGCTGTCAGCTGGCCGCCGCAAACAAACAGAAGAAGCCTGAGTGAGGACTGAGCAATCGTATTTTTTCCTAGACATTTAATACAGTTTTGAACCATATTTCACAGTTTATCTTCTGTGCGGTATAGTCTGCGTGGTTGTCCGGTTGCTTTAGAAAAATATTTCTGGAGTTGCCCAGCGTCCAATGGTTGTTTATTCTGAAGGCCTGTGTGGTCTCGGTGTTTACCATCATTAAACTTGGGTTGCTCTCGGAATACATAGAGATGGAGCTTTCCGTTCTGCCTTTCAGGTGAACTGGGCGCCTTGTGTGACTGTTTATCATCATGTCTTCTATCAATAAATGCATCGTACACTTCCCGACATATCTGTTTTTTCATCTTTTCACCTTGTGGCAAACTGCCTGGTACCAGTGATGCTGATGTGCTGTGTCCTGAGTGCGATACAAGTATGATGCACGAAGATCAGGCTGCCCTTTTGCATGATGGAGTAACCTCGACATTTGCCTCAATATGTCAGAACCCTTCGGCCACAATAGGGACCGAGGCAGGAGGAAATACTCTATAAAGTAGCAACACCAACAATACTGTTGCAAGAATGTAGTAAGTAGTAAGCTAAGAACTGGTCAGTATTTAGAGCCTGATTCACAAAAATAAACCTACACTTTCGTGTTAGTTTAAGATTTTTTTCAATTCACAAAGAAATTTTACAAGTAGTATCTTTAGGACTGCCTATCTTTGTCTGTCCCGAGTCTCGCCACGGGAGCAGAGACTCAGCAATCGTAAACATACCACTGGTAAAATTATTTTGTGAATTGCAATAAAGCGTAAACTTGCACAAAAGTGTACGTTTAACCAAGTAGAGGGTGTAAACAGACTTAAAATGCCCCTGCTTAACACAGGATGTCCACCACATCTCTCCATATAAGAGCTTGGAAAATGTATTTATTTATTTACTTTTTATTTATTTATTCGTAGAACAAGAACAACAAACTAATTTGTTGCTAGGCACCAGGATCAATAAAAAACGTGTTAGCCTATAACAGGTACCACTAAAAAGAAATTCGGGAAGCAGTATGCTACTGCTACTGAGAAATGTAGCTAGTACATTTTCAAACAAAACGGTTTTGTTTTTCCCCCCTAAATTATAGCAGAGCATTTTTTCCTTAGAAGTGCTTAAGCAAAGAGTTTCAAGTCGTTTGGCCTTGAACTGCACATCTTTGGTATCCCTTGCATTGGAGTTTTGATCTAGGAACAAGTAGGATGGATGGACTTCTTGATCATGCATTCAAAAACTAGACATGTTGATTTAAAGATGATACGATTATGCACTGGTAACCAGGCCACTGAGTTCAGCTCTTCCAAAATATGTGTATACATTAGCAGGCTCATCTCTGTTAGGACAATATACAGGTACCAAACTAAGCAGAAGAGGTCACCCTTTGGACCTTAAGCTTCCAGTGTATTGATAAATCATCAGCCATTGGGGGGGGGTAGGGTGGAGGGGGGGATAACGGCAAACTGAAGTTTATCTTCTGTGCGGTATAGTCTGCGTGGTTGTCCGGTTGCTTTAGAAAAATATTTCTGGAGTAGTGAGTGCAGAGTAGTGAGTGCAGAGTAGTGAGTGCAGGGTAGTGAGTGCAGGGTAGTGAGTGCAGGGTAGTGAGTGCAGAGAGTAGTGAGTGCAGAGAGTAGTGAGTGCAGAGAGTAGTGAGTGCAGAGAGTAGTGAGTGCAGAGAGTAGTGAGTGCAGAGAGTAGTGAGTGCAGAGAGTAGTGAGTGCAGAGAGTAGTGAGTGCAGAGAGTAGTGAGTGCAGAGTAGTGAGTGCAGAGTAGTGAGTGCAGAGAGTAGTGAGTGCAGAGTAGTGAGTGCAGAGTAGTGAGTGCAGAGTAGTGAGTGCAGAGTAGTGAGTGCAGAGTAGTGAGTGCAGAGTAGTGAGTGCAGAGTAGTGAGTGCAGAGTAGTGAGTGCAGTGTAGTGAGTGTGCAGAGTAGTGAGTGTGCAGACTACTGAGTGTGCACACTAGTGAGTGCAGAGTTGTGAGTGTGTAGAGTAGTGAGTGCAGAGTAGTGAGTGCAGAGTAGTGAGTGCAGAGTAGTGAGTGCAGGGTAGTGAGTGCAGGGTAGTGAGTGCAGAGTAGTGAGTGCAGAGTAGTGAGTGCAGAGAGTAGTGAGTGCAGAGTAGTGAGTGCAGAGTAGTGAGTGCAGAGTAGTGAGTGCAGAGAGTAGTGAGTGCAGAGAGTAGTGAGTGCAGAGAGTAGTGAGTGCAGAGAGTAGTGAGTGCAGAGAGTAGTGAGTGCAGAGAGTAGTGAGTGCAGAGAGTAGTGAGTGCAGAGTTGTGAGTGCAGAGTTGTGAGTGCAGAGTTGTGAGTGCAGAGTAGTGAGTGCAGAGTAGTGAGTGCAGAGTAGTGAGTGCAGAGTAGTGAGTGCAGAGTAGTGAGTGCAGAGAGTAGTGAGTGCAGAGAGTAGTGAGTGCAGAGAGTAGTGAGTGCAGAGAGTAGTGAGTGCAGAGAGTAGTGAGTGCAGAGAGTAGTGAGTGCAGAGTAGTGAGTGCACAGAGTAGTGAGTGCAGAGAGTAGTGAGTGCAGAGAGTAGTGAGTGCAGAGAGTAGTGAGTGCAGAGAGTAGTGAGTGCAGAGAGTAGTGAGTGCAGGGAGTAGTGAGTGCAGGGAGTAGTGAGTGCAGAGAGTAGTGAGTGCAGAGAGTAGTGAGTGCAGAGAGTAGTGAGTGCAGAGAGTAGTGAGTGCAGAGAGTAGTGAGTGCAGAGAGTAGTGAGTGCAGAGAGTAGTGAGTGCAGAGAGTAGTGAGTGCAGAGAGTAGTGAGTGCGCAGGGAGTAGTGAGTGCAGGGAGTAGTGAGTGCAGAGAGTAGTGAGTGCAGAGAGTAGTGAGTGCAGAGAGTAGTGAGTGCAGAGAGTAGTGAGTGCAGAGAGTAGTGAGTGCAGAGAGTAGTGAGTGCAGAGAGCAGTGAGTGCAGAGAGCAGTGAGTGCAGAGAGCAGTGAGTGCAGAGAGCAGTGAGTGCAGAGAGCAGTGAGTGCAGAGAGCAGTGAGTGCAGAGCAGTGAGTGCAGAGCAGTGAGTGCAGAGCAGTGAGTGCAGAGCAGTGAGTGCAGAGCAGTGAGTGCAGAGCAGTGAGTGCAGAGCAGTGAGTGCAGAGCAGTGAGTGCAGAGCAGTGAGTGCAGAGCAGTGAGTGCAGAGCAGTGAGTGCAGAGCAGTGAGTGCAGAGCAGTGAGTGCAGAGCAGTGAGTGCAGAGTAGTGAGTGCAGAATGCAGAGTAGTGAGTGCAGAATGCAGAGTAGTGAGTGCAGAATGCAGAGTAGTGAGTGCAGAATGCAGAGTAGTGAGTGCAGAATGCAGAGTAGTGAGTGCAGAATGCAGAGTAGTGAGTGCAGAATGCAGAGTTGTGAGTGCAGTTGCAGAGCGGTGTGTGCTGTTGAGTGCATAGTGCTGTGTGCTGTTGAGTGCAGAGTGCTGTGTGCTGTTGAGTGCAGAGTGCTGTGTGCTGTTGAGTGCAGAGTGCTGTGTGCTGTTGAGTGCAGAGTGCTGTGTGCTGTTGAGTGCAGAGTGCTGTGTGCTGTTGAGTGCAGAGTGCTGTGTATTGGCAATGTAAATGACAATGTCATTTGTTTATGATTTAAAGAGAAAAAAAAGAAATGTCATGAGCAATGCCAATAGCTCTTCCTTTAATGATGCCGAGACCATTGCATTGTAAATGCTTGTTCTACCTTCTCTTACCTATTGTGAGAGCCGTTGTTCTGAAAGTCAAATAGAAAACCCTATCTTTTAGCGTAAGTGTGTATTTGGCCAACATAAACTAACATTTGGGACTCTGACATGAGAAACGAACCTGGTTCAAATTTATTTACAAACTAATGTTCATGATTTTGACTTGTGAGTGAGTTGAACTACAAATGCCCTTAAGATGATATTTAAACTTGTTCCTAACTAATTGTGTGTGACCTCTTTCCTACAGGTCATTGAGGAAATGAGAAAGCTGTTGGAATTCTGTGAGAAGGAGACAGGCGAGAAGACGCCATTTCTCGGCCTGGCACTTAGCTCGAGAAAAAACCTGTGTGTGCATCCTGAAGTGAGTTTAACCTTCCCCACTCATTTTCTGCAGTATTCGCTCCTAAGGCTGTACTGTAATTACCAGCTTTCCTGGTACAGTGATCGCCAGGAAATCTCTGTGAATATACTGGCCTGTATCCTGTCTTTCAGGTTGCAGGAGCAGTTGATGCTGATGGTGAAAGACATTCTTTTGCATTTGTGAACAGACCATATTGATTCGATATTTCAGGTTCCTTAAAATATAATCATGCAGTACATAATTCCATAGTTAATTAAGTTACAAGTTCAACTTTCTTCCTGCTGCCAGCAGCTTGGTTAGTTCACTAGTGGTGGGCCATAGAGAGTTTAAAAAAAGGTAATTGTGTTTGTATTTCTTGTTCCGAACAATGTAAAGCAATAATTATTTGTGTTCCCCTAACATGCTAATTAGAACAGTTTCTCCCAGGGCAGTGAGAGTGTTAGCTGTGTTGAACACATGCATGTACATTGCCCTGTGTAAGTTAGACTATCGGAGCTAATGGAAATAAGGGATCCAGAAGAAAGACATACCATCTAACAAAGCAAAAAAAACAGGTATTCTCTTTCCATGTTTCAAATTCCTGTAAAGAAGCTTGAATGTCACTGGCCATTAACTGACAAGGTAAATTGTATGGTGAATGGTCGTCTGAGTTAGAGGAGTAAGGAAGTCTTTCAAGAGGACCATCCCAGGTCTACGTCTGAGCCCAGAGCATCAATTTATAGTTCTTAGGCCCTCTGTATTAAGGAGTAACTCTTCCCCAACACTCTCCACTCTCAGAAATGGATGGAAACTAATATATTTAGTGAGATAAAGAACAGAGATAGAAGGGACTAAATACCTTAATAGGCAAGTGAGATGTATCTAAAGAATTAGTTTTGCTGGTGGGATACTCTGTCAAAATGTGGTTGATATCCCGTCCGCCATATTACAACAGCCATAATCTATACTGTAATACAGCGACCGGGACATCCATTATGTTTGTGACGGAGTATCCCATCCGCCACACTCTAAATAAGGCCCTAACCTTTTACAAAGTACATTGTGATATTCACTGAGCCATGTTAACCCCCGTATGTATCGTTACTTATAACAATACTCAAGTAATGGAACGTTTGAGGTCTTGCAGCTAGTCATTATATGCCAGCTGTCCACTTTCACTTTGGTACGTTCCTGCTGCCAATCATAAGAAACCTGTTTCTTTGAACTTTAGTGAGAGGAATAAGTCTGTTATAATGTTCACTTGCATGGTGGGGCCTATGCCCTTTTACAAGGACTCTCTTTGCTTGCTACACAGGTAAGTGCCTTGCGATTTGGGAAGGAGGTGGATGGAAAGTGCCACAGCCTCACTGCCTCCTACATCCGAGCACATCAACAAGATGTCAATGTGGAATCCTGCCGCTTCTATGAAGTACGTATCTCACTTTACTCTGCTATACCTGCATTATATACGGAATAAATGATCACACTTAATACTGCAACATCTTGTTTGGTACCTGTACAACTAAATATTATGGGTTAGACATTGACTGTGAATATTTCAAGAAATTAACCGGTCCTGGTTCCAATCTTTTGGGGCGAAATGGATGATCTTCATTAAATACTGGCTCCTGTATTTGAAAGAAAGACAAACAGTTGGAAAATCAATCAGAAGCAATCAACCACTATTGTAGGCTGACATATTTATACATACTGTGGCGATCAGGTTGCTATTAACATACCGTAATTTATATAGTGAGATTGTTCTAGAATTGTGATACAACGTGGAATGGGGTTGGGTAGCTGCTACACTAGAAGAATCTTGTTATATATTTCACCATGGGAAATAGGAAACAATTTGTTCTTTAATGCCTATTTTCAAAACTTCTTATATCCCACAAATTATTTTCCAACTGTTTGGAGAAAATAATCTTCCCCAAATCTAAAACGGTTGTGATATTACACAATATGTACAAAATTACTATCATTTTTAGCCAAATTCAGAATGGTTTTTAGTATGATTTCTTTGACTGCTTCTGTCCCTTTTCTATTGGGCATGTTGCTAAATAGTTTTTGTTCATCACTTCCCAATCTTCCTGAGAAAGTGTGATTAACTTTGATTCATGAAAATCAGTTCTATTCTTAAGTAAAGTATGGATAATTGGAAAACTTTGCTGTAGAAGGTTATCTGTGTATTTCCAAAGATACTAATATGCATTATGTCATTGGCCTCATAGGTGGATTTTGTTTCTATGTAAGGCAGAATCTTTAGATTGTTAATTTGCTTCAATCAAGACAATCCCTTGAGGGGTAAAGTTTCTAATTCCGCATTTAGAGAAAGTACATCCGAAATTCATGACTACACTTACTGATGAAAATTGTCTATGTATTTGGCTAGGGTTCCCCAACTGCCCCATGTTCTTATCCAGAAGTCTCATTGAGGCTATATCCTCTGACATTAAATGGGCAAGATCCTAGCGAGCCTTCAGGAGTTTCAGGAAGTTATTTCTTTTGAAGATATTGCAAGTGTAAGAAAATGCTTCTTTTTGCATATTCTCCAACATTTTTTTGTGGAAGAATGCTGTTGGTTTTTGCACTCTACACTGTGATCCTGCTAACCAGACCCCAGTGCATGTGCTCTGGCCTCTAAAAACTTTTTGAGTTGGTTTAAATCCCTGATTCACACATATATTTACCAAGAGTCCCTAATATATGGTATCCTCTGTGCCCATGGCCTGTAAGTTAAATGGCAACAGTGGGCTGCAGCACTTATTGTGCCACCACTAAAGTGGCCGCGTAATGCATGAGTCTTGCCATATCAGCCTTCAGGGCAGGTTTGAAACTGCCATTTCGGCCAGGCAAATTCATCCTTTTGCCAGTTCTAAACCTTTCTTTTGAATAGTAGTTCGTCAACCCTAAAATAGGCCGCTGGAGCCCTATGGCAGAGTGCATAGTATGTTAAAGTATGACATATATATTTAATGCTTTTACATGTCCTTACAGTGAAAATGGCCCCAAAATCCGTTCTTCACTGTAGCAATGCTAGCTGTGCCATAGCCAACATTGGGGTATTTTATTACACTTAATAAAGCTAACTCAAATTGGCACTAGCTAGATAAACACTTATTTTCCTAATTAAACAAAAGCCACTTAAACTCAAAAGTTGGATTTTATCTAACTAGTTTCAGAACTAGTGACTTTAGAAAGTACAATTTTCTTCCTAACACCTCTGCTAGTCTTCTGAGAGTTGATTCCATTACTCTCATCTTGTAGCCTGCTGTCCCTCCTACAATGAGGTGTGAATGGCTCTAAGGAAAGAAAACTAAAATGGTCTTGGAAGGGAGAAGGTGAGACCTCCTCCTGCAAGGATGGCTTGAAAGATGTGCCCACCAACCGAACATGCTTCAAAGGGGCATTCCCTGTCCCAGGCATATTTAACTCACACCTAGGCCTGCCCCTTCCATTGTCCAAGTAGTCAGGATGGCAACACTCCCAGTGGGGGCAAACCTGTTTCAGATTTGTATACGTTTCCCATTAGAAAATGTAGAGCTGAGTATTAGGACAACAGAACTTCAGAATGCAGGAAGTGAGTCCACCTACACCATTAGTGACTGCTGGCCCAACGCCTAGCTAGCTCACACTGCCTCATCCCAACCCTAACCCTTCTCGGGGAGCAAGAATCGTGGAAACAGATCGTACCCTTTTCGTTGTTTACTGATGTATGCCCTCTGTTAACATAAGAATGGTACAAAGGAAATTTTCAATGGATTTGTTGAAACAATCTTAATCTTACATAGAGAGAATGAGCTGCGATTATTGGGCAGATAAAACAAAGCATATCAATTAGCATTATGAACATGGTGAGAAGAATGAGCAGTCCAACCATGGCAGTCTGGTGTGGGGGGGTTGGTGGGGGGGGTGTTTGTGTGTGTGTCTGTCTGTCGGCCTGTCTGTCCCTACCTAGCTCTGCCCCTACTCTGAGAACACAGTGAGTGTACGTACCCTCTGCCTAATTGCTTAGGTTAGCTTTGTGATCCTTTACGTAGATAAATTGGTCTGGAGTTGGATGGATTAGCAATCCCTCTCTGGAAGATCAGCATTAGCAGACCTGCATGTCTAACACTGCATTCCGTCCAGGACCATCGTGGCCGGATAGCCCCCTTTGACCAGCCAAGGGACAGTGCACTTTTATATAATAAAACTACTGTGTTAGAGGTACAGCTCTGATGTAATTATATAGCTATATGTTAGAAGCTGGCTCCAAGCAGACAACACAAGCACTAGGATATTTAGGTCTGTTCCTTAGCCTTGAACGTAGTCTACTAATTATGTTGCACAACAGGCTTTCTAAAAACAAGCAGCATGTACTGCGTTTCTTGGACTAGTATAGTGTAAGTAAAATAATGGAACTAAAGTGAAGTCTGCTAAAATGTGTAATAGCTCAAACTAAAAAGTAAACTCAATGTGGGTCGAAGAGGGCTTTACCACACCCTCCCCTTGGCTGTAAAAAAGACAGTAAAAAATAATAATAAAAATAGTTACATTCACAAACCAAGGAAATAAAGACTATTTAAAATGGGGGTGCCGGGGGAGGAGCTACGCGGGCGTCCAAGATGGTCGTGTAAGCAGAGGGCTCCCGAGACCCACGCCGCCCTTTCGCGACTATCCTCAAAATATCCTGGTTATTATTATGGGCTTTTGAAGATCTACTCTTGCTGACTCTACTATCCTTTCAAAATTTGAATTTGGACGTCTGGAGCCGATTCTACGTCAACTTCATCTTTCTGGCCCACCCCGATCGAGACCGGGGACTCTGCCGCTTCGGTGGGCCGGGGAGTAAGTCAACAACAACAGCCGGAGGGACATCTCTCCAGTCGGCCTCATTGTCGCTTTCGGTTCCGATTCCTCCTCAGCCCCTTGAGTGACTATTCTACGAGCGGATCGGATCCCAAGTCAGTGCAGCTCCGACCCGCTGTGATGCCCTGCCACATCTTTCTATCCTTGGCTTATCCCTCGATCTGCATTCTATCGTTTTTGCCCTAAAAATTCTGATCCTGTATCCCACCAGCACCGGCCAACTTCACCAGGTCCAGAGGGCCCCTTCAGGGCACAGATTCCAATATGGCCTCCAAGCTCGGGTTCGAGAGGCGCAAGACAAAGACGCCGGTCCGTGGGGGACCTACTCAGACTAATGTTATGGACCGCTATACTCAACTGAAGGGTTCCCCCGGCGGTACCGGCCATACTCTTGCAGACCCCAGGACGGACTCTACTGCGCCATCGGAGATTTCGCTCCAGGACCTTATGAGCGCCATTACTGGGATGAAAGCTGCTATGGGACAACAGTATGAGGCTCTTGCCTCCAAGATCGATACTGTGGCTGTCGATGTTACACTTATCAGAGCTGATCTGGCCAAGACTAATGAGAGGGTCAAGGCCTTGGACTTAAAGACCTCTAGTCTTATCACTGATATGGCGGACGCACAGTCGGAAATCGGCAACCTACGATCGTCGCACGACTTGATGGCCCGACGATTTGACGAACATGAAAATAGGGCTCGGCGAAACAACATACGCTTGGTGGGAGTGGCGGAAAATCCAGAGAGCACCGCCGATGACCTTCTTGTAGAGGACTTGATCCTCAACCATCTTGCCCCCGCTGGACTCAGCAAATTCTTCGCTGTTGAACGTGCGTATCGCTTCCCGGGTGGGAAGATTAAACCAGGGGCCCCCCCGAGGCCTATTATTGCAAGGCTTTTCCATTTTCGGGACAGAGATGCTATCCTTCAAGCCTCCCGAGGTCGTGGCCCCTTGAAGATCGATAACAGTGCTGTCCACATCTACCCGGATTTTACTCCTCAGGTCCAGCGACAAAGGATGGGGTTCCAGGGAGTGAAGAGACGATTGCGGGGCTTGGGCTTTAAGTATGCGATGTTGTACGCATCGAATATGAGGAACTAACCTTTTTCTTTGATCGCCCAGACTGCACCAGTGACTGGCTTGACTCATTGCCTAAAAGAGACGATATACACGGAAGCCCCGGTGGAGCAGAGGGGGGTGCATCGGAACAGGAGTGACATTGTGGTTTTCAACGTGTGGTTTCTTGTTACTACTTATCAGCTGAGTTATGCCATTGTTTCATTATTGTTAGGGTTGAGCCGAGGGTGGTTCGGGTGTGGGTGGACTTTTTTCCTCCTCCTGGGTTCTTTGTGTAGTGTAGTTGTTAGACCTAGGAAATCCTAGACTACATAGGGTAGCCTGACACAAAGTGGGAGATACTAAAACCCCAAGGCTTGCATGTGAAGCTTACAATTCACTCACAGTAACTCCAGGCCTTACCACTAAAAATAAAGGACACCACACCAATTTAGAAAAATACAGGTTCCTTTTATAAAATTCTTTGGTAACTCTTTCTTTTGTTTCTTTAAGCAGAGCTTCAATTTTAGTTCATTAAACCTTATCACATTCAATTATTGGTTCAAAGCAAAGTTCATTTGGCAGATTCAATACTTCTACCCCCACATACAAAGATCACATTGAAAACTCCCTACACCTTAAAGTTGGAATATTCTTACACTTCTTCTCTATTCATGTCAATAAATAATCAGGCTTCTTTACAGTAAATCAATCTGGTACATTACATTTAGCCGGGTTCAGGTCCCCCGCACAGTTCCAACACAATCCCGCTTAGGCTGCGCTTAACTCACTACAATATTATCAAACCACTGGGCCCAACGGAGTAATCACAGGTGCTGCCAGCCTTTCAGGTTCAGTTACCCCATCATCCTGGATGCTCACCGTGAATCTACTTTCGTCCCCCAGCGACCTCTGGTGAACCCCACTTCGCTCGTTACCTCCCGCTTCCCTGAAGCACCTCAGCCCCCAGTTCACTCTCCCACACGGGCTCCGTTATGGGTGGTTTATTTCTCTGATGGATAACCCCCCCACTGAGCGGATTGTCTCAGGTTAGTTGTTTCTCATAACAAATTGTCACACAGGTAATTCGCTGTCTCCTCAAGTGTCCCCGGGCTGTTCGGTTACTTGGTGCAAGTTACAGAAGGGCCTCGTTTACTCCTCCCTGCTCGACCACTCTCCCACGCTTACTTGGGTGTTTCTCGGCTTCTCTGCCCACTTGTGCCGCGTTGTGAGAGTGTCGGCGGTCGCTGTCTCTCCCTCGCACCGCTACTCCGCCTCCGCTGCCTCAGTCCTTCACGTCGAGCCGTCGCTGGATCCTCGAAGACGCTCCCCTCAGTCGCGAAGGGCTCCGCCCACATCTGGCCTCCTCCGGCAGTCTCCCCGCCTCTTCCGACGCTTCCTCGGGACTCTCCGGAAGGCAACACAGATCAGCTGGGCTCTTCTTCCTCTTCCGATCCCGCGACAGGGATCTCCCACGGCAAAGGGTGCTTCCTTCAGGTAGGGTCGTCAGCTGGTTCCGCCGCTTCCTCTCACAGGGAGAACTCCTTGCTTATGTGCTGCGGTCATGAAAGTTTTAACTCTTTGTCCCCTGATTCCTTTTCTGATCAGAGAATCACTGAGAGGGTGACCAGATTCACTTCCACCGCGCTCGTGCCCTCAGTGCCGGTCTTCACAGGTCTCTTAAGATTCACGCCGTTAGAATCACCATTGGCTGTAATACTTGCCACGGAGTCCTCTGGCACTTAATCTGGTTGCTGTGGCAGTGGGGTTTGGTCAGCCTACGAGGGATCACTTCCCAGTAGAGCAGCAGCCGGCCCAAAGGTCGATCTTGTCCCTACTAGTGTGCTATCCTCCTCCTCAAGTCGCCTCCCTCCGCACTGGTCACTTCCAACACTGGACAGGGTGAATCTAAAATGGCCGCCCTGGCCTTGGCTATTTATAGGCTAGCCCCTGACTACTAGAATATGCCAGAGGATTCCAGAACTTTCCTCACTTGGTCCAATGGGTCAGCCTCCCTAAGTAAACCGTTATGGCAGTTGCAGGCCACCATTTTAGGTCCTTTGTTTTCCCTCAATTTCCAGGATGTAGGCTAGGCCTCAAGGAAGGGGAAAATGGAGGAATAGCGTCAAGGAACACCTAGCCCCCAGACAACACTAGCCAGATCCAGGTGGACATAAGAAAGAAAAAATAATAACACTCAGAGGCCAAAGGGGACAAAATAAATCATAATTGTGAGGGGACCCTCATGAGCAGACAGGTCTAACAGTAGTTATGAGAGGGCGACAGGCACACTGCAAGTTGGGGTGGTCTTGAGTCGTACGCAGGGGTGCAGAGTGGGGGGGTGTTGTAATGGGGGGTTGTTGGGGAGTGGGGGGAGGGATTGTTATTGTTTTTGTATTTGTCTCTTTCACATGGCACTGTATGCTTTGCTTTTATCCTTTTGCTGGGTTCCGGGGGGGGGAGGGCTACGGTCCTTTTTCGGGATGGGGGGTGGAGAGTTGAAGTTGCTGTCCTGGAACTTTAATGGGTTGGGGGACACGATAAAACGTGGTGTTGTGTCTCAGTTCCTTCGACGCCAGTCCCCTGATATTGCTTTGTTGCAGGAGACCCATCTGATAGGAAATGCTTGCCGGGCTCTGGATAGACGTGGGTATAGGCTGGTTGCTCATGCTGGATTCACCTCCGGTTCCAGAGGGGTGGGCATTCTGATTAGATCCTCTCTGCCCCTTGAAATAGACGAGATAACGCTTGATGATAGAGGTCGATATGCTGCTATTTCGGGGAGATGGGAGGGTAAGATGCTCTCTATAGTCAATATATATGTCCCTCCGGGTCTTCAGGCCACTACTTATGCTGACCTTGGTCGGCTTCTGCTGGGGCTTCCTGATGGTTTCCTTATTCTTGGGAGGGATTTTAATTCTGTGGTCTCTGGTAACTCTGATCACTACCCGCCCAGAGACTTACCGAACTTCCAGAAGTGGCTTTCTGAACTGCTGGAAACTTTTGGGTTAGTGGATGCTTGGAGGATGCTACATCCCGCACAACTACAATACACGTTCCATTCTGGGGCCCACGGTAGTCTCTCTAGAATTGATTATTTCTTACTGCTGTCGGCCCAATCTTCCTCTGTGCTGGAGGTTCGTCACCTCCCTAGGGGCATCTCTGATCATTCTCCCCTGTGGCTAAGAGTTGCGGCTGGGGTAGGTAGTGAGGGGAGAGTTGCTCCTATTAACTCTTGGCATTTGCGAAACCCCAAGACGCGCTCTGAGCTGGTCAAGGCCATTGATTGCTACTTTAATGAAAATGTGGGGTCTGTTTCTTCTTCTGTTTCACTGTGGGAGGCTTTCAAGACTGTTATTCGGGGTTGTTCACTGTCATTGATTGCTGCCGCTAAGAGAGCCAAACATGAAGAATTAGCGCGTCTCGAAGATGAGATAACTGTACTTGAGAATGACCTGGGCGGGAATGATACCCCTGTCACTTTACACTCCTTAGCTCTGAAGCAGGCCGACTATAGAGCCCTGGTGACTGACGCTGCTAAAGTCATGAATAGAGAGCAGCAGGGTAGACTCTACGATGTGGGTGATAAGGCGGGTAAGCTCATTGCGTGGTTGGATAAGTCAGAGAGAGCGAATCGAGTTGTGCCGGTGATTGAAAAGTCGAATGGGGATCGTGTGACTGACCCAATTGGGATTGTTGATTGCTTTGTGGAACATTTCCAGACGGTCTATGCCTCGGTGAGCGATAGAGATGAGTGTGACTCCCGTCTGCTGTTGCGCGATATCGCGTTACCCTGTCGCTCTGATGAGGATAGGGCCATGATGGATGCGCCCATTACAGTGGATGAGGTCGCCGGTGCCATTCGCGCCCTTCGGTCTGGTAAGGCCATGGGGCCCAATGGCTTGCCTATTGAGCTTTACAAATTACGGCCCGACAAAATGGTGCCCTATCTGAGAAATATGTTTCTCGAGGCATTCGATACTGGTCTCCTCCCTATTGATCAGCGCCTGGCGACCATCGTTGTCATTCACAAGGACGGTAAACCGCGCGATTGTTGTGCTTCGTACAGGCCAATTTCACTGCTTAATGCTGAGCCCAAAATACTTGCTAAATTACTGGCTAATCGACTGATTAAGGTTGTCGGCGACTTGATCCATCCGGACCAATCCGGTTTCATCCTGCACCGAAATACTGCCCTTAACCTCAGGAGACTCCACGGAGTCCTCACGAGAGCTGGAACTCTGACTGAGTCGGCCATTTTGGCTTCCCTCGATGCCACTATGGCTTTTGATACAATAGAATGGCCGTATCTCTGGGCAGCTCTCGCTAAGTTTGGTTTCGGCTCTAAATTCATCGCCTGGGTACAGCTCCTTTATGAACGACCGCTAGCCCAGGTGGTTGTGAATGGCAGGGTGTCCGGTACTTTCACACTTGGACGTGGCACCCGTCAGGGTTGTCTGCTGTCTCTGTTGCTCTTTGCCCTCGCTCTGGAGCCGTTGGCCGAGTGGCTTCGCTGGGAGCCCTCAATAAAGGGTATCCAGTGGACCCCTGACTTTGAAGATCGTGTCTCGCTATATGCAGATGAAATTCTTCTTCATCTCACCTCCCCCCGGAAGTCTCTTAATGTGCTTTTCGATGTTCTTACCTCCTTTGGGAAGAACTCGGGTCTTGTTATCAACTGGACCAAGTCGTGCGTCTACGTTCTGGCTGGGGATCTACCCCCGTTGCCCCGTAGATTTCCGATTCAGGTGGCTGAGACTGGTTTTAGGTACCTGGGGATTCATGTCTCGCTGAACTCCGCCGTCCGCTACGAGCGTAACCTTCATGCCCCTCTCCAGCGGCTTAAACTTGACGCTCACGGTGGCGACGACTGCCCCTTTCCCCATTGGGGCGTGCGACTCTCTTTAAGATGATGTGGCTCCCTAGGTTCTTATATGCCCTTCAGAACTTCTTTGATCCTATACCTCCGGGGTATTTCCGTGAAGTTGAGGGACTTCAGAGGCAACTGATTTGGGACGGGCGTGCTCGTATCTCCTTACCCAAACTCACTTTGTCGTGGTATGACGGTGGCATTGCCCTCCCTGACATCAGACGCTACTACTGTGCCTCGCAGCTAAGCGTAGTTAATCATGTGACTTACGCCCCTGGTCATACTCCAGCTTTTGCAATGGATAAACATCTTCTGCCAGGCGGGAATTTTAATAGGGCACTGTATTCTAAGAAACCATTTGACGCCCTGACTGGCCCCACAAAAAGTGCTGTGCGAGTGTGGCGTGACGCGAATGCTGCTACGGGGTGGAGTGATAGGTTAACCTGAGTGACACAGTTGTATGATTCTGACAGTTTGGGCAACTTGTGGAGAACGAAAGGATTTGATAAATGGGACATGATCGGTATAAGGAAGGTGGAGGGTCTCTGGTCCAGAGGTAGTATTAAGACTTTTGAGGCGCTCAAAATTGAATATGAGCTTGATGACAAGGAATACTTCAGGTACATTCAGGTGCGACACGCCTTGACCTCCGTTTTCCCCCCGGGGACGGAGATTCCTCAATCCTCGCCGCTGGAGGACCGTATCCTTGACGGCCATGTGCCAGATAGTACCATATCACTGATTTACAAAAAGCTCATCAATAACAGGGCTGATTTGCTCGAGCGCCTCAGGGCTTCTTGGATTGCGGACGGCCTGGAACTAGATGACGAGGATTGGCAAACGGCAGTCTCCTCCCCTAAGGAGGTGGCCATACCCGCCCACCTCCGGTTCGTACAGCTGAAGATCCTCCATCATGTATATGTAACTGGTACGCGTCTGGTGCGAATGGGTTACTCTCCTGATGGGCTATGTAAGTGCGGCTGCGGTATGAGTGGCACCTTCCTTGCATATCATTTGGGAGTGTCCTGAGGTGGCTGCCTTCTGGTCTAGAATACATGCAATTATGGAAAGAGTCACCGGGGTCTCTCTATTACCTGAGGCCAGACGATGCCTTCTTAATGTTTGGGAACCTACGGACTACAACACGGCCCAGACTTTTTGGGCGACTCTTGGTAACATGGTGGCCAAGAGGGATATTGCCCAACTCTGGGGTTCCCACAGACCACCTACGATAGCGGCTTGGAAGGAGAACATGGACTGGTGTATGTTCAGAGAAAAGACAGTCTATGTGGCCCGGGGCCGACCTAAGAAATGGGGTAGAATTTGGTCCCAAGGGAACACTTACCGCGGGAATGTCTGCACTCTCCCACAAGATTACACCATTGATATCTCGCTGTCCCCTTAGTTGGTGTTTCAGGCTTAAGTCTGTAATTGTATGTACTGACCAATCTCCTCGCCGCCCTTCATCTCGAGACATATGCTCCATCATAGTATACTAGTCGGATTCTATCACCCTCTCCCTTTGATTACCTGTAATTGATTATTGCCATGTGTCTGTGTTTTATGTTGTTAGTTCAGTTCATCAAAATTCCAAAACTAAACCTACAATACTTGTCTTTTGATTCTACGTCTTGTACAAGATTATACTGCTGGTCGCTTAACCCCTACCCCAGGTACCGGGGGGCCTGGTTGTGAGACGTCAAAATGTTCACGTGTTATAGCTGCCGGCCCGCTGGGTTGTAGGCTGACAGCTGTGTATTGTACATAAATATAATAAAGGTTTTTAAAAAAAAAATTGAAAAAAATGAGGGTGCCGCATCGCAGTGGGAGCCTTTGTTTGCTTGAGAGCCGGAGCATTGCTGGAGAGTTGGAGTGTTGGGGTGGACTACAGGCCCCAGAAGCACAGCGCCGAGAGCACCAGAGGCACACTAGCCCCTTCCCGCCTCCTACTTAGCTCCTCGCGGGTGCCGCACCGCAGTGGGAGCCTTTGTTTGTTTGAGAGCCGGAGCATTGCTGGAGAGTTGGAGTGTTGGGGCGGACTACAGGCCCCCGAAGCACAGCGCAGAGAGCACCAGAGGCGCGCTAGCCCCTCCCCGCCGCCTACTTAGCTCCTTGCGGCACCTGCTGCGCGGGCGCTTGCCGGGCGAAGCCCGGGCCAAGGGCGGGCCCGTTTGAGCCCGCTTGAGACTTAGAGAGGCTGGGCTGGGCCCTCTCTCTAAGACCACCAATACCAACAGTCGTCTCGACCCTCTAGTAAGTGGATATCTGATTACTATTTGGTTGGTTGAGTTCTGTTAAATTGATTTAAGAAATGGCAACCCGAGAGGGACGAGGGAGGAAAGCACCTGGAGTCGACTATGTCGCAGGAACTCTCGACCAGTGCATTACGAGGGCTACATCTGTGCTAGCCCACGAGATAGCCATCACGGAGCGCAGACTCTCTATGGACCCTGCATTTTCTAAACGGTCATCATTGGGGGGGATAATTAATGCACGCTCACCAGAGAGAAACCCCTAGTCCCTCCCTTCGCCTGGTTCCCAGACACAGACGCTAACACGGATGAGGATTCCTTACACTCTACGCTACCGCCAAGCTGCGCATTGCCACATTTATCTACGAACATAGTCACCTGTGTCGTAGAAGTCCATAAAGAGCCTATAAAATCTAAGGAATACACACAGGGGGCTATTTTAAAGAGGAAACGAGGAGGGACAGAACATAAGGGGAAAGAACCCCAAGGTCTCCAAGCTAGGTAAACTGGGAGAGAGTACAAAAGCAGACCCCCCCCAACCACTGAGGTCCCCCACCAAACATCGTCTGCAGTAAATGGAGTGAGCATGGCTGAAATTGCTATTGGACTGCCACAGACTGACGATGACTACTGGTTAAAAATAGGTGCTCTTATGACATCGTCCTTGGTGCACCTATTAACAGGACTTTTGCTTATTGAAAATAGGCTTGAGAAATTTGAATCCCCAGTAATTTCTACCGTGGGTGGTGCTAAGAATAAAATAGTGAGCCGCGGGCAAGGCAATGAGTTGGTGAGTGTGGGAGGACGGGAGCTTGTGGCATGCCCAGGTATTAATGTAACATCAACTGGGGATTAGGGAGTACGACCAAAGGATTCTAATAAGTCAAGGTCAGAAACATCGAGTGGGGGAACTATAGTGCCCGTGGAGACGCAGGGTGATAGTTGTACGTCTCACGGAGATCGACAGGGCCGATCTCAGAGAGTTGGCCCAGGTCCAAGGAGAAATTCAATTGGAAATGAGGTAAAAAATCCACACCATCATTTAGACCTCCCCCCCCGAGTCTTCACCTTATGTCGCGGTTTTGACTGGTTTCCCAGAACTCCACCACGGTAAATTGGAATCTTATTATGAGCAACTAAAAAATAAGACAATACATTGGTTAAACAGTAATAGACCACTCCCACGAGAGATACAGTCTAAAATTTTATTTGTGAGAAGGGTGAGTTGGGTAGGCTGTAGATTAAAAAACACACCAGGAAACTGTATTGTCGTTAACTTTCAAGATCCAATGGCTGTCAAGCATGTTTGTTGGGGCTCCCTGATAAACCCACAATCTTCTATTCAGGCTAGGGCCCTAAGTTACTTCTATATCCTCCCAGATTTTATGCCTAATCAGGATAAATTTGAGGTTTCAAAGGGTAGGATGAGCCGGCCAGCTATGATGTTCGCCTGGGGAAATGGGGAGAATGGTGAGCACCCGCCAGCAGTACTACTTAACAACAGATTTAGAGTATTGGATCTGGTGGATTGACTGACACCTATTGATACCCATCAGGTCAAAATTCTTGAAGAACAAGTCATTGCAGAGGCAAAAAGGAGGGGGGACTCAGGGAAATGCTTACGGTCACGTGATGGAGTGGGGTGTGATAATGACTGTCTAGCTTAGTTAAAAAAAAAGGGAGAACTCGAGACTGCAATTCCCTCAAACGCAAGTAATTATGGTAGTAGAAAAGCTGACCACTGCCCAATAGACTCTGTGCCGACCCCCATTGGAATTTGCAGCCCTGGGATGGCTGACAGATCCCTAAGGGAGGAAAATGTCATGTTGAGTGCACAATTGACCTCTGGTGCGCCTAGAATTTTATCTTGGAACATTGCAGGTCTCGCCTCCAAACTAGACCAACTGGATTGGGGGAATATATTGACTCTCACGAGCTATGCCTGTTCCAGGAAACTTGGGCGGTAGAGCCACAACACAGGGCAGGCTTCGTAGCATATTGTGAGGGTGCAGTGAAAAGTCCAAAGGGGAGACCGTCGGTGGGGCTATGCATATGGGCAGCCTCTCATTTAGGATGCAAGATTAAACGAATAGATACGCACTCCCCAGACATCACATGCATCCTGTTGTCATATAAGAAGCTACCGAAACTCGCCATTATTAATATTTATTCTCGACCAGTTCAGTATGGTAGGATATAAAAAACTATAGATTGCTTGTTAAACCTTTTGAGCTTATTGGCAGGGAATTTATATTTTTTGATTTGCGGAGACTTTAACTGTCATTTTGAACCGCTCAGTGGATTTATGGAACCGATTACTAGTGAGGAGGATGTTACTTGGTCAATCCCGCACCTAATATGTATCCTATTAGCTGGTGGACTCCTCTAGCTTTGCAGTTAACTTCCTTAACCTTGGCTTTTCCCTTAAGGACCTGCAATGGTCGGTTTCCTGGCGATAATCCTGGGCGTCCGACCTTTAAGAGGTTTGGACAGGCCACAGTTATCGATTATATCCTGACTAGTGTAGAGATATGGCATAATGTGGTGGACTTTTACATAGAAGAACGTAGTGAAAGAGACCACAATCCCCTAGTCATGAAGGTGGATTTCCAGTGGGGGGGCTCAGGTAGCGACCCCAAGGAGCCGTACCAAAATAACCTGGTTGTTGCAGAGGGAGGGAGATGGATTAGATGGTCCAAGATAAATTAATCGTCGGAAATCATGTCAAAATTGTATGTGGGCATTATACCTTTGCTAGAGAGAGCAAGCGTTGCTGCAGAGAATCTAGCTAAGCCTGGACCTGATAGTGACCTAGGTAAAAAACATCAAGACATGACCCTGGTTGTGGCGGATTTCTTTTTTAACAGTGGTCCTATTAAATACAAATCTGGTGGTGACAAAAGATCTTGGTTCTCGAAAGCCTGTAAGGAAGCAAAATTAGCTTTGTTGACTGCATTAAAAGTGGCCGATAGCCTTTGCATTAGGGAAGCTAGGGCGGCCTACAAGAAAATAATTGCAAATGCGAAGTCTGAGTGGGAAATAGATAGATGGCAGGAGATCAAGAAGGCTCTGGATCTAAAAGACGGTAGAAGCTTCTGGAATTTCGTTCACTACGGGACAACTGAAGATAGAAGCACCCTTGATCCGTACATGGATGCGGATCCTGGCACTCATACTTCAAGGAACTATATTCTAGTTCTCACGCTACCATAAGTGTCAACAAGAAACATTTTTTTAAGCACCCCCATGTACGGTGGGAGAGGTGATATCTGCTTTAGCTGAGTTGCAACCCAATAAAGCCCCAGGATTGGATAGAATCCCAGGCGATTTGTTTAAAAGTGAACAGGTGGTCTGGGCTCCTTACTTATTATTACTATTTAATGCAATCCTGGATGGCCTCCCAGCGCCGCCTACGTGGGCTGGCGCCGAAATTGTTCCAATTTACAAAAAAGGATCCCCGATTGAACCATCTAACTACTGGCCAATTATTCTTATTGATGTTTCCGAAAAACTATTTGGGAGGGTATTACTAGGGAGATTACAGGACTGGATGGAAGACGGTGATATATTAACCCCACTCCAAGCTGGCTTTAGAGCAAAGATTTCAATTGTAGATCAGCTGTTTAGGCTGCAGTTGATATATTTCAAGGCATATGGATTGGATTTTGGAGGACGGCCTTGCTACTTGTTGTTCAAAGGTTTCACAAGCAGATGCAAGTGCCACATCCTTCTGAAACAATAAGGCTTTTAGTCTGCTCAGTTTGTCAAAGTTAACCTTCAAGGTTGGAATGGAAGGCCACATGCTTACTCCTGAACCAAGTTCTTTGGAGGGGCTATCACAGAATTGCAACATGTGACTATCTGAGACACTGAAACCACACAGGACACCTGCTCTCTTCCCACAGCAACTTTGATTGTTCAACATGAAATAACTTCCATTCGAAAGTAATCTAATGACTGGACAAATCGAAGAACCTGGTACTCCTTTCAAGTAACAAATCAGATTGGCCATCGAAGCATTGCACAACCCATGAAGTGTCACCTCTTTGTAAATGAGTGAGTGGGCAAGCACAAATCCACCTTCGTTTCCACTAACAAACACCTCTCGTTACCCACGAACACAACTGTAATCAAAGGGCAATAACCACACTTCTACCTGTTGAAAAATGTTTCATGCAAGATGTAAGCTGAAACGTTGAAATTGTGAATTAGATCCCCCCGTGTATTAACCATACTGCTAACAGTGTTTCAGCTACTGTGAAAGCCAACTGTTCTACTTTCTCAGTGGTTAACATTGTGTATGTAGCATCTTTCTTAGCTATCAGTTGTTGCCTACATGTTGAATTAAAAGACAATTCCCTGGAATTAAAGTAATTCCTGGGCACTCAGCGAGATTTTAAATCCTATTGTGTCCAGCTCAACTGCATAATTGACCTAGGCTGACACTGCCCATGGTATAAAGAAGTCCTGCAAATTGCAGGCGATACGATCTTATTTAAATTGCAAATAAGAGTCGAAAACTTATTCATGCTATTATCAACCACAGCAAGTGCTTTTTTCTAAATTAGCTTGATCAATTTGCCTTATATGTACAGAAACATAAATTTGTGACTCTTTACATATTTCATTATAGGTAGCATACATAAATGTTTTAGAACGCAGGGACCTAAGATCGAAAAAGAAATCTTGCAAATCCATGTTCTCCGAAAGGAGAGTAGATGTTCTTTTACTGCAGGCAAAGTGGAATGTTGCAACCATTGTTGGCACAATTTTTCTGTGGAATAGTTGGGAATGACCCCTGAGTGTTGGGGCAGTATTTAACGAGTGTCAAGTCTGCTAGCTTTAAAACCCTGTGTACAGTTTAAAAATCATGTATGTCAACTATTTGTGTCCACTGGCCACAATAATCACTTACCAGGACCTGAAATTGCTGATTTGTATGTACTATTTTGCACCATACCATTGAACTGTTCCTCAGTGTAATGTAATAAATTATGTAAATTATCAAGACGGGAAATTGAAGGAATTCTGGGCACGTTAATTTCTTTAATTTGCGCAAGACCCAAGTATGTGGTCTGCTGCACTGTCTTATTTGAGATGATTTGTTTTGGAATCCTTCACATAGGACGGATCTCTTCACACTTTGTGCGATGACAAATGAGGTTTCAATACTACTACCAGTTCTACGGCAGAGCATTCTGGGAGATAATGTCCATTTATCAGCAAAAAGAAAACAATCACAAATCCAATCCAAAGAAGCTGAAAAAATTGTGAGATAGCAATCCAAATTTAACGCCATGGATGAATCAGATAAGTGCCTTTTAACAAGAGAAGAAAGTCACATACACCATGTAGTGAAGTGTGAGAAGACCAGAAGAAAAGTAATCGCAAAGTAACCAGAAGCAGCAGTCTGTTGAAAAACAGGAGCTGTTTCAGGCAGAAGAGAACTGGTAGACTGCTCCAAAGGTGTCTACTCATTAACAAAACAACTGTGTTGTTATAAGTAGCCGAAGCAAGCTGTATACTCACATACGGTGTATGGGTTGTATTTGCGGCGGTAACTGGTATCAACAATAGTTAATTCTCCACCCTCCCCAGCTGGGGATGGGGAACAGGATTGGTGTTGCTCAGAACTTGTAGAGAAAGTTCCTGAAGGATAGTGGGCTGGGCCAGTGAACTACCCAGGAGTCCGTATGGCATACTGTGTAGTACTGGCACATTGTGTAATTTAACTTGATCAATGGAGACCAGTTGCTTGTCTTTACAACCAGCAAGTGGTGCCAAAATCACGGTTCTTGTATCTTGAATGCAGAAGACTGGCACCGGTGCACGGTATGATGGGCCAAACTGCATCTTTACTGCAATTGTCTCTTGAGCGAGAGCCCCAGCTTTTGGAATCTAGCTGCAAGGGGCTGGTTGCTCCATCAGTGATGGGCTCTTGAGAAAGGTTGTTAGACCGCTTTTCCCGTAAGTCTTGTAATTCCTGTAATACAGTGAAACATTTGTTGATGTCAAAAGGTGTAACTGCTGCCGCTGTCAGGACTGTCAAGATCTGGAACATACACCTGGATGCCAAACAAGACCTCTTATGGGGTTCATTCACCCAAAGATCATCTAGGTAGATTATTTAATGCTCTATGCATGCCATACAAGTCTAATACTCTAGCTGTTATAGATTGCCTTAAGTCACAGTTTTTCCTCAGGATGATATCACAAAGATTAATGCACATCCGCACCCAGGGTTGCCTTAGAGGCAAATGCAGGGCACTGGTCAGAGTGAAAGGCAGCATATGAAGACTTTAAAATCTTTACGTCAGCCAATCGTTGTGGCCACAGGAATCCGGATAATGAATCCACAGCAAGTAGAATAAATGTAAACGCACCAACCGAATTGAGTGGACAGTAGTGGACTAGGTACATGCATTGCTGCAGTTAGTTAGAAGTCAGTCAGTCAAAAGTATTTTATTCGACAGCCAAGAGCCATAAAAGTTTACAATATTATAAAAATACACATTCCATCAAAATACATTATGTATAGGCTGTCCGGTTTTAGGTTTAAACCTATAGTAACTGATAAAACCCTACCAGAAGGGAAATAGCCCTCACCAGTGTAAACATATAAACACTGAAAAAAAACCTGCACAACCACAAACTAAATACCTTTCAAACAAAGGAAAGGGAGAGTGAAAGAGTCATTTGTATTTCTTCCTGAATGGGCCAATACAATCTAACTTTGTTATGTAAGCTAGCAGTAAGAAAGCCTGGGCTATCATTATTCTGCTTGAGTTTTGTTGTTTAGGGATGTCACTAAAATATTGTTTCTTCATCCTTTTTTCAGTTTTGTGGTCTTTGGTCTAAACATACAGGGGTTAGAAGCATGTTTTAGCTGTTGTTTATTTATTTTATAAACTGTAGAGAATCAGGAAATATCTAAACCATATTTGATTTTTTGGCTACGTTTGAGTCTTTCACTGATAGTAAAAATGTAGGTTTCATTAGAATCTTTCCCAACATGCACCATCACATTTACCCACTGAGAATGTGTAAAAACCCTTGATACATCAGCCTCCTTTTCTAGTGAGTCAGTATTGATAGTAGGTGAATTGCTAAACACTCAAGGTTCAAACATTCAATGCAAGGTACAGTGACGGGTATATGTGAAAAGAGTGCAGTCCTAAAGCATCCGGGATACTGGTGAAAACATGACACCAAACTTTTGGAAAACATGGAATGCAGTGTCACTTGGAATGCTGCTGCAAACAGTTCTTACCAAGTTCAACAAAGATTGGAGTGATATTGTTTGTATGTGCAGTGATTCAGCTAAGTGTATGAAAAAGTTGTGAAATGACCTGTCAAAATCAATACCTGAGCTGAAGAGCTTCCCTGTAAGAGATCTTTGCCACTTGTTAGATGGCAATCTCAAAACATCTTTACAATCTTCAGAGTTTTAAGGTTTGGGAGTGCCATATTTGATTTTTTGGCTACGTTTGAGTCTTTCACTGATAGTAAAAATGTAGGTTTCATTAGAATCTTTCCCAACATGCACCATCACATTTACCCACTGAGAATGTGTAAAAACCCTTGATACATCAGCCTCCTTTTCTAGTGAGTCAGTATTGATAGTAGGTGAATTGCTAAACACTCAAGGTTCAAACATTCAATGCAAGGTACAGTGACGGGTATATGTGAAAAGAGTGCAGTCCTAAAGCATCCGGGATACTGGTGAAAACATGACACCAAACTTTTGGAAAACATGGAATGCAGTGTCACTTGGAATGCTGCTGCAAACAGTTCTTACCAAGTTCAACAAAGATTGGAGTGATATTGTTTGTATGTGCAGTGATTCAGCTAAGTGTATGAAAAAGTTGTGAAATGACCTGTCAAAATCAATACCTGAGCTGAAGAGCTTCCCTGTAAGAGATCTTTGCCACTTGTTAGATGGCAATCTCAAAACATCTTTACAATCTTCAGAGTTTTAAGGTTTGGGAGTGCCAAACCTCCTCGTTCTTTTGGTAGGGTAATAAATCTATTGGATCTTCGTATTTTCCCATAGCTCCATATGAAGCGAGAAAAAATGTTATCGATTTCCTTAAATAAACGTGGTTCAAAATTCAAGCAAATGGTTCTAAAAAAATATAAAAATCTAGGAAGATATACCATTTTGATTAGATTGCATCTTCCTATGATTGTAAGTAAGATGTAGATTATGCATTTTTTTTAGGCATTTTTCCGTTTGTTTCATTAGAGGAGCCATGTTAAGTTTAACCAGATTGTTTAAATTAGCGGTAAGGTTGACACCGAGATACATTGCCTTATCCGTTACCCTTTCATCGACAATATTGCTATTGCTGTTGATTAAGATTTGAGTTTTGGTCTGGTTTAATTTATACCCCGAGATTTCGCCAAATTTGTTTGCCTCTAGTTCCATTGCCTCTACTGATTTTTTAGGATCAGCTGTAACTATGGCAATGTCATCGGCATATGCTAAAGACTTTGTTTCGCCATTAATAGTCCTTATTGGTATTATTGAAGTATTCATTTCCAATCTGTGGATGAAAGGGTCGATGAATATGGCAAATAGGAGAGGTGAACAAGGGCACCCTTGTCTTGTACCTCTTGATACTTTAATTGTGGCTGTGTTTTCTCCATTTATCGAGACCACAGCTTCTGGATTAGAGTACATCTTGCGAATAGCATTGATAAATGTTTCCCCAATCCCACTCCTCGACATAGCGGTCCATAGATATTTCCAGGAGACCCTCTCAAAGGCTTTTTCAGCATCTAAAAGAATAAGTGCCATAGGGTCTCCTGTTATGTCCGCTATGTCGAAGAGCGTGATCACCCTCTGAATGTGATCAGTAGTAGATCTACCGGGAACGAATCCATGCTGTCTTACGGAAATAATTTTGTGGATTACCGGGGCCAATCGACTAGCGAGTAATTTAGGATATATTTTTGCGTCGTTATTTATCAGGGTAATGGGGCGGTAAGCCCCTAGTTCCTTTGGATCTTTATTTTTTTTAGGAAAAACTATAATTTTAGCCTGATTCCATGATTCAGATGCTCGCACTCCCTTAAATACCTGAATTACCAGATTGGTTAGGATTTCTTTTAGTTGTTTGTTGAATTTAACGTAGAATTCCACTGGAATTCCGTCTAGGCCCATTGCTTTTCCGGTTGGGAGACTATTTATCGACAGGAGAATTTCGAGCCATTGTGGAGTTTCTGCAAGTTTGTCTTTGTCGGTTTTGGGTAGTTGACAACCTGTACCAAGATCCAAATATGTATCTATTTTGTATTGATTTTTCCCTGTCTCGGTGTACAGATCTTCATAGTATCTATGGAACGCTTCCCTTATCTCTTTGGAATCACAGGTCAGGCCTTTAATTGGGTCTCTAATTTTAGTGATTGTGTTGTCGCTGATCTGGTGTCTTAAGCGGACAGCCAGTTGGTGTCCTACCTGCTCATTAAGCTCATATATTTTCTCCCTGTTCACGATGGCATTGGTTATTGCTTTTGCGGTGAATGTCTCTGTTATTTGATTTCTTGCTATCGCAACTTTTCTTGCTGCACCTTCTACATTACCATTACCCTGGACAGCTTTCATCAGGTCTTCCTCTTTGCTAGTAAGATTATCATTTAATTCGTTTAGTTCTTGCTTTGCTTCCTGATTGTGTTTGATGGAAAATCTAAGAGTTTCTCCCCTTACACCGGCCTTTAATGTGTCCCAGACCACCTCTAGGGGAGCACTCCCTAGGTTATATTTTAGGAAGTCAGGGATCCATTTTTCCATAAGGTTACAGTATTTTACGTTGGCCAGAAGAGCCCTTTCAAATGTCCAATTGCTGCGGGGTCTATGCAGATGCCCCAAATCCATATTAATAATTAAAGGGTTGTGGTCGGAAAAGACTCTTGGTAATCTGGCTATCGAACAGTGAGAGATAATTACATCAGACACAAGAAAATAATCTAATCTTGCAAATTTAGAATGGGGATGTGAAAAAAAAGTATACCCAGGGTCGGTTGGGTGATGCATCTCCCAACAGTCAGATATCGCATGGGTGTTACAAAGATCATTGAGTGCTCTAAATGTTTTTGGCATCCTTCCCTGGTAGCTAAAGTTATGCGCAGTTATCCACTTAGGTGGGAGATTTAGATTAATGTCACCGCAAACAATCAGCGGAACAGGCCAATGTGATAATTCATTTGATAAAAAGTTCAAAAGATCGGGATCGTCAGAAACACAGCCATACACAGAGCAGATCGTAAATTTGTTCCCCTTATCATAGTTGCATTCCACGATGGCCCATCGGCCAAATTTGTCTGCTGCCCGTCTCGCAAACTGGGCTCCACCACCTTTTGCCATAATAGCTACCCCTTTGGTTTTATTCTGTTGGGTGGTGGCGGTAATAACTCTATATCCTAATGTTTTTAGTAAATGAAGTTGAGACCCCTCAACATGGGTTTCTTGTAGACAAACTATATCTGCTCCAATAGATTTCAAACCAATTGCAAACCTTTGTCTTTTATGTGTATCATTTAACCCACATATATTAATTGTCACAATTTTCAACTTAACCATTATTACCTAATGAATCTGTCCTGTCTTCTAGTCGATTTTTTTTTCCTTCATACCTGTATATCCACCCCCCCTACTGTTAGACCCCCCCCCCACAACCCCCCGCCATATCTTGAGGCTTCCTGGGTCGTCCAGCACCCAGGTGTGGGCGTCCAAGTTATCCGGGCATTGCTGCTCACTATGGTCGCCTGGGCTAACCTTGTATGTGAAGAATTTGAAAAAAGTGCCTAGATTTTTTGAATATTTTCGACTAAGATCGATTTATCTTAGTTATTGATTCCCCTTATCTTATGGTTTAGTTTGATGTACACAACTAGTTAACCTTATTTTTTCCCCCCCGATTTTCCTGAGTCTGAGAGTTCTTGAATAATAGGCTTCCGCTTGAATCTCGCTGGTAAAATTCTTTGAAGTTCCTTTATAGATTATTCTTAGCCGTGCTGGTTTTTGTAGATAAACTGTTGCTCCAATCTGCTCAAAAGGGGCAAAGAGTTGCCGCATCCTCCATCGGCGTTCCACTATGGCATGGGCAAAATCCGGGCGAGCAAAAAAAGTATATCCTTGATATACTCTTTTGCTCGTTGGTCGGGCCAGGTCATATATAGCTTCTCGCAAAAGGAAATTTCCAAAATAGACCAACAGGGCTCGTGGGTATTGATTCGCTCGTTGGGAGTGTTTGGGTGGCATTAGGGGGAAGCGATGGGTGCGTTGGACTTCACGTTCCAATTCCCATGTTTGAAGTTCGGGAAGGGCTGTTTTTAGAAGGTTGACTATAAAGCCCTTTGGGTCGCTCCCCTCTGCTCCTTCTGGAATTCCCAGAATGCGGAGGTTATTCCTTCTGCCACGATTCTCAAGATCTTCTACTATTGACATCAGATCAGAAATAATACCAGCCTGGGCCTTGCCCTCAATTTGTAGTTTCGCAAAGTCTGTCTCGAGATTTTCCGTGCGGCTTTCAACTGACGCCATTCTGTCTACTATCTCGGAGCACGTATTGTCCACTTTTTGAATTGCGCCTTGAAGTTGTTGTATAGCATCAAGATTCCGTTGACTATCAATTTTTACATCTAGATGGAAATCCTTGATTGACTTCAGTACCTCACTCAATGAAGGTTCTTCCGGGAAATCCGGATTACCGGAATCTCTAAATGACCTGTTTGTGCCCCTTTCGGTCCCCCCTTTGACCGGTAATTTAGAGTCTACGTCCCCTGCAGATTTAGGGGTTACGTTTTTCCGTGTGTGCCTGGATTTTTTCTTAGTTTGTTCAGGATTGCTCCCCTGATCCGTAGTTTCTTCATCCATTGGAATGTGAAAACTTCTGTGTTTGGATCTCTTTTTTTCCAGTTTCCTTTTTGGAACTGTATCTCGACCGGATTCTCTATTTTCTCTGTGTTCTTTATTTTCTCTTATGCCCGTTTGATCTAGTATTTCTACCGTGACTTCCTCCGGTTTTTCTTCCTCGTTTACTGAATCGATCTCTTCACTTTCACTAGAAATAGACATTCCAGTTTCATAGATATCGGAGTTTGATCCATCCGAGGCATCATCTTTCTCTGATTGTAGCATTTTGCTGCTAATGCTGATTTGTCCCATGAAATTGGTATGATCAGGTTCTTGGCTGGGTGGATCTGAGCCTGTAGCAGAGCTTGTGCCACCTTCATTTACTAGATCTTTTGGGGCCCTTTTAGGGAATGTTTCCGATGCAGTAGCTTGTTGTTTCCCTTTCTGGTTGTCAATTTTGTTTTCCCTTTTATTTTCCTTTATGTTGTCATAATTCGTGGTTTCTTTCGGTAATGGGGCAAATATATTGGAGATCCTTGGTTGAGTTTCCACAGACCGGCCTGTTGTCTTTGCTGCAGCCTTCAGGTTATTAATGGTTTGTAACCTTTTAGCTTTTTTGACCAATAGTTCCACCTTTTCGTCAGCCTTTTCATCAGCCTGATCTTCGGATTTATCTTCAATGTTTAGAAGGTGTTGCTGCGGATGTTGCTGCTGACGTTCATTGGTCTGTTCCTGCTTTTTTATTTTCCCCCGCTCATTATCTCTCTCATTGTCCTTCTCCTTCTCCTTCTCTGTGTTTTTACTCACAGTTTTACTTTTGGTATTGTCTGAGTTGTCCTTGCTGGCCGTATTTTTTGGTTTACCGTTATCGTTACTCTCATTGCTCTCTTTTCCTTCTTTATCTTTACCCTCCTGGGCCTTCTGACCTCTTGTTTCCGGTCTCCTGCCAGTGCTAGTAATCTTTCTCTGGCTGCTCCCTGCCAGTTGGTTTAGAGCATTATCGTTCTCCAATGCAGCTACTATCTGTTTTGTTTCTGGTGCTGATCGATCATCATTTATACCTTAAAACCTACTGGTGGGCGACAATACTTAAGTATAGTAGCCAGCTGCTCAGGAATAATCAGGAGGATCGCTTAGAAAGATCTGTTCCCAACCCTCAGGAACTTATTCTTGGCAATCAAGCAAGCGCACACTTGTGGCGACTGACTTATGACTGCCATTTTAAGAAAGTACGCTTCCAAACTTTAAAGGGTATCTACGCTGCCTGGAATGACATCCGTAAACATCTAGGGCTAGGCCGGCACTCGTACTATACTACTTTTATAGGCAACAACAACCTCCCGGATATCTTTTCTGACATGTGTATGACACGGTGGACCAGACTTGGTATAACCCAAGTCGGTTCTCTTTATGAGTCATCTGGTCTGGCCTCATTCGAGTCTCTAAAACACAAATATGGCCTAGAAAATAGGGACTTCTTCAAATATTTACAGGTCAGGGACTATATCGTGAAAAAGGGGGGGGGTAGGGTAGCTCTTCAGAAAAATGAGCTAATAGAATCTATTGTTCATTGTAGCAAAGTAAAAATTGGGGCAATATACACCAAGTTAACCACTGGATTCCCGGATGATATGGACAAACACATAGATAATTGGCAGAATAAACTCGGAATCTCAATTATACCCATCCAGAACGCATTCCAGCTATCCCAATCGATACTAATGTCCTCAAAACTGCAAGCACAATTCTACAAAACTTTCTTTCTTCTATATCATACCCCCTATATGCAAGCTAAATGGAGTACAGGTAAAGGGACATTTTGTCCGAGATGCATGATGCCTGAAGTAGATCTAATACATATGTTTGCTACTTGCGGGGCACTATGTACCATCAGACGTGAGATATCCACCTTTTTCTCTGAAATATTTGAAACAGAAATTGTCATTACAACACCGGAAATAATATTGGGGTTTGATAGTGCGAACCACCCAGATAACATGAAGGGACTTCTATTTGTCTCCATGGCGGTGCTTCGAATCTGTCTTGCCTCTTCTTGGCTGGATAATGTCCCCCCATCTTTCCAACAATGGCAGGCCAGATTACTCTCAGCCTATAGCTTGGAAAAAGCAATATACAGCAGGAAGGGTGTCAAAAAGAAAAAGAAGGGTTTAGAAATGTGGTACCCACTTAAACAATGGATCGAAGGTCTTGGATAGTAACTTAACTCCATTTTTTTTTATTTTTTTATTTTTTTTAATTTTTTTTATTTTTTTTTATTCATTACTTAAATGCAAATGTTTATAGTCTAGTCTTAAGGGTATAGTTACTCGTCATGTTTAGTTAGTCGATGTTAGACGATATGATCAATAATATCGTGAAACCATGCCTGTATTTGAGTGGGTGGAGGGCGGGGGGGGGGCTCCTTAATGTTTTGAAAAATTATGTGTAATAAAAATTGTTTAAAAAAAAAAACAAAAAAAAACCCCAGAAAAAAAAAATACAATCTTCAGAGTTAATGAAGAATGCTATTGACTTTTTAGTCCATTCTGGTGCACCGTATTGTTATGCGTGGGAACTAAAACACAAATATTTCTCATTTTGTGCTTTGTGTGGTATCAAAGAAAGAGTCTTCCCAACTGTGTCACTTAGCTGGTGGTTCTTAGTCCTACAGGCCATGAATGTTATATTATCCATGTGGCAACCGTTTAAAGAACTTTTGCCGAGTGATGATGCAAACGGCAAGAAATGTTAGGATCTTTGGTCACATATTGATGGTGATTTGAAAAAAAGTACACTCTACTGCATTCTTAGATTTTTACAGGAAGGAATGACTGCTATAGAGGATATAATAAAAAACTAGAGTCTGAAAATACACTTGTCTGCCAAGTGTTCAGCGTAATTTGTGTAGATGTGAAACATCTCCTTGAGAGTAAGCTGGGTGATACTTTTAGTGACTTTGGCACTGCAACATGTTCCATGTTAGAGTGCTTGCCACTTGGTAAGCAAAGAAATGTTGGGAGCCATTTAGGAACTTTTATTTTACAATGTATGAAAAATAGCCCTTCACCAACCATGGCATTTGAAGTCAAAGAAGCCTCACTGTGGTACTCTGCACAAGTTATAGATCCCTCCCGTAAAGGGAAATTTTCTCCTGAGTTTCAAAAATGCTGCCTCATTTTTGATCACTTCAATAACTATGACGGCATATGCGCCCAGTTCAAAGCATATGTTGCAGCAAATGTATGACTTTACAACGCATACATTTACAACGCATGCCTTTACAACACAGTTTTTACATCTCAACATCCTTTACAACGCATTTTTTTACATTGCATGCCATTACATCACATTTTTAGAAACTACCTTTACAACACATTCCATTACATCGCATTATACCATTACAATGCATGCCATTAAAATGCATAGCATTACATCTCATTTAAGGTAAGTGTTAGATAGTGTAGGGGTAATAATTACTATTCTATTTATTTAATTTATTTGTGACATTTGTAAAGCGCACTGTTACCGTACTGTGTCCTGGCACTGTCTTGATATCTCCTGAAGCTAACTCCCTGGAATTAGTTTACAAAAAGCCATGTTTTTAGCTTTCTCCGAAAGGTCATCAACTCAGGGGACAGTCGGAGTGCCACAGGAAGAGCATTCCAGGCCACCGCCGCCCCTCGGCTAAAACTTCTGCCTCCCCAACACACTTTCCTGATGCGTGGGGTCTTGATCAATCCCAAAGTGGCTGACGTCAAAAGTGTACCTGGTTTGTACAGGTGAAAATATTGCCCCAGGAATGCTGGGCCTATACCACGGGTCGCCTTATAGACAATGCACATGCTTTTGAATAGGATCCGCTTCCTTACTGGCAACCAATGTAGTTTCACCAGTTCATGGGAGATAGATGCAAACTTAGGCAAGCCTGTAAGTAAGCATGCTGCTGCATTCTGCAGTATCTGTAACTTGTCAAATTCAAATTCAAATTTCAAATGCTTTATTCGGTATATAAAATATAACCATATAGCATACAGAAAAAGTACATATAATACATCATACATTTTAAAAAGGAATCCGTTATCCAGGACATGTAGAAGGTATCCCCAAAATCGGATAGATAAAACAATTTATAAAGGGAAGGGTTGAAGTATTTCATCTAAAATGCATTACAAGCAATTAGGAACATTATTACATAATTTCCTTTAGGTAAAGTGACATGGTGCGTAGTCCCAAAGTTTATTAGATGAGATTAAAATGGCACATATGGCGTTTAAGAGTATAGTTTCTAAATTAAAAAACATGTAAAAATTCATAATGTATAATGATTTCATCTAATTAATACAATTAATTAATTCAAAAGAATAGAGCCAATACACCAATTTTATACAGATTATTAAGATTACAAAAGTCATGATAATGTAGATCATAAAATAATGGAATTCCTGCTAGAAACACATTTTAAAATGTAGGAAGCTACATGGAAGCATACATCTGCGCTACTCAAGTCAAACATTAGCTGCAAGGCATCTTTGGTACTTCTTATATTGGATTTTAAGAATAAAGGCTTTAAGTACAATTTCCTATAGGGAATATAGAATTTGCAGAAAAGCATAAAGTGACAACAGCTCTGTTTAGATGTCCCATCACATGGGCAGGGCAAAGTACTGCTCCTTCTGATTTGAGGGAAAGACACTAAATGGTGCACAGTGCCGAGTCTCAACCGAGTCAATACAAATCGGTGAGAACTTCTGGTA
This sequence comes from Lissotriton vulgaris, assembly GCF_964263255.1. Classification (NCBI taxonomy): domain Eukaryota; kingdom Metazoa; phylum Chordata; class Amphibia; order Caudata; family Salamandridae; genus Lissotriton; species Lissotriton vulgaris. The sequence goes on along the minus strand of NW_028249492.1, from coordinate 318,551 downwards.
ACTTGTCAAGTACTCCCTGCTGGGCTTCAAGGAGCAAACTGTTGCAGTAATCCAATCGTGAGAGCACCAAGGCTGTCACAACAGTTTTTTTACATTCCCCTGGGAGAAACGGAAGAACCTTCCGGAGGATTTTCAATGTCCATTGGATAGATGAGGACAAGGCACTTACCTGAGGTCTATAGGAGAGTCTATCATCTATAATGACCCCCAGGTTCTTGACCTTATTGACGGGAATAGGAAGACTCCCCATCTCTTCTGGCCACCAACTCGGGCCCCAAAAATTGACCGTAGAGCCAAACAGTATCACTTCGGTTTTAGCCGAATTGAGTTTTAAACAGTTTCCAGCCATCCATTTGTTCACAGCCTTCATGCACTCCTGAAACTTGCTGGCCAATATCAGTCTTCCTCCCTGGTAACAGTGACCACAATCTGTGTGTCATCTGCGTACGATGTGAGTTAGAACCCATGGGAGCGGATAACTGGGGCCAGGGAGGAGACGTAGACATTGAACAAGGTAGGGCTAAGTTAGGAACCCTGAGGAACCCCACAAGGTGGTTGAAAGGGTTTCGACTCAAAGTCCCCTAGCGCGACTACCTGGACCCTGTTGGTCAAGAAAGATCTCAAAATGTCTAAGGCCTTCCCCTGGACCCCACATTCGTCCAGCCGGTCCACCAAGATGGTATGGTGGACCGTATCAAAGGCCGCTGACAAATCCAGCTTAACCAGGGCCGCCCGACCTCCGGAATCCATCACCTTCCTGACCTCTTCTGTTGACTTGATCAGGACGGACTCCGTACTGTGGCCTGGTCTAAACCCATGCTGTGAAATGTCTAGCCCCTGGGTGGTTCCTAGGTGTGCACTAAGCTGGATGGTCATAATCCTTTCTATGATCTTGGCCGGCATAGGAAGTCTTGAGATTGGCCGATAATTGTTGGGGTCCGAGATGTCCAAGTTGGGCTTTTTTAGTAGCGGCTTGATGGAAGCCCGCTTCCAGCTCGATGGGATGTCCCCCATCTCAAATAACTGATTGATTAGTCCTGCTAGAGCATTGCCTATAGGGGTTGCTGCTAGCTTTGCGACTGTTACTGAGCAGGGATCATAGGGATTCTTACTCTAGTGAGTGCAACAGTAGGGTAAGTGTTGGATAGTGTAGGGGTAAAAATTACTATTCTAACTCCAGTGAGTGCAACAGTAGGGTAAGTGTTGGATAGTGTAAGGGTACTATGCATTGTAATGGTATGCATTGTAATGACTTGGAGAAGTGTGGCTCAATGGTTAGAGCGGCAGACCCTGATGCAGAGGTCTAGCCCGGGACCAGGGTTCAATTCCCTGCCTCGGCGGGTCTTGGGCTCAAAAATTCCACGGACCTGATAATTCTCGCCTCGGTGCCTATTCTAATCATAGAGTCCCACTCTGCAACTCTGGGCAATAGCTTGCTTAATCTCCACAACGGCCCCCACAACGCTAAGGATGCCTGGCCTTCACCCTGGGGGTGCCCAGGAGTGGACGCCTCACAGGGAAAGCCAGGACGGGTTCCACAGCGGTATTCGTACAAGCGCCTTGAGACCCTTGCGGGTGGGTAGTGCGCTATACAAGTATTCAATTTACTTGCGATGTAATGCCTGCGTTGTAGTGACATGCATTGTAATGACATGCATTGTGACATGCGATGTAATGGCTGCGTTGTAATGACATGCGATGAAAAGGATGTTGCGATGTAATGACTGCTTTGTAAAGGTATTGCAATGTAATGACTGCGTTGTAAAGGTTGTTTCCCGTTGCGGAAACTGTCACAGAGAATCAAAATCTTCAGGTGCACCAGTATTGGAATGGAAATCTATGCCAAGTGTCAATGTTGAGAGGGCCTTTTCACAGATAAAAGTTTACACGAGAAGGAAAGTGCAAGCGTGCATGATCAAATACTGTCAGGTGCCCCACAAGACTTACCCTTGCTTGTGAAGCAATTCCGCAGAGACTACAAGAGCACCTGTCCCTGAACCCACCTGACCCTCGTGGAAGGTTAAAACCCAGCAGGGATGAGATGGACGCAGGGAAGGGAGCCAGGGTGTAGAGGTTGAACGAGGCTGTGGAGCTTACGGTTATCCGGTGCCAGCTGGAAACCAGAAAAGAACCGAATAAGAAAGAGATCTAGATCAGAAAGGAACCACCCCACATAACACACACAGAACTAATGCCCTTCCGGGGACTCACCAGTGCTTCTGGAGGTCGTGGAACCCAAACAGCAGTTCAGCTCCTGATAAGGATAGTGCATGTGAGGAGCTCCTGCACGGTGCACCCAAGCTTGAACCAAAGGAAAGTGTTCCTGCGCATTAAGTACTTCAAACCATAAGGAAAGCGCTCCTGCGCGTGTGGCGTGTCTTTAGAATGTAGTCACGAATGTTATGGCATCCCTGGTAACAAAAACAAGCTATATACAATGCTCCTGCTTAGCGAGCATCTCCTCATAACAGCGCTCCTGCGCGATGGGGAAACCCACAGTAAACAAAAAACCCAAAGCAAAGCACTCCTGTGCAAAGGACCCTTGACCCCCGTGCAGCGCTCCGGCGTGGCAAGGGTTAAGGGAGGCAAAACAGATACCGCCCTGAATAGTACTGAAATAAGCGCTCCTGCGCGAGTTCAAGAAATACAAAGATAAGCGCTCCACACGGCGTACACTTGGCAACAAACAGCGCCCAGCGCGGCTTGAAATAAACACCAGATAGCGCTCCTGCGCAGCGTAGTCCAGCAGGTAACTGACGCGTCTCAGCTCCGGCAATGGCTTCCGCGTCTCAGGAGCATCCAGTCAGGAATTCAAAGCACTGAGCCCGCGGGAAACGCGATGTTTAAGCGTTTCCCCCGGAAGTGCTTCAGTGCTCACAGGTCAACTGCCCAGGACTAGACCGGGACACAACTTCCGCCCGGAAGTGAGTATCCCGGTACTTCTGTGTGTGCTGTGGCCGGGAGCGGCAACCCCCGCGAACCGTGATAGCATCCCCCCTAGAACAGGGCCCCCAGAGAGAAGACAGGGGAGGCAGGACGAGGGCTCAGAGGGTGACTCAGATGAAAAGCACGGACCAGAACAGGAGCATGGCGCACATGGGACAAGGGCTCCCAGGACCTTTCATCGGGACCGTACCCCTTCCAGTCTACCAGGTAATAAAGCTTGCCCCTGGTGGGTCGGACCCCAAGATAGCCCTGACCTCATACTCAACATGGTCTTCCACCAGCACCGGAGAAGGAGGAGAGGGAACAGAGCCGCCAGACTGGACCGCACGCAGAAGGGAGACATGGAAGACCGGGTGGATCTTCATGTGCGGAGGAAGCAAGAGTCTCATGGCCACAGGGTTGACCACCTTCTCGATGACAAAGGGACCCACAAAACGAGGCAACAGCTTCTTGGGTCCGTGCACATTGAGGTGCTGAATGGAAAGCCACACCCTATCACCTGAGCGGTATGCGGGTTCCTTTTGTCTATGGGCGTCCGCATGCGCCTTGTAAGTGTCCTTCGCCTTGGCCAACTCAAACCGTGCTTGCTGCCAGAGCCTGCGCAGTGAATCATGATAAGACCGTACTGTGGGCAACCGGCTATCCAGGGGCACCTCCCAGGCAGCGGTGCGGGGATGACGTCCGTGGAGGCAGAAGAAAGGGGACATGCCGATGGCCGAATGCTTGCTGTTGTTGTACGCGTATTCCGCCATCCATAGCACTTCAGACCATTCCTTCTCAACCGTACGCAGCAAACAGCGAAGGTACTGCTCCATGGTGTGGTTTGTCCTTTCGGCCTGACCATCGGTCTGGGGATGGTACTCTGAGGATAGGCGTACGTCCATCTCGAGTATCCTGCAGACCACCTTCCAGAAGCGGGACACGAATTGCGATCCCCGATCCGTAATGACCACCGACGGGATGCCATGGAGGCGAACCACCTCTTGCACGAAGATCAAGGCCAGTTCTGCTGCTGTGGGCAATTTCACCAAGGGTACGAAATGCGCCATCTTGGAGAGGTGGTCCACTATGGTGAGGACAGTGGTGTGACCCGTCTTGGTGAGCGGGAGCTCGACCACGAAATCCATGGAGATGGTGTGCCACGGATACGGCGGTACAGGAATGGAACGCAGAAGGCCAACAGCAGGCTTTGACCTATCCTTGCCTAGCAGACAAACGGCGCAGCTTGTCACATGGTTTTTTGTGTCGGTCACCATTGTCGGCCACCAGAACCGTCTCTGTACTAGATCGAGGGTTTTGTGATAGCCCGGATGACCGGAGAGGACATGATCATGGCACAGGCAGAGCGCTCTTTTCTGTCCAGGCAACCCCGGAAGGTACAGCTGTTCTCCTCTATATAGCAACCCGTTCACACTTGTCACACCTTCGTCACCTTCTGCCAGGACCACTGGATCGGCCTGCTTCGTGTCTTGTTTCGCCTGGGTGATGAAATCCGTGGATGCGTCTATGCCCTGGAAGTGTTTCTCCGGTATAATGGAGACAGGCTCGATGTCTTCGGCATCCTCGTCAGATTCCTGGAGCCGTGAAAGAGCATCCGCTTTGGCGTTGTCTTTCCCAGGCCGGAACGTGATCACAAAGTTGTACTCGTTGAAGAACAGGGTCCATCGAAGCTGTCGGGCTGTGAGGGCACGTGCTGATCGCAGAAACTGGAGGTTTCTGTGGTCTATGTAGATGGTTACTGTGTTTGGCGTCTTTCAGGAAGTGGCGCCATTCCTCGAATGCTGTCTTAATGGCTAGGAGCTCCCGATCAGACACGGTGTAGTTGCGTTCAGCGGGTTGGAGCTTCTTGGAGTAAAAGGCCACAGGATGCAGCTGTCCTGTGCTGGTACTTCTTTGTGATAGCACTCCCCCTATGGCGTCCTTAGAGGCATCTGCCTCCACTATGAAGGGTTGCTCGGTATCAGGGTGCACCAGGACCGGGGCTACGGTAAAACTCCTTTTCAGTTCTTGGAAGGCGTCGTCAGCTTTTTGATCCCAACCAAAACGCACCCCTTTGCGCAACAAGCGTGTGATAGGAGCCACCATCGCAGAGAAACCCGTAATGAATCGACGGTAGTAGTTGGAGAAACAGAGGAACCTTTGTACCCCTTTTACGGACTCCGGGGCAGGCCAGGATAGGATGGCTTCCACTTTCTTGTTATCCATTTGGATGCCTGCTGGAGTGATGATATGCCCCAGGAACTCAACAGAGGAGACGTGAAAAACGCTCTTCTCCAGTTTCACGTACAAACGGTGCTTTTGCAACTGTTGGAGGACGGAACGCACATGCTGAACGTGCTCTGCTGTGGTCGGTGAGTATATCAAAATATCGTCTATGTAGACGATACAAAAGACGTCGATGAAGTCCCTCAACACCTCATCGATGAAGAACTGGAACGCGGCGGGGGCATTACAGAGTCCGAAAGGCATGACCTGGTATTCGAACAGACAGAACTTCGTCCAGAAGGCGGTCTTCCATTCGTCACCCTTTCGGACTCTGACTAGATGGTAAGCACCCCGCAGGTCGAGCTTTGTGTAAATGGAGGCGTTATTGACCTGGTCCAGGAGGTTGGAGATCAAAGGTAGTGGGTACCTGTTCTTCACGGTGATGGCGTTCATCGAGCGAAAGTCTATGCAGGTCCTCAGGTCCCCTTCCTTCTTCGATACGAAGAAAAGAGGAGAGGAAACCGGAGACCTGGAGTGACGAATAAACCTGTTGTCCAGGAACTCGTCCAGATAGGAGCGGAGGTGGAGGTTCTCCTTTTCCGTGAGTGAATAAATCCTGCTGCATGGCAACGTGGAGCCGGGGATCAGGTCGATTCGGCAGTCAAATGACCGATGTGGTGGCAGAGTGTTGGCTCCCTTCTTGTCGAACACATCTGCTAGGTCCAGATATTCCTTCGGTATGGTTGCTTGGGAAACCATCCCCATGCCTTGTACTGGCGGCGAGCGTGCTTGTATGGAGCGAGCGCTTGGCTGGTCGTCCTTCGCGTAACAGGGGCTACAGCAGAGTTCCAAATCCAGGTGTATGATTCTGGTTACCCAATCGATGCGGGGATTGTGCTTCACCAACCATGGCAAACCCAAAATCACCTTGAATTGAGGGGCGTCGATTACATCAAAGCTGATGACTCGACATGGTTGTTCGCAAAGGACATAGTCATGTTCTCTGTTCGGTGTCTAATAGGGCCGGAAGTCAGGTCCGTTCCATCAACCGCCTTGACGGTTTCTGGTTGTGCTTTCGACACTGTGTCAATGCCCAAGGCACGGGAAAACGCTGTATCGATAAAGCTGCCCGTCGCACCGGAATCCAACATAGCGGTCACCATCCAAGTCCTGCCTGCTAGATTCCGTAGGGACACCTCCATGCCAACGTGACGACTACCGTCGAATACTGCAGGGATCGCTGAGGTACAAGACGAAGAACCCAGTGGACGGATCCCCTTGTCTACTGGGTTGTATCGTTTCCCGTCTTGTCGCCCTTGGTGATGGGCAACGCAAAAGGCCTCCTGCCCCGAGGTTTCGTTGGTTTTGCCGGGCATTCCCTTACGAAGTGTCTGCTTTTACCACAGTACAAGCACTGGTTCTGCTTCCTCCTTTTTTCCCTTTCTTGGCTGGTTAAGGGTCCTCTTATACCACCGATTTGCATGGGTTCGGAAGCTTCGCCCTGGGGAGTGGATTAGTCTTTGCCTTTCTCGGTGCCCTTGTCCCCAAAGGACAAGAAACGGTTGTCACTACCTTTCCCCTTGTCTGTCTTTCTTTCCTGCAGTCGGAAGTTCATTTTCACCACCATGTCGATGAAAGGTCCTATAGCGTCAGGCGGATTTGGATACTGCGATATGAGATCCTTCAGGTCGTCACGCAATCCCCGATAAAACACCGATACCTTCTTATCCTCAGGCCAGTGGGCCTCGATAGCAAGCCTGCTGAACATGGTGATGTAATGGAGCAGATCCTGGTTGCCTTGCCTTAGGTTGAGTGACTCATTGTCTGCGGCTTGCACAAAGGTATGGCGAGCGAACATACGCCGCATGGCTTCCTTAAACGTCGGCAGGTGGCTGAGCATGGGATCGTCGTTCTCAACCAATGCAATGGACCACTGAGCGGCGTCCCCGCCCATATACGACAGTATATAAGCGACTTTGGATGCATCATCGGGAAAGGCCGCGGTCCTAGCCATGAAATGCAGGTGGCATTGGTGGATGAAGATTCCGTACTTGGTGCTGTCACCGTAGAAGCGTTCGGGTGGTGCTAGCTGTACAGGATGGGGAGTGATTACTTGAATGGCTGTGTCTTGGTTGGTGGCGGCAGAGGACCCCCCAAAGGTAAACGTAGGCTGTCTCAACAGGCCTTCTCGTCTTACTCTAGGACTAGGAGTGGTACCCCAAGGACTGGTGATCCCGGTTGCCATTTGGCCCTGTAGGGCTGTTATGTCCTGGCGTAAGGTAAGATTCTCTGTCTGCACGGTAGCCAGCATGACAGCTATGTCCTGTAAGGTGACCTCCTGGTTGCTCATGTCGTCTGGGTGGAATAGCTATCGTGGGCTTCGAATTCTGTCAGGTGCCCCACAAGACCTACCCTTGCTTGTGAAGCAATTCCGCAGAGACGACAAGAGCACCTGTCCCTGAACCCACCTGACCCTCGTGGAAGGTTAAAACCCAGCAGGGATGAGATGGATGCAGGGAAGGGAGCCAGGGTGTTGAGGTTGAGCGAGGGTGTGGAGCTTGCGGTTATCCAGTGCCAGCTGGAAACCAGAAAAGAACTGAATCAGAAACAGATCTAGATCAGAAAGGAACCACCCCGCATAACACACACAGAACTAATGCCCTTCCGGGGACTCACCAGTGCTTCTGGAGGTCGCGGAACCCAAACAGCAGTTCAGGTCCTGATAAGGATAGTGCAGGTGAGTAGCTTCTGCACGGTGCACCCAAGCTTGAACCAAAGGAAAGCGCTCCTGCGCATTAAGTACTTCAAACCATAAGGAAAGCGCTCCTGCTCGTGTGGGGTGTCTTTTGAATGTAGTCACGAATTTTATGGCATCCCTGGTAACAAAAACAAGCTATATACAATGCTCCTGCTTAGCGAGCATCTCCTCATAACAGCGCTCCTGCGCGATGGGGAAACCCACAGTAAACAAAAAACCCAAAGCAAAGCACTCCTGTGCAAAAGACCCTTGACCCCCGTGCAGCGCTCCGGCGTGGCAAGGGTTAACGGAGGCAAAACAGATACCGCCCTGAATAGTACTGAAATAAGCGCTTCTGCGCGAGTTCAAGAAATACAAAGATAAGCGCTCTGGCGCGGCGTACACTTGGCAACAAACAGCGCCCAGCGCGGCTTGAAATAAACACCAGGTAGCGCTCCTGCGCGGCGTAGTCCAGCAGGTAACTGACGCGTCTCAGCTCCGGTAATGGCTTCCACGTCTCAGGAGCATCCAGTCAGGAATTCGAAGCACTGAGCCGGCGGGAAACGCGATGTTTAAGCGTTTCCCCCGGAAGTGCTACAGTGCTCACAGGTCAACTGCCCAGGACTAGACCGGGACACAACTTCCGCCCGGAAGTGAGTATCCCGGTACTTCTGTGTGTGCTATGGCGAGTGGCCGGGAGCGGCAACCCCCACGAACCGTGACAGAAAGCAAGCAATTATAAAAGCAAAAGTTCCATAAACACCGGAAAAACACTGTTTCTGTTGTTTTTAATGGCGCAAAAATGTTTAACCACTGTTTTTTTAAGATACCGAAATCACTGGAAAACACTGAAAAAACCCCACTAGAATTTACCAAAAATAGAAACTGAAAACAGGAAAGCCTAATTATGTAAAAAAATCGTCCCTCATTACTGTTACAGTAATCATGTTAAAAATCCTTTAAAAGCTATATCATATAAAGTGCAGCTGTGCTAGAATTTTAAGCCAAGTCCATAAGTAATATCATATTTAAAAATGCAAAGCATAGTTTAAGAAAACATATTTAAACAAACTAATAACGCAAAATTGCTATTGCAACGATAGTCTAGTCCTATGTCTAATGGCCCGACTAAAAAAACCCAAGACCTAAACATAAACCATAGGTGAGGCTAGCATTTGCAGATAGAGCAGGGCCGGCCTCACTTGGACAAAGTGACAATCTCTAAGTAAAGGAAGAATATTCTGCCTGCACAAGGAATTGTAATAGGCAAAGAAGAACATTAGGTGCAGAGTATCCTATTCCGAGAAGTTATCACAGGGGCAGGTTTTTGGTGAATCCGGTTTCGAATATCCTCTCGGAAAGCCAGCAACCAGGGAACCATATTCAGACGAAATCTTGTCAAAACAAAACGATGATATGGTTTGTTTACAATAAATAAATATGGTTGTAGCTGCGGTCCCAAGCTCAATGTAACTAACCTTCTCACCGAGAGTTTAGCTAATTCAACTTCCTCCTTGAGGCCTTGCCGCCTATTCATGAACTGCTGTTTAAAATCTCTGATGGCGGTCTTACTCAAGGGCCTTGGGGTCAAAAACAATTCTGGACAACCAAAAATATTTGTCTGTTCCTTTATGTATTTCAGCCAAGTGATGTGTAGGGCCCCCTCCAGTGCAATACAATCTGAGGTCATGAGTTGGTTTAAATTTGGGGAAGGTTGAGCCCAGATTCTGAGCCAACGTAACTACGGGACAACTGCAGTCTGGTCAGAGATGTAGCCCACCCCAAATTCTTCATGCAGACTGAAGACGGGGGGTACCAACAGGAACTCCAAGAAGTTTGCGCATAAAGTTTTCCTCCACTTGTATTCCCTTCACATCCTTGTAGCCCCAAATATCACATCCATACATAGCCATAGGAATACATTTTGCGTTATAGACCTTCAATAGTGCAGGGAGGGGTTTAGACTCTAGTCTCTTAGCAAAGTCCAGAGTGGCCCCTGCAGCTCTGGCTTGGACATTCTTTTTAAGTGTTCGTTGTGCACACCATGCACCTTGGTCATCAAAAAGTATCCCTAGGTGTGGGAACGTGGATACCTTAGTTAACTCATCCCATTACAGTAAAATTTGGCCTTGGGCGCCTTTCAAAAGCCTATAGTCATGGCATGAGATTTCTTAAAATTCGGGGTTGTCTAATAAATTCATAAAATCTATAAAACAGTTTAAAATTTGTTGCAGGCCCTTGCAGTTCTAGACAATAAAACTGCATCGTCGGCATACAGGAATGTGTGAATCATTTTGGTGCCGGCCCTAGGTATGTTCTTGCAACATGATATATGTGTCCCCCAATTTATTAATATATAGCGTAAATTGCAAAGAAGCCAAAATGCACCCCTGCCGGATCCCCTTCCTACTGCCCAGAAGTCTCTCAGACTGCTGTCTTCATTAAACCGTACCGCGTCCTTGGTGTTTGCATGAGCAGTATGCAGAAAGCTGATCAGTTCTGCATCTAGCCCTATATCATGATGGATCAACCTCAGCTTAGACCTATTAACAAGGTCAAAAGCTGAGGTTAGATCCATGAAGACCAGATGCAGGACCCCTCCCTTGGCAACTGTATACTTCCCGATCACCAAAGGGAGATTTAGGCATTAGTATAGTGTCCCTTTCCCCTGCCTGAATCCATATTGGAGATCGGAAATGATATTGGCATGATCAAGCCAGACTGTGAGGCGATCCAGGACTACCTTCCCCATAATTTTACCAGCAGAATCTAAAAGCGAAATTGGTCTATAACATGCCAGGTCATCCTGGGGATCCTTTTTAAAAATGGGGACAATGACCGCCTTTGCCCATGACAAGAGGAAGCTATAAGCACATGCAGCATTAAAAACGTGTTAAAATCTTGGCCCAGACTTTAGGGTCAGCCTTATAGAGATCCGCTGGTACCCCATCACGGCCAGGAGCCTTTCCGCCTGATGCTGAAAAATAGCTTTATAGACCTCATCTGTTCTGAAATGGAGAGGGGAGCTAGCTAGTCCGGGAACTGTATGTCCCACGGCTTCTGCTAAATTGGTATTACCACAAATATTGCCAAAGGCATCCTCCTTTAATTGTTTTTTCCTCTCATGAACTGCTAATTTGTACCCCTTCCTGCTGCTCCTATTTAATATTGTTTCCCTCGGTTTTTGCTTGACTGCCTTCATTAACTCCTTATGGGCAGCTGAGCAAGTATCATCAAACCACCTTTTTAGTTTTGCGCTTTTCACTTTGGTTTTAATCAATAGATTAGAAGCAGCCTGTTTAATAATGGTATCAAAGGCATCTAAAGTAGCTCTGTCATGTAATGCCGGGTCCATACATACTTGAAGCTCCGAGGCACAGGTGATATACAAATTCTCCAAGAAACTCTCTGGGGTGATCTTTTCCCACCTCAACCTTTGTGCTTGGTCTTTGGTACTGATATTTATATTAGTAATTTGGTTTTGAGCCCCCCTTTTAAGACAGACTAGAGGAGGAGAACCAGTATTAATGGTTTATGTTCACTAAAACAGTTACAGACAACGTTAAAAATCTGTACAGCCGGTATTAATAAAGCAGATAGAAAAATATAATCAATTGTACTTGAGCTACCATTACCTACGTAGGTAGGGACCAGGACAGAAATATCTGATTTGCTGTAAACAATACAGATTGTAAGCAGAAAGCAAACCTTCTAGAAAAATTCCTGATGGCGTGTGCTCAAAGTGGCTTGACACCTTCCTCCTCCAAGGAGGGACAGTTCAGACTGCATTTTCGAATGTTAAAATCCCCCAGTATTACCATGTCATTGTAAACTTGACTTCCTTCCCCATAATTTTTCACTAAATCATCTAAGGCCAGGTGTTTTGTCTCATTAATCCTGGAGAAGGAATTATAAAAATTCACCACTAACAAGGTGGTAAGATTGTTTCCTGACAATTCCACTGCTAACACATGGGATGATGGAGAATCAATCAATTTGGCTCTATAACAAAGTTTAAGACTGAACATTAAAAGAAGACCCCCCTTAGCTCGGCCCATGTTAGACAGACTTGCGTGTTTACAAAACGAAGTAAAGCCATGAAGATAAAAACAAATATTGGGCTCCCAGGTCTCTTGTAAAGCAATAATATGGTGTTTGGCAAGAAAGTGTACCCAAGAAATATCGCCCTTATTTGACTTAAGCCCAGCTATATTCCAGGACAATACCTTTGTTGAAACATCATTGGAAATAATAGGAATAGGGGTAGAGTTAGGAGGATTATCCAACAATCGTTGGGATGTGGGGTCAGCTAATATTGGTTCAATATGAGCTTTCGGTGGTGACTTCTTAACCTTTGTTATCCCTGCTACCGTAACCAGTCAATCATTTGCATCACGTCCCTGGGGGTTAGCTAATGGTAGATATCAATTTGTTAATGGTAATGTAGTGTTCGAACTTCTTTCTTGGGGCTGTGTTACCATCTTAAACGGCATCTGCCAGCCAGGTGTCTGCCAATCACGATTTACTAGGGAATGTTTAAAATGATAAAAAGTTTGCAATGAGACTATTCTAATTTTCGATTTGGTACTGTCTTATGTTAACCATCTACTAATACTTTGTCTTCATGGGGTGCCTGAAATTGACAATTCTGCAATCCCCCTAAGTGTTTTTTCTAGTCCCATGACCAATCTAACCCACCCTTCTGGCCATAATAATATTAGGAGAAATATTTAAGCCATTAGTCACATTATTGTTACACCATTGTTCCAGATGCAAGTTTAGGAACCCCCAAAAGCACAGCTACTAAGGGCGCTGATTGGGGTGGAAGATCAAGTATACACCTGTTTGCCGTTGTTACCAGTTTGTGGTGAACCAAGGTATGTGTAGATAGCGGGTCCTCATTAACAATTTCCTGCACTTCCTGATGGACTACCTGGGATGCGGTGAACCCCCCCATGAATATTGTCAGTAATGGCATTACTAGGATAAGACATACCCGCTGGGGCTTGGGTACTGATTGCCAGATGTACTTGGGTGCTGTTGAAAAGAATCACATTTTGACTTTATTCCTTCTAACTTGGAAATTACAGGTACAGGCTTTAGTCTTCGTTTCTAGCCTTGCAAAAAGGCTGTCCAACAGCAGTTCCAGTTTTAATTCAGCCGGTTACGGAGTTGTTTTTGTCCGTAGAGACTTTCTTAAAGCTTTGATTCCGCCATCTCATTTTCTCTTGGTCGGCGGGCAATCCAGATCATCACCTACTGTTAGGGTGGCTACGAAAATACCAGTAGGTGAGTCCCGGTCGCCCAATTGGCCTTCCGACAATATGATTGGGGGTATGGTAGAACATATTTCTTCTGTTGTGACAGTATTTTCCTCCTGAATTAAACTGCGCCCAGCATTATCCAGTGCTATTTTCTCAGTCTCCAGGGAAATTCTTTTCTCAGTGAGAGCTATCTCCTTTGTTATGTAAATTAGCTGCCCTAGTTAAGAAACAGTCTATTGTTCCGACTGGGCCTACTGCATTTGTCCCTGAGAGTCCCCCAACAGCTCATTTCCTTTTACCCATTTCCAGCTAGTCAGGAATTACTTTGACTTAATATAGTCCACAGTATCAAGTCTAAATACATTCTCTTCAGAATAGAGACAACAGGAGGCACTTCTTAAACTTAGAGCCTGAGGGCTACAAAGCGCTAAAAGTTAGGTAGTACAATTCTAACCAAATGGGACACAGTCACCACAGAAAGTAATGGTCATATGAGTACCTTGCGGGCTTTAGTCTTCTGAGCTATGTTCTGTAGAGAAAATGTCCTTGCCACAAGTATCAAGAGGTCTGGCCCAAGCAGGCCTCTCCCAGCCGCGGACGGGTGCAGACAGGCCCGCGTGTCCCGCACCGAGGGAGCCCGAAAGATCTTTTATGCGTCCCAGGCATATGCAACAAGGGGTGGTGAGGGACAGAGTCTCTGAATTAAGCAGAAAGCTCTCACCCTGTCAATAGATCAGGGCTAGATCCAACACCGTTTTTTAGCTCACTGCACCATCCCAGTTTCAGAACCTGACTGTATGCAAATTAGTCTGTTCCTGTCCCAGTGCATGATGGGAACAGGGCAAACCAAACTACAAAAGCCAATTCTTACACTGGGAAGGAAACAAGCTCCCGGGGACCGGTTTCTGGCATTACAGCCGTCTTCGGCCCGGTTTGCTTGAATCCTGATGGTGCAATGAGCAAGGGTCTCACATCTGAGAATACCCTTCCACGCTTAGGGTGGACAAAAATAATTACAACAAGGGGTGGTGAGGGACAGAGTCTCTGAATTAAGCAGAAAGCTCTCACCCTGTCAATAGATCAGGGCTAGATCCAACACCGTTTTTTAGCTCACTGCACCATCCCAGTTTCAGAACCTGACTGTATGCAAATTAGTCTGTTCCTGTCCCAGTGCATGATGGGAACAGGGCAAACCAAACTACAAAAGCCAATTCTTACACTGGGAAGGAAACAAGCTCCCGGGGACCGGTTTCTGGCATTACAGCCGTCTTCGGCCCGGTTTGCTTGAATCCTGATGGTGCAATGAGCAAGGGTCTCACATCTGAGAATACCCTTCCACGCTTAGGGTGGACAAAAATAATTACAACAAGGGGTGGTGAGGGACAGAGTCTCTGAATTAAGCAGAAAGCTCTCACCCTGTCAATAGATCAGGGCTAGATCCAACACCGTTTTTTAGCTCACTGCACCATCCCAGTTTCAGAACCTGACTGTATGCAAATTAGTCTGTTCCTGTCCCAGTGCATGATGGGAACAGGGCAAACCAAACTACAAAAGCCAATTCTTACACTGGGAAGGAAACAAGCTCCCGGGGACCGGTTTCTGGCATTACAGCCGTCTTCGGCCCGGTTTGCTTGAATCCTGATGGTGCAATGAGCAAGGGTCTCACATCTGAGAATACCCTTCCACGCTTAGGGTGGACAAAAATAATTACAACAAGGGGTGGTGAGGGACAGAGTCTCTGAATTAAGCAGAAAGCTCTCACCCTGTCAATAGATCAGGGCTAGATCCAACACCGTTTTTTAGCTCACTGCACCATCCCAGTTTCAGAACCTGACTGTATGCAAATTAGTCTGTTCCTGTCCCAGTGCATGATGGGAACAGGGCAAACCAAACTACAAAAGCCAATTCTTACACTGGGAAGGAAACAAGCTCCCGGGGACCGGTTTCTGGCAAATAACGGTGATGGATCAAGCCCTGATCTTTGGACTGGGTAAGAGTGGTCTGCTCAATTCAGACACTCTGTTCATCACCACCCCCTTTTCTGTATCGTTTTTGGCCACTATAGGTGTGGCAGGGTATACTCAGACATGAGTCCCTTTCTCACTGCTCCATCAGGATTCAAGCAAGCCGGGCCGAAGAGGCTGAAATGCCAGAAACCGGTCCCCGGTAGCTTGTCTCCTTTCTGGTGAAGAATTGGCTTGGTAGTTTGGTCTGCCCTGTTCCCATGATGCACTGGGCCAGGGACAGACTAATTTGCATATAGCCAGGTTCTGAGCTGGGATGGGGCAGTGAGATAAATAACGGTGATGGATCAAGCCCTGATCTTTGGACTGGGTAAGAGTGGTCTGCTCAATTCAGACACTCTGTTCATCACCACCCCCTTTTCTGTATCGTCCCAGGCATATGCGGCATGATGCTGAGCCTCCAGGCGCAGGGACCGCTGGGTGCTGAAGTCCGGTTACCCCCGGTAAAGTGCTGGTGCTAGGTGGCAAGTTTGAGCGTCCTGCGCCGCGGGAGCCCGAAAGATCTTTTATGCGCCTTGGGCATGTGGGGCGTGATGCTGAGCCTCCAGGCGCAGGGACCGCTGGGTACTGAAGTCCAACTTCCTCTGATAAAGTGCTGGTGTAAAGTGGCGAATTTGAGCGCCAGTTTGTTAGAAACTAAGAGGGTTGTCTACAGTGGGCGTGCATTGATAGAGCTTTTAATTTGTTGACAGATGTCACAGCTAAGGACATACTGTTTTGTATGCTTGCACGGACCATGCCACCAATACTCTTTAGCAATAGTGAAATTGTGGCTTCCATACCTGCATGGACAGGCGCAACACCCTAATGGACAGCTATGATTAATTCTAACCTGCGTTTTTTGGGGGGGGGAAGGAATCATGCGATCACTTAACGAAGGTATGGTAGCAAAAGGAATGTTTTGGGTACATAAGTGGTAGGAATATTTTGCCGGATATTATTAAGGTAATGGGGTGCCATTGCATGAAGCATTGATGGCAGCTATGCTATCTTCATCTCCCTCGGGTGAGAATGAGAATCGCATTTATACTTGCAGTATTAACAGTAAATTTGGCAGCTTCATCTGCCAATGAATTCCCTACAACGTGTATCTCAACATGCTGGTGACTCAGTGTGTGTATCACATAGGCCAGTGGGATACTGTATTTAAGTTATTCCTCCTTTCCTCAAAACAATTTGTGCTTATGGAACTATCCTTTGAGTCTCTGTATCCATTTAAGCGTCAATAATGTATATTTTATTAAAAGACTTGACACACTAATACGAACCACACACTATGAGTGTGGAGAGTTCAGGATCTGTATTTTCTGTTGCCAGAATCAAGGCTTTTAGTTCATCCAGTTATGAAGTACAATTTCCTAGGGACTGTGTCACAGTTTGTGAGTGAGAATGGAACTTTCCATCCAACATTCCCCAGAGTACCGTGGCACAGGCCGCTGAGTATTTGTGTTTGGTGTCTATAGCAGGCTGAGCTGAACCATCTGTGTATATGATGTGTTTGTATTGATCAAGAAGCATAATGTTACTGGCATGTGGTATTCATGATCATATTGGGGAAATTCTTGAGTATGTAAAGTAGGGTCAAAGACATAGTCTACGTCAGTAGCCATCATGGAAGTGTCCCTTTGTATCCATCTACGATGTAAGGCTTTATAAATTAGGGATGCTGGCCTTTGTAACAGACTCTAAGGCTGGGCCGGGAGTAACAGCAGTTATGCGTTTACCTTGAGCCAGTGGTCTTTTCTTTAATGACTACTACCTGTACTGCAGTCAGTATTTTTTCAGTGGATGCAAAATGCATTAGAATATAAATGCAATTTATATGCAGTTGGCACTGTGTGTCCTTCATTGAATGTGACATATGTGAAACCGAAGACACCCGCAATTATAAGGATGAAAGAATTTATTTTATTAACATTTATATGAGGGTGTCTGGGTGCAAGCAAGTCTCTCTGTAGTGATCTTAGTATTTGCGTATGTTCTGATCTCCAGTATGTGATAGAAAGGGCCTATTAAATTGGATAAGGGTTTTATGCTATGTGCATAATCTAGTATGTATGTATGTTCTGCCAAAGTTGAAAAATCCTAACAAGGATTTCTCTAGCAAATGTGGTGACAGGCTTTTACCGTTATTTGAAAACTCATATCCTAAGAATAGGACACTGAGAAAGGCAATTTTTGTTTTCTTACAATTTAATGTATAGCCGTGATTAGCAAATCCTAATACAATGCAATCTACTCAGGCTAAGTGTGTGTTCAAGTCATGATCCCTCAGATATATGTCATTAACATAGGACTATGCTTCTGCGTCAGTGTCATGTAGAATTGACATCACTCGGGCAGGAAACAGTCCAGGACTATTCTAATGCCTTTGAGGGAGTCGGCAAAAGCGATGTTGAGAGCCGAGTGCGAAAAATGCTGTCAAATCTATGCTTTAAGTTACTATGTTTTGGCAGGAAACCCGTTGGAAATATCAAAGGTTGTGTGTATTTTTCACTGTCAATATTGTGCATTAGACAATTACGAGTGGATGTAAAACATTGGAGGTCTCTGCCCTTAACACTGGTGGGGTGGGAGGCATTCTTTAAAATGTTAGTTCTTCCTCGTTTTCTTTATATATTACACAACTGTCCCCACAGGGTCCCAGACTCCTATTTTAGAGCGGTTGAAGGGGAGATCCGCATGCTGCTGTGGGATGGCAGGGCCCCTAGAATCGCACTGCAGAAATTGACAAAAGGCTGGTACGACGGGGGCATAGCACTTCCTGACCTACAGCGTTATTACTGGTCGACTGGTGACCGTCAATCACTGGGTGTATCACCCCCCGGATGACCCAGCATATGCCCTTGATTGATACCAAACTGACCGCTCCGGATATTTGGGGGCCCTATACACTATTGATAGGAAAAATAAGGGGAGGTTTTTTGGACCTACCCAACATACATTGGAAATCTGGTGTGTGGTTACTACCCGGCTGGGATGGACGGGCGTCCTCTCGCAGGCTACACTGTTGTGGTTCACCCAGAAGCTGGGCCTGCTGTGCTATCAGCCAGGATTAAAAAGGGAGCAATACTTACCTTTAGTGAGCTCCAGGAACAATATCATCTGGCACAGGTAGAAATGTATAGGTATTTACAGATCAGGCTTGCGATACAGGCGGCGTTCTCATCTCTCAAAGATATCCCAGAGTCGTCACCCCTGGAAGACTGCTTGCTAGACGGGCCCCTCACTTCAAATGTCAATATCTCTAACTTACAAGAAATTGAGTAATAACCTGCCAGACACCTTCCCGAAGCTCAGGGAGTGGTGGCAAGATGACATTGGCCCTATAGATGATGAGGACTGGCAGACAACACTTATGTTCCCTCGAGAAACGGCCATCACATAGAGATTTCGGCTGATTCAGCTTAGGATACTCCAGTGATCATACATCACTGGGACAGTTTTGGTGAAAATAGGAACTAGACCTGACGACCGTTGTATGAAGGGTTGTGGTCAGCAGGCCTCATTTTACCATACCCTGTGGACTCGCCCAAAGATACGTGCCCTTTGGGAGGGAGCCTCAGACCACATGCGTACACCTTTGGGGAAGGACATAGTATTAACACTACAACTAGGACCGTTGAACATATGGGAGGCGACTGATCTCACTGAGGTTGAACAGCAATTTACGACCCTGGGATACACGCTGGTGAAACAGGAGCTGGCTAGAGGTTTGGGGGAGCGAGCCCATCGCTCGTCACCTTATGGGTCAAAGTAATGAATAGATGTATGTTGGCAGAGACTGAGGTTTTTAAGGCTCAGGGGTGTCCCAAGAAATGGGATAGGAAGTGGTCACACTGGAATAAACATCGAGGGGATCCCTGTGTGTCGCCAACTGTTGAAATAGAGATGCATATACAAGCAAGTCCTGTAGGAAATGCTTGATATATGTAACTAGAATGAATGTCTCCTTGATTATCTTGTTGACAACCTTGAATATGTCACCCAAACTTGTTATGTATGGCTGTGATTGAAACCAATAAACAAAGTTTAAAAAATATATATATTGTATATTAGAGCCCTACATTGTGAATTGTGTATTGCAAATGTGGGTGTATGTCGGTTTAAATACCTGTAGTCTTGGACTATGCAATAATTCCCTGATACTCAAGTTGTGGGAGAATTTCCCTTCATGTTTAATTGGGTATTGTAGTTAGTGGGGCAGGGTTCTGAACCCGAGCCCGTGCAAACCACACCTCTATGCATAGAGACTGAGCGGTGGTAGTTGTCTGCATTCGCTCTCCCTCCTGAAGTTGTGAATGTCATCTTTGCTGCCAGACGTCCTTCGTCAAAGTTTATCTATGTTGTGCGCTGGGTAGTGTGGCACCCGCAATACGGACCCATTACAAGCTAAACTAGATGTTCAATTTTCTTATCTCTGGTCCAGCAACGGCTTGCATTGGGCACCATTAAAGGTTATTTGTCTGCTTCTTAGGTCTTTTCTTCTTCTATGTTTCCCCCCACCAAACCTTTGTGGTACCATAGTGGAATCCTAATTTGGTTTGCACATTCCTTATGTGCACTCCAGGCTATTACACAGCTGCCCTCTATGTCACCAGACTGAAGACGGTATTCCTTGTTGCGATAACTTTAGCTCGTTAAATTAGCGAGCTTCATTCTTTCTCAGTGCATCTGCCATATTTCACCTTTTTTCCAGACAAACTGCTATTGAGCACCAGAACAACCTTTTTTTGCTTAAAGTCATGATTCCTTTTCATGTCGGACAATCTACTATGCTTCCAAAGTTCTTTTCTCCGCCTCACCCCTCGAAAGAGGAGGATAGACTCCATCAGCTAGACTCCATGCGAGAACTTTAATTCTATTGCACTGTCACACCCCGAATGACTGGACGAGGCCCGGTTATGAAAAGAGTATGTTTTTATTGAGTTGTACAAGGAACACGAGCAGTGATTCCTAGGTGTACGCCCTTGGTTTTTCCCCGTCTCCTTCCGGGTTTCAGCCTCCCTCCAGCGATGTCTCGGCTGCCTTTCCTCCCTCCGGGATTGGTTTGTCGGGCGTGCCCTCGGTAAAAGAAAAATACAAGACGGTTAGTGATCCACCTCAGTCTCCCTACGTCGGGACAAAAACAATATAACGTCAAAACAATGGGGTTTCTGGTTATCAGGGCCTTATCGGTTACAATTTAAAGGAACTGGGCTCGCTATCACTGACCTCGGGTCCTTTATTCAGGGTATACCCGTTGGTAGTTTTAGCCTGCTCCTACTTCAGTCTCCAACCGCCCCGTCTTGGTCCTTCCCTTCCTCTGGCTCGTTAACTGGATTGGTGGACAGGGGAGACAAGAGACTGAGTACGTTCCCTACAACTCAGAGTAGCTGGCCCGAGCACACCACCAGCCCACCACCGTGCGCCCAGCCTCCCCGATCACTTGCCTGAGGCCGGAACCCGCTGAAAGGGTTCCGGCTTCCTCAAAACACGCCCCGGCTCCTGCGCTGGTCTCTCTCGCGTTGCTGTAGCCTCTCCCAGCTGCTAGCTCTGCGGTCTCCAGGACTCTCTCCTCCGTTGCTCTTTCGTCTTTCCCTCGCGGTGGTCCTCCTTCTCCGATTTCTTCTTCCCAGCGTTCCACACCTTCTGTTGCTGTATCGCCTCTTTGGGGAGGAGAATAATGTCTGTGGGAGTGTATTAGGTCTAGCTGCATCTCTTTCAATATACAGATGTGATAAGTCCTGCTGACCATGGATTCAGTAGTGCACAATGAAGCTCTGTGCCACCTTATAATATAGTACAAAGTCCGGTGCACTTAGGCCTCCCATGTCGTACTGCATGGTAGGAGTTTCCCACTTCACGTGCGGTTGTTTTTCCGACCCAGACTAATATGATCATGATTGAGCCTAATGTGGTGAAAAATGTGTGCCTTAATAGGATCTGGATATTTTGAAATAAAAACAGGAATCTTGGGAGTCCACCATTTTTATAATGTTGGTGCACCCCATTAAGTGCAGCTGGAGTTTGTTCTAAAGATCAGCATCTTTTTCAAGTTTCGTAGTTGCTTTCCCATAATTGTGTATTATAACGGTTGTGGGGTCAGTGTGAATCTGTATGGCCACGTATCGGACCAAATCTGTTGTCCAATTTAGCTGGAACTCCAGAGGGACTGGCTTCATTGCGGGAGTGAGGGGGAATTCCATGGACTTTTCCCAGTTAATGCAGAGTCCCGAGAGGGCTCCGTGGCGTAATACCTCTCTAAGCACCAAGGCAAGATTCTTCTCCGAGGCCCGTATATATATTAGTGTGTCGTCTGCATATGTTGAAATAATAAGATTCTATACCTCTGTAGTTATGGAATTCACGCATGGCTCTTGCCAATGGTTCCGCTATCAAGGCATATAGTAAGGGCAGTAAGTGGCATCCTAGCCTGGTGCCCCTTGAGATCTTCATTAGCTGCAAAACAGTGTTCCTTATACAAACCCTGGCTACTGGGTCAGAGTATAATATATCCACTAGGCTTAGGAAAACCTTGCCTACTCCTATGCGCGGAGCTCTGCGCGCCTAAATGCCCATTCGACTGAGTTGAAGGCCTTCTCAGCGTCAAGAAAGCCGCAGCAGCCGTCACCTCCGAGTATATCTGTTGCATAGCCCCAAAGAGGGTGCGAAGATTGGATGCAATACTACGCCCAAGGACAAAACCAAGGTTGCTCTTGTTTTATCACTCCAAGTAATGATGCAGCTAGTCTGTTTGCCAGTATCTTAGCTTATAACTTAGAAGTCCACATTCAACAGAGAAAGGGGTCTGTATAAAGCACAGTCCGTTGGATCCTTGCCCGGTTTTAGCAAAGTGATGGTCATTGCTTCGCGCATTGTTGGAGGAATCTTGTCCGCCTTCACCATTTCTTCAAAAAGATTGATCAAATGTGGTATGAGAAGGTCTAGATAGGTCTTATAGAAGGCAACCGTGAGACCATCAGTGCCCGGAGCCTTACCAGTCTGCATGCCTGCGAGTGCTGTCCTTATTTTAGATGTACTCATGAAGTGCTTACTACGCTCCATAGTGAGCCATGTCATGGCTATATGCTCCAAGTAATCTTTTGTGGCTTTCTCGTCCAGGGCTATTCTCGTATTTTAAAAGTCAGTTTAATAGCCTTGAAACCTCCCTTCTATAAGGGCTTCATCTTGCAACAATCGCCCTTGCTCATCTAGTAATGTCATTGTCCTTCCCAGGTCTCTCCTGCAGCGCATAATGACTGTTAAGAGTTCCCCAGGGCGTTCTCTTTCCCCATATATATGGGCTATGGCATAAGTACCCATATACACCACTTTACTATTGGCTGTGTCATGGTATTCTATTTTTTTGGTTTTAGGCTCCCGCATTAATTTGCTCTCCCTTGTGCTCTTTTATCTTGCTTCTAGTGATGCTACCTCTCTTTCTAAGAGAGAAAGTCTTCCTCTTCGAGATCTTAACACCCCTGAATGCTTAGAAATTGTGATACCCCTAATGAAGACCATAAATGTTTCCTATACCATGGCGAAGCGTTCTACTGTCCCCACATTATTGATGAAGAAGTCTTCTATAGCCATCGTTAATGCTGCCTTAAAAACCTGATCTAATAGTAAGTATGAGGGACCATCCATGTGAATGCAGCTGCCCTCTGACATTGGAGTTCTAAGTCGAGCACTATGGGTGAGTGATCAGAATAGGTGCGTGGCAGTGGTTCACATCTCGAGACCCATTGGTGCCCCCCCGAGATGCCGCTGCCAGTGCACAGCACATCCACTGCACGATCACCTCCAGTATTCGGCAGCCGCAGTGGCCTCACCCGCCAGCGGAGTTTCAGCCTCTGCCGCCGTTCTCCTCCCTAACCTCTGGATCATTTCTTGCCCACCGTAAATGCAAAAGCGCCTGTCCGCTGTCACTGTAAAACATGGTCGACCCACGCCACAGCTGCGCTCGTCCGTACTTAGGAAGGCCGCATCTAGCTCCCATGCACACGTATACAGGCCAGATTAACTTCTTTCCTCCATTCACCGAGCTCCGCTTTTTTAGTGGTCAACAGAATGATCCCTACGGATGAGGGTAGCAGGTAATAGTGGTAGAAAGATGAAGTGTTTCTGAAGGATTTTGTCAGATTTTAGGTTGGGTTATCGGAGCTGAGCTATTTCGTGGCCATCTTGGAGCCAGGCAAGCTCCGCCCCCATTGAAGACTAAAAATTGAGTTGATTAGTGGAAGTAGTGCAAGTGCATCAAACAGAATGTAGTGTGGATGATGAGTGGCCTCAATTGGATTTAGGAAAGCTCCAACCTTTCCATAAAATTTAAATGCTTGATATTTTTTTTAATTTGCTTGTGAATTAATAAAATGGTTCATCATCTGTGTACTTGTTTGACGAATACTTGTTCCTGTATTTTTGTGTATAGTTTTGTAGTTAAAATCATTAAAAATGCTTCAGCTGGGTTCTCTGGCTTCTAGTAAGGAATCAGTAGGGGTCCCCGATTTCTAAAATGTACTCAGTGGGACCTCTGGCTTTTAGCAATTACTTAGTGGGGGTCTACAGAAGTCGAAATGTTAAGAACTACCATGTGGAATCTGTTGCTAGGTAGGGTATTCAACACAAACAGTATTTCGAAGGTAAGTAATTTGTTCTTCATTAAGAATGCATTAAAATATTAAAGGAAACACTAAAACTACAACAAGGACATGCTCCACAGCTAAGCATTCTGTCCATTACTGTGCTGCAGTCAACTTGTGGCTTGTACACGCTATTGTATAACATACTGTGGTTCTCTTTTGCACTTTCAAAAGAAAGGGCTGGCATAATCTCGAACAATTTGCAAATGATCGGTCATTAAAGCCTTTTTGGAGGGTCTTAGAAAGGTTTTTCCTCCTATGTTACCACCTATATCTTCATTGAATCTTAATTGTGTCCCTACACGCCTTCTAGGCCCACCATTACATACCCTCCATTCGTATCCACCGCAGTTTCTTTCCTGGGAAGTGGCTTCTTTAGTTGCCATCACTTCCTTTTTTAGTGTCAATGTGTTACAAGCTCTGTCGAAGAGTGTTTTATAGAAGTGCACAATGACAAGTTCGCCCTCAAGATTCATCCTTGTTTCTTAGTATAAGTAGTCTCTTCTTTACACAGTTCAGCGTTAAGAGAGTGTTCATGTACTACATTGACAGAACTATGTCTGCCTTTCACACAACTTTAACTAGGGAACCCAATTTCAAAATCTGGTATAGCTAGATGAATTATAAAAGTTATTCAAACATGCTATGCCAAAACAGAGCATATATTAACAAATGTGCCTAGGAGCCATTATGCCTGCTAGGAAGGGGCCACAGTAGCCTTTACAGAGAATTTCCCTTTAGTTGACATTTTCGAACCAGCAACATGGTTCAACACCACTTTATTGTGCATTGTGGACATTACACTGCTTTACTCGCCCACAGGCCAGCAGCATAGTATGTAACCAGAAAGGAGTACAACAGAATGTAAGAGACGAGGCTCAGTAGTGGCTTCTTAGTATCTTAACACAGCCGTAAACCCGGCATCCCGGAGGCCCGATGGCGTATTCTCTTAACATGGTGTGAGTATCTGATAAGCAGTGCAATATAGAGTGTTATCAATAGGATACAACGTGGTAGAACAGGTTTTTAGTGTTTTTTGTTTCCCCCCAATCCCCAACAAGAAACATAGAGCAAAAAGAAACTATAGAGGAATGGTAGTCTCCGTCCGGTAAAAAATCTGTATGCCATACATAACTGAACAGGTCTTTGGTTGTGTTCCTTTACACAGTGATATGTCTATAGCAGAGTTATATAATGTGTAATCGGGGTCTACACGGTCTATGATGTGCCTCAAGGGTGGCAATCCTGTGTGGCAGGTAGGGCACATGGACGGGGCAGGGCCATGAGTGCTAACTTGTGATCAGGGATCCAATGAAGCATCTTACACATAAAATGTTGTATCAGGAATAAGTGGCCTAAGGATATGCGAGATAGCGCTCCGCATGGTTAGATGCCGTGAAGCTCGGCCTGTCTGGAGTACCATCCCCCATGTGCATTTGCATATAAATCTCCCATCCCTCAGAGGCATCAGTAAAGCTGGTTATGTATGTTTCTTTTTAGACTGAAGTAGTATCAACGTCCGCCTGGGCTAGCAGGTATTCAGTCAACGGGCCCCAAAAGTCCTTCGGGCGACTAGAAATCGGCAGCAGGTCAGCAAACGTAGTGTGCTGCTCCTGACAATAAGTCATATCTGCCATCCATTCCTTGAATTTAGGTGCTCTGCCGCGGCCCCAGCGGCACGCCACTCGGCGCTTTGCCAGCAGTAGTGCAGTGTCAAGAAACTTCCTGTAGGCTTTCGGGATGTGTAACGTATGTCCCAGCAACGTGAGAAGCGGATCCTCCGCAACTGGCTCTTTAGTCATTTTTGTAAGCGTAGCAGTTACTTGCTGCCAAAAAACTCGGACTGGCGGGCACTCCCAGGCCAAGTGCAGGAAACCAGCATGTTCAGCCCTACACCGCTCGCACCTATCTGAGTCTGACAGGTGAAATCTATGCTTTTTTCTGGAGTGTAGTATAATCTATGCAGAAATTTATAGTGGATCATTTTAAGACGACTGCTGGCCGATATCCTCGCCGTAATGGCGCAGCAATATTGCCATTGGTCATCAGTAAATGCGGTGCCCAGGTCAGCATCCCAGTGCGCCCTTGCTTTCGCCGCCGTCGAAGTGACAGATCTGAGTTGTCGATACAGACCCGAGACCAAGTGCGCCCCGTCTTGTGAGTTCAACAAGAACTGCAGAGGGAGAAGCGTCTCCGGTTCACAAGGGAATCCAGGCAAAATGGCCTTCATGCCCTGGCGCAGGCGTATGTAGTAGAAGACGTCAAGCGGGGTACGGTCTTGGGAGGCAAAAAATTCGTCTGCAGTTTTGAATTTCCCATTGGCGAACAGATCACCCCAGGAGCTGATTCGCAGTCGACTACAAAGCACGCCAAAGCCACGCTCCTGCAACAGAGCGAGGGCGGGATGAAATGTCAATGGTAATTTAGGAGAATATAGGAAACAGCAGGACAGCCTCTTAACCATGCGTCGCCATGCATCAAGTGTGCAGGACACCGAGGTGTTGGGTGTTTGGATCAGCGCTTCTGGGCAGTGAAGCAGGCCGTTTAGCGGCACCGGGTGTACTATCCAGTCTTCCACCGCCAGTTGCGGCATGAAGGGCGTGGGGGCCAACCAGTGATATGCATAATGTGCTTGCGCACATAGGTAATAGGCCTCGAGGTCAGGCACGCCAAATCCACCAGAGTCATAGGGCTGGATCAGCGTACTCCACTTCAGCCGTGGATTCTTCCCACCCCAAAAAAGTCGACAGAGCTCCGACTTTAACGTCTTAAAGAAAAAGGCACCCGGGTAATATGGGATGTTAAGAAACAGGTAAAGAAATCGGGGCAGTACGATCATCTTGATGAGGGATGCCCTGCCTGCCATGGAGAGCGGAAGGGTGATCCATCTATCCACTGCTGCCTTGAGTTTTGTGATTGCCACTCCGTAGTTGGAGCGAATTGTCTCATCCTTATCACGCGACACCTGTATGCCAAGGTACCGGAGCTCCGCCAGGCACCACTCCAGAGGGTAGTCAATTGGAAAGGTCGCGACCGCATCCGTGAGGGGGAAAAACTGTGACTTGGACCAGTTTATGTGTATCCCTGAAATGCCTCCAAAGCGCACAAACTCTCTCAAACATCTACTAAACATTGTGTGGACTTTAAGGCATGCCCAAGAGAGAAAAATGGAATAAGCTATTCTCAAAACGTGGTTTCACGTGTCTTTCGCTTCTGCTCACAATCCACTGTTAAAGAGGATGGATAGTATTTTTCAGTCTGTACAAAGGCTGTGATCTACAACTACACATCCTACGAACTGTAAACATTATTCACCAATAAAATCTGTTTGCAGCTTTTGATGTAGATTTGCATGCACCCAACCCACCTCTGGAGATGAGAACAAACAAAACGTGTTGCATTTATTACTTGATTTCAGTTCCCTGGTGCTATATTGCTTTACATATCTTCACGCTTTTACTCGCCAGTAAGGTCATAAACATTCTAAAGTGAATTTCGTGTCCTGCTGCATTGTGGCTCTCAGGTATGTGTTGGGAAAACTTGTAACGGAAAGACATTGTTCGATGAAAAACAAGTTGTAAAGTTCCAACCCAATAGTAGATGGCAGGAGTGTTCAAAACATGTGAAACTAGAAGACAACCAGCTGCAACCTGATAATTAGAGGTGGTAAGTGACCTTTCCTATATAGATAGACCTTTTTTGCAACTACAGAAAACATAAAGTGCTACAACTTGGAACCAGGTATTACCAACCAGAATCAATTGATCAGGGCGGTTTCTGTACCCCATTTCATTATTACGCCTGATTTCAATTGCCATTCTCAAAGTGATGTGCTCGAGAGCCAGGATGATCCTCAGGCCAATGCAATGGTGATTTAGCGATCTGCTATATTTGTTGGAATGAGTACACAGGAGGCTGGCTGCCTTGTAGAAATCATCTTCACAAGTTCGGGAGAAGGATCCTACCTACTAGGCTTCCCCTATTATTCGTGGTGGCTAGGCTTTTGAATTTAAATGTATGAACAACTGAATTGTTCAGAACTGAATGGACATTTTGAAGAGAGACAAGCGTTCATCCACTATAACATTCTACACCTTGATGCGGATAATTCCTGATCTGGTGCATCTAGAGGAATTTCAATCAAGTGTCAAAAAGAAGCAGTGTTTACATACATTTTATACCTGACTAGATCAGGATTCCAGTTGTCTTTTATCAAGGCACATTTTACAGCCACTACTGATTTTAGAAACCTACTTTCACAAACCTCTTTCTTCAGAGTGTAGTTGATTGATGGGGCTTGGAGCCCTGCTGCAGCAATATTGGAGCTTTCTTACTGCTGTGGTGTGGCCTGCTCGGTGTAGAGAGGTTCACTCCTGGGTGAAAAGCATTTTTTCATGCAGACCAGAAGGGCAGCAGGCCCAGAGACTATGGCTGTTGCAATATGATACTAGCTGGTATCGGCCATGTAGTTCAGGTCAGGAGGCAGCACCTGGAATGCCTCCCAATTTTCGAGAGGAGAAGTTCTTGTCAGAGACTTGCAGCCCCCACTTTGGAAGCGGGCACCGTGTGAGAGGCTGGAGGAGCGTGGCTGCGGCACCAGGGGACCTGTCTGTGTGGAGGAGCCGAGCAGCTGGCTCTGATGACTGAGGGCAGGGCAAGGATGCACAGATCGGCTCCCTTACTACCGCCGAGTGGAGGGCCTGAACCGTATGGGAGAGTGACTCCGAGCTACATGGAAGTCGCCTGGGTGCGGGGGCATGCTGAGTTGGGGGCCTGGGAACTTAGGGGGAGGGGTGACTGAAGTAGGAGAGGACCTTCACGTGATACCCAGTGCTAGCGAGCATCAGCCTTTGGCTCTAGTCAGGAGGGAGTGCCTTGGAGGCCCGGTGTCTCCCCGGAAACGGACTCCTCCTGTGCCCATTGTCAAGTAGGGGGTCATTGATTACTAAAATGTGGAGTCCAAGCCCGCAGTGGGCGTTGAAGGTATCCCAACTCTCTGGGGGATGCTCTACCCATCCGTGCAATGGTGGATCAAGGTGGGTCTGGAAGTCGGGTGAGTGTCTGTCCTTGGCTCTGATCTGTAGGCCATCCTCTATCACCTCACCGATGCACTATGGGGAAAGATGAACAGTCCATGGCCCAGACTTCGCAGGACAGCATCAACAAATATACATAGCCTGCAGGGTCCACTGACCTGGAAGCAGCTCCGGTGGTGGCGCCGGCCCTCTCTAATCCCTTGGGCCCTATTTTGCTGGCGATCCGTGACCTGCAATCTTCGCTGGAGGAGAAGGTGGACTTAAAAGTAGACACAGAGTCTTCACTTTACCACTGATGATATAATACATTGCAAACCACTATCTCTGTGTAACACCTTAAATCCTGTGTGGATGATGCAGAAGGCTGTTTGAGACGTGATTATATATTTATTGTGGAGGTTCTGGAGGGGGCTAAAGAGACATCCCCAACTCAATTCGTAGCCATGTGGTTGAGCTCCTGGGTCCAGAAACGGGTTATCCCCTTGCTTTGCGGTGGAAAGAGTGCACAGGTACCTGGCGTTGAAACCACCACCAGGAACCTTGCCTTGCCCTATAATTGCTCCCATCTTTAACTTTGCTGATCATGACACCATCTTCAAGGCCTCTCAGTCGAAAGAGACTCTTGTTGCTCTTCCCTGTACGGCTGAAAGTGATATACCAAAATAAGACCCTCTTTGACGTAACTGAGGTGGCCTTGGCATAGCTGGAGGAGCATCCCTCTCTGAAGGTCTGCGCTTTCTTCTCCCACTCTTCAGGATGCCGCTAGGATTGTGGCAGGCGCCACGGCGGTTTCTGCATATGCAGCGGAGTTAACACTCGCCGCTCATTTTGTGATCCCCCTGGGGCCCTTTTCCTTGGATCCAGATCTTACAGAGGGCTTCTTCCCCTCGGCTGCAGCGGGAGACTTGGTCCCCTGGACGCACTTATGTACTTGCTTCTATCCTGGATTTACTTCCTTTGCTACTATAGCGGAGATGTCAGCAGCTGACTATGTGGGCCCTCTTGCTCTCTTTTTCTGTTTTTGGGTACTCTTATGGGGGTCTTTGGAGGAACAGTGCAGAGAAACATGGTCAGGATTTGATTGCCTGGTTTGCAACAGTTCCTAGTTTATCCAGCAAAAGGTACTTCAAGTTTACAAGGTAAGGGGTGTGAAGGGTTGGTTCCAGTTTAATTTTTCATTTCTTTCACACCTACACCAGACAGTATGGCAGATAAGCAGGCCTGACTTGGAGCCCAGACAGCTTCCCCCTGTGAGTATCGATCGGGTATTGACATATTCAATGACCGACTAGACTGATCTCGACGCACATGGTACTATCCGGCTTTTGACCTGGAATGTCAGTGGTATTTTAGACCTTAACAAGAGAGATGCGGTGTGGATTTGGGCTATAAGGTACTTGCCCGATTTACTCCTTTTGCAAGAGATCCGTCTCGTGAGCTCCAGATGCCTCTTCCTTGCTTGCATGAGATACGCGCAAGTGTTCCATACCGGCATCACCCAGTGGTCGCTCTGGAACAGCCATTCTGGTGCATCAATGTTGTCCTTTGGAAGTTGACAAGGGATGATGACATGATAACCTGGCCTGTTATTTTGAGCAATTTGGCCTCCTGCACTGCCTCCCCATTGTGTGTGTTAGTATCAATGTGGAAATGTGCCTTTTAATAAGCACACCGGTACAGGGGTAACCCTTCTCTGTCCACAGGTCCTTAGACCAACAAAATAAACATTGGCATTGAAGGTGGAATTCAAATAAGTTTATTAAACACTCATGAGTGGCACTACGTACACACAGCACTCTCAAGTGCTGCCTAAAGTAGTACATTGAAGGCACAAAACACAAGCCTTACATACATCTTTTTCTGCACTGGTAAGCATGTGGATACAAATAGAAGGTCACAAAATTTTGAGGGCGTGTATTTTCCTAGTGGTTGTTCACCGGACTTCTTTGAAAGGTTGAGAGACGCCTGGCAGTTGACTTGGGGCAACTGCCTGATGATGCTAGAGGGGGGCCTGCGCCACCTCTTGTATTTGCCTCTTAATTTTGCCTAATACAGTGGAAATACTTACACAGGGCCTACTATAACCAGGAGTGGCTTTGGAAGATGAGGGCATTGGCCACACCAACCTGCCTACACTGCCAATCGGAACAGGGTGATTTTCTCCACACTTTTGGACCCGTTAGGGACTGCCGCCCTTCTGAAATGCATTGTTATCCTGCCTGTAGCAAGTGCTGGGTTGTGTACTGCCCCGGGATCCCAAGTTGGTTCCCCTTCATTCTGCATAGGGGCTAGACGCTGACAGATAATGCAGGCCCCTGCTGTGGCTGGGTTTGGTGGTAGCCTAAAGAGATATCGCCAGAGCCTGGAAAGACAGTGACCCTCCGTTCTTGGAGAAGTGAAACTTGGGTTGAATCGTTGTATGACTATGGAGAGTACTGTCTATAAGGCCAGAGATTGCCCACTATGGGCTGCTTGGAGTAAACACTGGGGCGTTGTCCTTCAGAAAGTCAAACATTTTTGTCATTCCTTGGAGGGGAAATATGGTTTTATGATGGCAAGACCTAAAGTGGGGCTGTGAGGGTAGGTAAGAGCATGATGTAAGGGTTTAAGGGCCGAACACTGACTGCACTCGAGGAAGGGTGGCTTCTGTACTTGTTTTTCAACTCATTGCAAGTAATGTGAATTGTAACATTAGGGGCTCAATTAGTGGCTCATTTGCATTGCATTTGCTACTGTATTCAATCATTTCCACTTGTGTCGGGTGTTGACTTTGTAACACTCAGTAAAATATTGTCATTAAGAAAATTGGTTTGTCCAAGGATGCATCTGGTAATTGAAGGTCCAGGGAGCCTGGTATATAAAATAGGTTGGATGTATTTAAGGTTAGTTCCAGGTTAAGTTCATAAGAAGAAGATAGGTAGATGGGAAGTGACCCCACCAGGAGCAGCCTCCCTGCCGCTCAGCCTGCCTGCCATCAACTGACACTCTACACTCAAGCCAGGCACTCAAACATTCCATGAGGTCATCAGGCATTCTAACACTCATACTAGCTGAGCAACAGGGAAGACACAGCCAGAGAAAGGAAAGACACAAGCCAATTATAACAGCATCCTAGCTTCTTTTACAAAGTAGTTTCCGACTTCCACACTAACAATTTCATTGCCAATGTTTTTTCATGGCACATCCCATGGCAGAGAGAGCTCTCCTCACACTGTTTACTAAGAAAATGTTACTTGAACATGACCAGAGAGCCCAGAAATACTCACATTTGTTGGTTAAAGGTGGGCCCAACTGGAACTCGGTTAGCCACATCAATGCATAGCTAGTCTCTTGCATCATACTATATTAAGAGCAATCTAACCAAACTACAGATAAAAAGGTAATTCTACTAGGTATAACTGCACCTACTGCTTTATTAAATGTTATACCTATTGTATTGCAGAAATCTACAAGGCTGTTTACATGTTCAAAACAACACTTTTGCTTCAACTAAGATTACAGGGCAGACTCCAATGTTTGTGATGTCCTTTGTGAAACTTTTTGGATAGTTTGTGTATTTTAGGTCAATCTACAAACACCTTAGACCTCGTCATAGCAATTATTCAAAAGAAACAATAGGAAGTAGTAGTACAGGCTTTGTGTGAGCCCCCTTCAGCCATTGGTTTCCATTAATTTGATGTTCCTGATCTGCTGTTGCTATGAGGTCTATAAATGTTTGTGAATGGCAACATTGTCCTATTTGTGCTCACATTAGAATTTGGTGAGGAATCACCAAGTAGACCTTTGATGTGTGACTTTTTATTGCGAGCAAATGTGCGCCCTTGATTTATATTTAGTGGACAGACAGTGGCATTTTAATTGCTCATTTTTGGCTTTTTCTAACTTCAGAGGTGCCAGCTGTTTGGATGCCTTACACCTTTATAAAAACACTGTCTCTCACTAATCACCCTTGTACTTTTTGTCTTGATAAGATGTTGTTAGATTTTCAGATATTTGTTGTTCACAAAGTTAAAGACATGCAGATATAGGCTTTCTTCAAGATAAAATGTAAATATTGGTGCTTTGACAAAAGTATCTACTTTACTGTTTATTTCTGTGCATACCTTTTAAATTTACAATCTAAACACAAACTTTATCTACTGACTTTTTTCGAACACTTCTCTGTATTTACAACTTAATTTTTCTAATATTATCTTTTCAGCAATTGCATTCATGTAATCATTATTATAGAAAGGGCACATGAAGCAATTTTACTGCTAAATTGTTTTAGGTCTCGCGACCTGCGTTGCACTGCGCAGAAATGCACGAGCAGGTCACGGGACCTCTAGTAGGTGAAAAACGGGGAATTCAAGCTGACCTAGGAATCGCACTTGCTCGTGCGTTTCCTTTTCAGCTACCCCATTGGCCTTAGTGTGCGTCTTTTAATGAAAGAATGCACGCTATTGGCCAAAGGCGTCTGCGTTGCTCCGCCCACGGCCTATTGGTGTCTATTACGCACTTGTTGCGCGTAATAGACTCCAATAGGTCGTCACATGGTTTCAGTTGTGTGCCCAGACATGGGCGCGATAAGTGAAACCACATGGCTCGCTTGCGTGCACCACTTGCGAGCTTTTTTGGGGGGGGGATTCATTTCACACGGAAGCAACAAAATAAAAGAACCACTGACGTCTTTTTTTAAATCTGTTTCTTGCCTCATCGGCGTATAACTAAACGTGTGTGTGTGTGTCTGCTGTCAGAATAATGTACTAGAGGGCGTAATTGCAAAAAATTCACAACCTCCAGCCTGCCCTGGACTAATTTGATTGCCTGCCTCACCCAAGCTGTGGGAGAACCAGAGTGTTTTACAT
The DNA here is from genome assembly GCF_964263255.1 of Lissotriton vulgaris. Taxonomy (NCBI): domain Eukaryota; kingdom Metazoa; phylum Chordata; class Amphibia; order Caudata; family Salamandridae; genus Lissotriton; species Lissotriton vulgaris. Next base: position 284,868 of record NW_028249492.1, on the reverse strand, counting down.
GGGCCTAATGTACTAAGTGTTTACATTCTTATAATAGGTACTGCACTGTTATCTACGAAGATGCTCTCTTGGAGTGCGACCCTTCACCCCATTTTTTTTTTACCATGACCACACTTTGTCTATTAATCTTAGTGATTGCTGCTCGACTTGTGAAGAGACACCGCTCCCCGTGTTATATTCCGGAGGGCTTTCTAATTCTTTTCAGCCCTCAGTGAACACAAAGGGCGTCCCCTTTACTTCAGCCTGCAGACGGCTCCCTCGTGCTGTTCCTGGCACCCTCCCTGCCGCCCAGTGGTCCTGCTCCGGGGGGAGGGGTCTGGTGGGCGGGGTGTCTTTGTCCAGGCAGCGGCAGGGCCAGCATCCATGTGAATGAAATAAAGAGCCACTGGGTCCTGTTTCCCACAGTGGCGTGATTTATTCAAGCCCTAATTGGAACCACATTAGGAGCAGTCATAGATAAGATGTCAGCGCTGGCAGTGCTCGGTGCAGCCAGTTTGCCCTGCAAACCTCTTCCTGCACAGGAGAGGTGTTGCTTATATTGTTCAGAGACTTGCTTTACTAAGTAGCAGAGTGCATGTGCACACTGCGCTCACCCATACACCTCCCACTCAGGTTGTTCCATCTCCACCTTCAAAGACCCATCTAGACCCTTTCTGTGCCAGTCTCACCTACACTGCCATAGTGCTCTCTATACTACCCCTACCCCCTCCCTCTCGCTCAGGCTTCGGGAACGCATTCCCGTCGCTGCTCATTCATCCAACGGTGTTTACTGTCCCATCCTCGTGCACGCCCATGTGCTAGCGCCAAAACTGGTCTAGGTGCCCTTGAAGGAGCAGTATATTTTCAGCACGTGCTGCTTATTTGCTTTTGTTGGTTTCAAGGCGCTGGAGGTCTTGACAGGGGGGGAAGGTCTGCACGGTGGCTCCCAAGGGTCGCTAGTATCTATGTTAATCAGGCACAACCTCTTTTCCGAGCAGTACTCACTTCTGAGTGAGTTTGAAAGGTTCCGTTTTTACCTGTTTTCTGGATCGCCTGCAGTTTTCGGTCCATGCTGTTATTTGTGCAGTCTGATATAGCGCGCTTTTTATCCACAGGTACTACAGCACTTTACAATGAAATGCAGCATTACATGGGAGTTTAGGAGTGACACGTTATATTGTTTACATCATCTCGTTCATTCCATCCACCCACCCACTACACGCTAAGCTTATCGGTGTCGCAAGTTGGCGCTTTACAAAACAAACCGTTGGAGTTCATAACCTGACACACAGTCGTTCTCTCCTGCGAACTGGGTGTGTTCACGGGCCCTAATGAAATGCTGCTTGGCGTTTGTGTGTTTCTCCGTCTCAGTCTGGAAATCTTGAATTAATTAAAATATTTTTAATAATGCTGTACACATTGAGCAGAAACTATCTTTTAACTCTAATTAGAATTTCAAAGGCTGAAAATATTACCCTATTTTCCGAACAGTTTTCCAGCCCCTGCATTCCCAGGACCACCCCCAGGATACATTCCTCCCCAGTGAGTTGCGAAAATAGCGCGGATATCTACACTTAGGAGTGTTGTGCGTTCTTACAGTGGGCACCTCACCTCATGGAAGCTGTTTCCAGCATGTTGAAATAATTATCCGCTCCTTTGCTTTGGAGAATGAAAGTGTTGCAAATTCACGTGTCCCTCCTGCACCCCTCTCCCCCGTACCACCCCTCTGTCCAGGAGCGGTCATAAAATGTTTATTTCACGACTTTCTACGTGTGTTTTAAAAGGTGCCCTGATGTGTCCACTTGATCTCTGACATGTGTTGACTGAGGGACACGCAGGCAGCAGGCACGGCCTGGAGCTGTTTGTTGTGCCCTCGTATTCGGAGCTGTGAAGTGCTGTTGAGTTCCCTAAACTCGGCCCCGGCCTGCCACAAGAGGGAAGTTTAACAGTTTAAAATTCAACTCTTCGCATAATACAAACAAAGCAGCCCGCGGGGAGGTGAAATTGATTTTATTTATGCTTTTTGCATTGTCTTTATTGCTATTAGAGTCTAAACTCTTGAAATCTGGGGTGATGAAAGACGGCTTGTCGGCCTACTTCAAAGCGGTGAACTCTGTGCATGCTTGAGCAGCTTCACAAAGAAAACAGAGGGGCTGTCCGGGGTTTCACAATAATACTGCAGCCTCCCCGGTAGATGATTGGGGGGCTCTGGGACTGTGGAGGACTTTGTTGGAGGAGGGAGCAGGTCACCAACAGTTCGTTTTACCAACCCAGGTCCTTAATACACATTTTTTTGCCCAGACTTATTTCAATATTGCCTTTCCCCTGTGCCTGCTATGGCAGGTACTCTTCTGAAGGGCCCAGTACTACCACAGCAGTCCATAGGGAATACATTCGACACTTGTATGCACCTGGAATCGTTCCTAGGCGCTTCTCGTCGGAACAAGCTTTTTTAGGTCTCGCGACCTATCAATGCGCGCAAGCGCATTGAGCGGAGCGAGAATTCATGTCTCGAAAATCCTCGTGAAACCAAGGGCTTCTTGCGCTGCGGTTTTCATTGAGTTCACGTGAATCACATGACCAAACAAGCACGCGCATTCACGGCCGCACAGCACATCAAAGGGCTTCACCCAGCGTGCGCTCTGCGGCTTCTCCTCCCCTAATTGAATCATGGCCGGCCGCAGGCCGGCCGTACTTTCAGTTTCCCGGCAACGCTTGTTTATTCACGCCCCCCCACCAGGCTCTCCCGCCCCCATACAGCTTCCCTCCTAATCCGCCTGCCTCCCCTCACTCGGAATCCCGCCCCAGGCTCTCCCGCCCTCATTCGGCTTCCGTCACAAGACGCCTCTGCATTTCCCTACCTTTAAAAAAAATTACTTTGTTTTTCCTTGCTTTTGTTCGTCAGCATTTGAAGAATGTCCACTTTGCCAGCATAGCGCTGTTATTTATTACGGAGCTGTCAACACACCCGTATCCATTAAGGCTGTAGTGTACGTGCATCGTGAATAGTAGCAGGGCAACCCTCACTTTTTTGCATGCACACAATACATACATACAGTACAGACGAGCGTCCCCTACACAGCGTGAACAGAGACAGCACAGCAGGGTAGATGTTCCTTACATTACTTAATGACTGCCTTTATATTGTAAAGCCATTTTTGAATACCGTATTAGTTTGAATTTTGTTGCTTAACCTGTATATTGTAACTAAAAGATGAAGCTTTTTGGCGTCTTCAGATTTCGAAGTACTAACATTTTGCCAGCATGGTTTTTCATTTTTACGGAGCTCTAACCACACTCACATTTGTTTTAGGTTAGGGTCACCCAGTTTGTGTTTATTAAAAATAATTTACTTGTGCTAATCTTCTAGATTTACTTTACTTTTTATTAGGCACAGTAGATAATTTGATTTGTTCACCAGTGCAGGAGCAGACGTTCTTTATTTGGGCTTTTACCCGGAATGAAATACATTCCTTTTGAAGCAACTAACCGCTGATGGGAACTTCAGCGAGTCTGCACTTCCCTCCTAATCCGCCTGCCTCCCCTCACTTGGAATCCCGCCCCAGGCTCTCCCGCCCCCATTCGGCTTCCGTCACAAGACGCCTCTGCATTTCCTTACCTTTAAAAAAAATTACTTTGTTTTCCCTTGCTTTTGTTCGTCAGCATTTGAAGAATGTCCAGTTTGCCAGCATAGCGCTGTTATTTATTACGGAGCTGTCAACACACCCCTGATGGGAACTTCAGCGAGTCTGCACCAAGCCATAATCCAAAAATTCAAACTTCCCATCTGGGCCCAAGAAAGCGGCAACGTGTGGTCATTGCAGGCAAGTGTTAGCCGCAGTATGTGACCTCCGTTATTTCCTTGGAACTTGAAGCGCTGTCCCGTGATTGCTGCAAGCATTAGAAAAGGACACGAGTACTGGTGTCGGTTGAGCTGTCTTTTCACCCTTGCAAAATGGCACGTTTTTTGTTTCTAAAATACCATTCTGTCAGCAAGGGTGCTACTGACTCGTATTGGATCCAGGTCACCATTCCTAAACAAGCACTGGAAAAGCCAATAGAGCTCACCTCTACTTCATCTATTGACTTTTTTAATGCCTTGTTAAGCCATGTACAGCTGTGCTGTGCAGCATGGCTGAAAGTAAAGAAAAAACAAGCACTGGCGTTGCCAATGGGTCTCGCAGTAGGAAAGTTGGAGCTATTGGTTTTGTAGATGACATTTTATATTTATATATCATTATTGGCATTGTCAATAACAATATATAAATATAAAATGTCATTTACAAAACAAATAGCTCCAACTTTCCTACTGCGAGACCTATTGGCAACGCCAGTGCTTGTTTTTTCTTTTTACGTACATTGCATACTTACTAATTTTACATTCTGAATCCTCCGATGTTGGCAAGTTGTATATTTGGGGCAGAGGGAGGCAAAAACACACACTTCTCAGCGCTATTCGATGGTATATAGCGCTCTATCATTTAAGGCTTACAGCGCTTCAAACAAGGAATTGCAATGCAATAGTTCTCGCATTTGTGAGAGTTGGAGCTATTTTTATTGTAAATGACATTGCCTTTTATTTATGTTTTGGTTTTTGAAACATAAATAAAAGTCATTGTCATTTACAATGCCAATAGGTCAAACTCTTTTAACATGGCATAGACTATAAACTCTGGATGCTTGGGTGGCCTTTAATGTTCACAACAATTCATGGTCACAGCCTACATGCAATTCAACCAGGTCCACATAGCTTTTAGGAGACCCTTATCCGGAGTGTACAAAGCTAATATGCCCCTCGTTTTGTGTAAACCGTGGTCAATTCCTTCCTGTGAACATACAAAAAAATTCTACTTAATTTAACTGGAGCATTCATATTATACAATTAATACAATATTGCTGGACCTTTGTTACAAATATGATACATTTTGTATCATTTATAAAGATTATTGCTAAATCCATAGATTAAGCTGAAACTGTTATGGAGTGAGGGTCCTGTTCTTTGAAGTTCTAAAGTTACTACAATTCAATGTTGCTGTGTCCAATCCTTAGATGATGTCTGAGTCACAAGTAGACGCTGGCTAGGAAGCATTGGTTACTGGGTAGAAGCGGCTAGATAAATTGTGGCATGGCTTCAAGTGAGAGTGTGACACAGATTAGGGTCCCTACAATGAACAGCATGCAGCTCACATTTCTGGTCATCGTAGCCTCCGATGGGCATGGGTCGGCCAAGGAGGAGCACGTAAAAGGTAACTCATTCCTACATGGGTCACAGAAGCAACACAATGGCCCAGATTGTTCTGTTGCAGGAGCAAGCAGCTGGGAACCAAGCACCACTCCGGGCAGGAACATTTTCCAGATATGTGCCGCAAACTAGATATTTTCCTAACCCAGCTCAGCAGCTCGAGTAGCATTCAAAATCCACCTTGGACAATGAAATCTAAAGGCAAACGCTCACACTTGTTCCATCAGCATCAGAATTTTTCTTTATTTTTGTGTTGGATGTTTGCAAATGTCAACCTTTGGTTAGACATAATAATTAAACTGCACATCCACACCACATCCCTCAATTATAGATGACACAGCAGTGTGTGTAAGAAAGACAGCAGTGTGTGTAAGAGAGACAGCAGTGTGAGAGACAACAGTGTGTGTCCCCTAGGGAGAGCATGGTGTGTGTGAGAGACAGCAGTGTCTGAGAGACAGCAGTGTGTGAGAGACAGCAGTGTGTGTAACAAAGACAGCAGTGGGTTTGAGAGAGACAGCAGTGTGAGACAGCAGTGTGTGTGTCCTATGGAGAGCATGGTCTGTGAGAGAGCCAGCAGTGTGAGAAAAAAAAGTGTGAGATAGCACTGTATGTGAGAGAGACAGCAGTGGGTGAGAGCAGTGAGACAGCAGTGTGTGTAAGAGAGAAAGCAGTGTGAGAGAGCAGTGTGTGTAAGAGAGAAAGCAGTGTGAGATAGCAGTGTGTGTAAAAGTGAGAGCAGTGTGAGAGAGCAGTGTGTGTAAGAGAGAGAGCAGTGTGAGACAGCGGTGTGTGTAAGAGAAAGCAGTGTGTGTGACAGCAGTGTGTGAGCATAGCATAACACAACATAGCATAACACAACATAGCATAACTATACATAGCATAACAAAACATAGCATAACAATACATAGCATAACAAAACACAACAAAGCATAGCATAACAAAAACTCAACAATATACTTTTTTAGAAAAGAAAAACGATATAAACAAGCATTTGCAATGTAATAGGTCTCGCATTATTAAAGTTTGAGCTATTGGCATTTCTAAAGAATGCAACATCAATAGCTCAAACATTAATAATGCGAGACCTATTGCATTGCAAATGTTTGTTTTCTTTCATATTTTATAGTGTGGCAAGCATAAACAATTGGAATAATACCAAATATTACAAATATTCACCAGTAAGGAAACATGCTTTCTCTATTAATGCAAGTACATGGTCATCATTCTTAGCAGTGCTATGCTTTGTAAACAAGAAGTCTAGAAATACATTTTTTAGTATTAAATCTTTTTATTCATAGCAAAAGTACCGACCCATGCTTGCGAAGGCACCGGCCACACAATTACAATGCAAAATAACACCATAGCGGGTGCAAGTGTCAGTCAAGAAGCATTAAACACAGCAAGCCGCCTATAACCCAGTTGGGCCGGCTGCGTCGAAAGGCAATGGAGCAGGTCGAATGCTGTAGTCATCTGTGCAACAAAACCAAACCCCAAACAACCCCCCCCCCCCTTTTCCCACCCCCACCCCCCTTCTTGTCCGCTGAGTAAACCAAGCAAAACCCCAGCCAGCCCTGCCGCTATAATGGGGCAGTCGCCGAGCCGTTCTATATCTGAACTTTACGCTTGCGAGCCTTGGGCTTGGGCTCCGTGAGTGGAATGTCTGCGAGATGCATCAGCTCCCTAAATTCCCCGGTGAGCAAAGTCAAGAATGGCCGCCAGAGGTCTGCGAACTCCTCATTTCTCCCCGCCGCTGTCAGGGATAGTTTCTCCATCCCCAGAATTGTCCAAAGTCTATGTAGCCAGCCAAGTTGTATGGGCGGCTGTGGGTCTCTCCAACGGGTCACGATGTTCTGCACTGCGGCCCCCAGTGCGATGGCAATCAACCTCTCTCTCATGGATTTCAGGGGATACATCAGCGCATTTGGTAAGCCAAGGAGTATATAGGCAGGGAACCTAGGGAGCTGGGTGTCTAAGTGCGCGTCTATGAGATCTAGGATGGTGGACCAGTATTGTCGCAGCCGCTCGCAACTCCATAGCAGGTGCTCAAGTGTTCCCCGCTCCCCACATCCCCTCCAACAACGATCGCTTGCCTGGGGATCCCAACGGTGGATTCGCGCTGGCGTATGGTACCAATATGTGGCTACTTTGGTCAGGGTCTCTGTGAGGCCGGCGTGGTAGGCCGAGTGCCTGGCCCTGTGGTATACCCCTTCCCATTCTTTGCGCGTGAGTTTCCTCCCCAAGTCTTCCTCCCACCTAGCCTTCCCGGAGTTATAGGTGTATATGTTAGAGAGGAGCAAGTGTTGGTATAAATCTGAGAGTAATTTCTTCTCGGATGTGCGCGTGAGGAGCCATTTCTCATATGGCGTGAGGAAACGCTGCGCTCCCGGCCTAACGGAGGGTTGTAGGACCCAGTGCCGGACCTGCAAGTAGGGGAGTCGGTCAGCCTCTGGTATCCCATACTCCTCCTTCACCTTCTGAAAGGAGAGGACGCCCTCGAGATTGAACATGTGGCCCGTCTCCTTACAGGGAGTAGTTCTCCATGTCTTAAAAAGCTGTGGATCACGGCCCGGTGTAAAGTCGGGGTTCCCGAAAATTGGCGTCAGTGGGGAGGGAAACGAGGTGAGCTCTCTCCGGACGGCCACCTGGTCCCACACTTTCATCACTGTACTTGTAATGTATGATGCATAGAGGTTAGGTGGTCTGTGACGCCGCGGTAAAAAGGGTACACCTTGGAGGGGTCGGCCAGCTACTGCTTGGTCTTGGAAGAGCCAATGCTTGCTGGACTCAGGCTGGTATCATTCCACCAGCGTGCGCAGCTGCGCTGCTTGAAAGTACAGGGTGAGGTCCGGTAGGCCCACGCCTCCATGGGCCGGAGGGAGAGTTGCGATCCGCTGCTTAAAGCGGGGACGACGCCCGTTCCAGACATAGCGCGCCAGATCCGCTTGCGTCTTCTGGAGCCACCCCGTCGGTGGGCGCAGGGGAAGGGTCTGGAAAATGTAGAGGACCTCCGGTAAGAAGGTCATCTTGACCGCCGCAACACGTCCAAGCCAGGAAAGGGTGAGGCGATTCCATTTCCGCAGTGTCTCACTGATTTGTGTGCTCAGCCTGGCGTAGTTGGCTTCCGCCGTACCTCGCACCGTCGGCGCTAGTAGGACCCCCAGGTATGGCACCGTGGAGCTGAACCACTGCAGGTCAAACTCGGCTCTGGCATCTGCCAACACGTCGTGGGGCAGGGACACGTTCAGGGCTACAGATTTTTCCACATTAATTTTAAAACCCGAGGCCTGTGCAAAGGAGTGCAGCTCCACGAGGAGTGCCCGCAGGGATTGCATAGGGTCCATCAAGGAGAGCAGGATGTCGTCTGCATATAAGCTGATCTTGTGTGTGTCTTCCCCAAAGGGGATGCCTCTGATGCGGTAGTGGTGTCTGACCCGTTGTGCTAGTGGCTCCATGTAGGGCGCAATTAAAAGAGGAGAGAGCGGGCAGCCTTGCCTGGTCCCTCTGCCTATCGGGAAACGCGGCGAGGTATGACCATTAGCTCGGACTGTTGCGGTAGGCCGTCTGTAGCAGTTGAAAATCCTATTTCGGGTAGTCTCCCCAAAACCAAATCTCTGGAGCGTCTGTTCCAGATAGGGCCGGTGCACCCGGTCGAACGCCTTCTCGGCGTCTATGGTGAAAAGCATACAGCCTGGTCTCGTGCGTGAACCTGCTTCGATAAGGTGGAGGACGCGCCTGGTGTTGTCACTCGTTTGCCGCTGGGGGATGAAGCCGGCCTGGTCGGGTTCGACCAGTTGCTGCATGTAGGGCGCTAACCGGCTTGCAATGATGCCCGTATACAGCTTAAGGTCTATGTTTAATAGAGATATCGGCCTGTATGAGCCGCAGCGAGTAGGGTCTCTGCCTGCTTTGGGTATCACCGAGATTGCTGCCTCTAGCAGTTCCGGAGGAATAGCCCCGGTCCGATCGAAGGTATTTAAGAGATCCCGCAGCAGGGGGGCCACTTGCTGGCAGAATTTCTTGTAAAAAGCCGCGGTGAAGCCATCTGGTCCTGGGGATTTCCCAAGAAATACATTTTTTAACAGTGCAAACTTTTAGATATCAGAAAAAAATTGTATATGTCGAACTGACGATAACTAACTTAGCCTGTGATACCAAACGTCTCACACCTATCCTGCAATACCTACCAACCACATCATAATTAACCTACCATACCTAGCTACTGCACCTAATAACCCTATCTACGCCTGCCCTGCATTGGCAGTTTTGTGAAAATAAAGTAAACTAGATTATATGTTGAATAAACAACGTTGAAGAAGTCATGAACCATTTACACATAACATGTCAAATAGTCTTTTTTTTAGTGTCTATTGCCTAGAAATTAAATTATTAAACCCTGTGATTAAAATAACACAATCCTGGAAGACTAAACACATACTTCTGACATCCTTATTTTTTGCACTGTAATAAAAACAAAAATTCATGCAACATCTTAAAAACTAATTAGCACAGACCTTCGAGTCTCTCCAGTCACAATTCAACCTGCACGACAATGAACACTTCCGATATCGACAGATTAGACATGCCCTTATCGCCCACGTGCCGGTGGGTACAGAGCCTCCGGAAGCTTCCCCTCTCGAAGACCGAGTACTTGATGGACACTTACCTGAAAAGACTGTTTCCCTGATCTATAAGAAACGAGTCAACAATATAGAGAACCGGGGGGCGTGACCAAGCAACATGGCTGGCAGGACGTGAGCTCCACCGGCTCCCGTCCGGCAGACCCGTAAATCCTGCATATAGATCCTGTGTGGGTGTTTAATTCGGACTGTACCGAGTGCCGAGGCTCCCCCCTGTCCTGGAGACCCCCTGGCCGGCGGCTGGTCGTGGTGACATCTGCAGATCCTGGTGGTGACGAGCCGATACTGCGGGGGCCGGCCGATCGCCTAAGTGAGGCCGGGGATCGCGGCCTGGTGCGGAGAGGTGCGGTGGGAGTGGCCCTGCCTCCCTGGACTCTCTGACGTCTGGTGTCGTTTGCGGACCGACGGAGCCCGTTGCCATCCGGGGCTCCGCCGAACTAACGCCTGCAAATTGCCGGAGGGCTCTGGGGGCGTACGACTCAGCCTGGACCCTGGTCGGGGGCCCGGAGGTGCGACACGGCGCCAGCCCTTTCCCCCGGAGACTGCCTGGTGGTCGGCGAGGGATGTCCCTGCCCGGATCGGTGCCCCTGGGACCGGCACTGACGGCCCTACAGGACTTGGGAGCTGGCGTGGGGCCCGGAGCGATGCAGCCTCGTGTCCCGTTCTGAGGCTCCGAAGTCCGGCGTTGCTATCCTGCTGGGCTGGGCCGCCATCTTGCACAAGGGGGAAGAAGACGCACACTGCACGGGGAGTCGGAGCCAGTGGCCCGCGTCTGGGGGACCCCGAATATTGCGAGACCGTGATTTTGCCCGGAGGAGCGGGCGGCCGAGGATTGGGCTGCCCGACGGCTGAGGGGAGCTTGTCCCTGGTGCCCACCAGCCAGCTGGGGGTCCCTGAGCCTGGAGACGCGCTGTGGGCGGAGAGATCTGACCACTAGAGCGGCTCGTTGCATCGGACCTCCCTCCCTGCTTGGACGCTCCCTGGGGGGCCGCTTGGTGGGGCCGGTTGGGTCCGCTGGTGCTGCGGCCCCTGCCCCCTGTAATGGACTGTCTGTCCCGGGCCCCTCTGTCAACCTGGTGAAAGGGGGTGCTGCTGAATCGGGCTGCGACTACTCCTGGGAGGTTGGCACCTCGGCGGAGTGCCCCTTAGGAGCCCGGATTGTGGCCCCGGTCTCCCCACGGGGGTGCAGTATTGTAGACAGGCACCACGTGATCCTAAGTGCCTGGGGAGACGAGAGTGTGAGGGAGTGGCCGACTTTTGGATTGTTGGCCCACCACGAAGTCCCTGGCCCCTGAACTGGCCTGCTGTCCCGAACCTCGACGCTTGCTTGGCGAAGGAGGGGTGCGACCCGTGTTTGCTGCCCTGGGACCGCTGGGCCCAGCCCGTTGCCGGGTGCCACCGGGGGGTGCAAATTCTTGACTTGGGCGGCCCCCCGCGGACGCTGCTACTCTAGGGGGCGACAGTGGACACTATAGCCCTCGCCGCAGCTGTGTGGGCCTGCTTGGACGCGGCGGAGGTGCCCCTGGCCCCGGCCTGGCGTCCTTCTGATCCTTGACAATCCTTGGAGGGTCCTGGCGTAGAGGCTGCGGCCATTGGACGTACTGTCTGAGGAGCTGCCTGGAGCCCCGCGCGGCGGGGGGACAGGGGGAACGAGAGGTCTCTGCGTCACCCCGGGAGGGATCATTGAGACCTTGTTACCACCGGAGATGCGTAAGGACAGGATGTCAAAGTCCACCCAACCCAATACCATTACTCAGTACACTACTCAGAGGCTGCCCTCGCAAAGAATTACGCGACAGACTGGCCAGGAGGAGGGTGCGGAGGGGCCTGCGGAGCCATCCTGAGCCGAACTGTTGAAGGCTATACAGGGCTCCCACACTGCGCTTGAGCGGCAGATCGAGACAGTGTCCATTGATGTTAATCTTTTAAGAACGGATCTCCGGAAGATGGCAGATAAGGTCTCTGACGCCGAGGGTAACATAACCCAATTGCAGGGCGAGGTCGCCTCCCTCAAGAAGACGGTAACGACCCTCACGGCCGCGACGCATGCACTGGAGCGGAGAGCAGAGGACGCGGAGGGCAGAGCGCGACGCAGTAATATCACGGTCCTGGGCGTGCCGGAACGGCTGGAGGCGGGTAACGTCGAACGTTTTCTGGAAACCTGGATTCGGACCCACCTGTGTCCACAAGGCCTGTCAAGTGTCTTTGTTATCGAAAGGGCGCACCGGGCCCTGATGCCGCCTCCGCGCCTGTGGGAGCCCCCGAGAGCCCTCGTTGCCAAGATACTGAACTACAAGGACCGGGACTGCATATTGAAGGCGGCGAGTGAGTCGGAGAATCTCACTATTGAAAACAGCCGCGTCTCCATATATCCTGACTACACCCAGCAGGTGCAGGAGCAGAGGAAGTCCTACCTGGGCGTGAAACAGAAGCTCCGGGAGATGAAGCTGCAGTATATGCTCTTGTATCCGGCCAAGCTTAAAGTGATCTCACAAGGTCGTGCACACTTCTTTGAATCCCCGGGGGAGGTCTGGGAGTGGCTCGAGATAAGAGGCGATGATCTCCTACCAGGAGAACGTGGAGGACCCCGGGAGACGTGGGGCACCCGCCCTCAGCGACGGCGCCGCGGGAGACGAAGACGTTGATCTGCATCGGAGGGTCCTGAGGGACCTAGAATCATGGTGGGTGAGGATGGCGCTCTGCTCCTGAGGCCTCCAGGTGAGGAGACGGGCCCGGAGTCTCTGGGCAGGTCTATCCCTGGGGACACTCTGGTTCCGGACACCCTACAGGATACGGTGCCTGACACGGACACCGAGGCCTCGGTGATACCAGAGACTGGACTATCCGAGCCACTGACGGAGTCGGCTCCACCTTGAGGTACTGTTTGATCTTTGCAGCATTATCCTTGGTGTCGGACGAACTTTGGATCCCTTTCTGGTGTTTTGTGATGCCTGTGGGTTCAACGGCTTGCCAGGGGATGTCGGGATGGGGCGGAGGACTTGCACCCTACTGAGGTGGGGATCTGGGGCGGGGGGACTCTGTGTTCTATTCTTGTATTTCGCCTAAGATCTGCTATGTTAGACTGGGTCTAGCGGGGAGCTGGAAGGGGGGTGGGTGGGAAGTACCGGTTGGGTTGTGTGTGTGTGGGGGTTGTGTGGAACGGATGGGGTGGCTGTGCACGCCTGGCACCAGCAGGGGGAGGGCAAGGTAGCATGTTTTGTTTTTGCTGTCTGCTTGCTCATGGGTGGGGGTGGCGGGGAGTGTTCTGGGGAGTTGAGAAGTTTGGGGTTCTTAGGGGTTGGGGGGTTCAGTGAGATGGTTGTTGTTGGCATCGAGGCACCGTTCAGGGTCACGGGTGGGGGATCCTACTGGAATGCAGCTGGTGGCCCGGAAGGGCAGCAACACAGGTCATGGGATATAAGTTGATGACATGGAACGTGCGGGGGCTAGGCACTTGCACCAAGAGACACAGGGTCCTGTCCTTCCTCCGCCACCATGGAGTGGCCATCGCATGTCTGCAGGAAACGCACCTAACCGACGAAGGTGCTCAAAAATTGGCTAATAAATGGAGAGGCCAGGTGTTCTATTCCTCCTTTTCCACCTATGCTAGGGGGGTATTGGTCTGGGTGGCTCCAGGGGTACCCTTTGCCGTACAGTATGTAGAGGCTGACATAGAGGGTAGGTACCTGCTACTGCGGCTGAAGCTTGATGGGAGAGATTTCTCGATCTTAAACTCGTATGCGCCCAATGTCGACGATCCTGATTTCTTCTCCCGTCTCCAGGATGTCCTGGTTTCGGATCTTGATGCCCTCCTCCTTTGGTTTGGAGACTTTAATTGTGTGTTAGATTCGGATCTGGACAGGCCCCCCCCCTGTACTGGCACGAAACCTTGCATGACGGCGAAACTCCGGGAAGTGATGTCTAACCTGGGGGTTGTCGACGTATGGCGACAGCGTCATGCCCTACAAAAGCTGTATACCTGTTACACTCCGACGCATAATACTCATAGCAGACTGGACAGGGTCCTCGCTGCAAATATTGATGTATCCCTCTCCCTAACGGTCACCCACCAGGCCCGCTTACTGTCGGACCACTCCCCAGTGACATGCGTGGCCCAGTGGCTCGCCCAGCCATCCCGTCCTCGGACCTGGAGGATGCCGGTGGACCTATTGCAGGACCAGGTGGGGAAAGCCCATGTGGAGACAGCCCTTACCGATTATTTGGATTTGAACTGGGGTGGAGCTGACTTGTCTTATTCGGTCAAATGGGATGCCATGAAAGCGGTGGTGCGCGGCGCGTGTATGGGCCTGACTTATGGTGTGCGGAAGCAGTTGCTCCGTGACCTGGGTAAAGCGGAGGATCGCCTGCGGAGTTGCCAGACTATTTCGGACCCCGACGGCTCAGATTTAGAATCTGAGAAGTTGGCCAGGGAGGAGGTCCATGACCTACTGACCAGGCTGGACAAATACACTCTGGGTCAGTATCGTCAGCGCCTCCATCGTGAGGGAGACAAGGCTGGGAGATTGCTGGCCTGGTTCCTTAAGAGGGAATCCGCTCCGGAACGGATAGCTGCTCTGCGCGACCCTGCGGGGGACCTGGTGCACTCGGAGGCTGGTATCCTTGGGATCCTACAGGCCCACCTGCAAGCGGTATATGCTGCGGACCCCTTGGTGACGGATTCCGCTTCTCAGGCTTACCTTCGGGGATTGCCCCTCCAGACCTTATCGGAGGAGGCAGCAGAGGAGTTGGAGGTGGCCTTGTCGCTCCGTGAGATCAAGGTCGCGCTGGCCAGTCTATCGCGGGCCAAGGCCCCTGGAGGGGTTGGGTTTCCGCCGGAATTTTACCAGACGTTTGAGGGAGCCCTGGCCCCACGGCTTCTGCAGGTCTATAGTGAGGCGCTGGAGTGTGCCGCCCTCCCGCCTACTATGAATCAGGGTGAGGTGTGCATGATTCTCAAAACTGGAGGCGACAGTTGCGACCCTGCAGCGTATCGGCCCATTACTCTCATCAATACTGATGCTAAAATCCTCACAAAAGTATTGGCCAATCGCCTGGCGCCGCACATGACGCATCTGGTGCATCAGGATCAGTGCGGATTCATTCCGGGCCGCAACACTGCGATGAACCTCAGACGCCTGAACCATATTCTGCATGAAGTGCGGGATAGAAAGGACCCCCAGGTCCTGGTGTCCATAGACCTGGCCAAGGCATTCGACACGGTGAATTGGGGATATCTGCTGGAAGTGCTTCACCTGGTGGGTCTGGGCCCCATCTTCTGTAGCTGGATCCGGGTCCTTTATGGGAAACCTCGAGCTAGGGTTACAATCGGTGCGGCGCGTTCGGAGGACTGGACACTGGACAGGGGCACGCGGCAGGGGTGTCCCCTCTCGCCGCTGCTCTTTGCCTTGGCAATTGAGCCTTTAGCGGTCCTCGTGAGGATGGAAATGGCACAATGGGGTATCCAAGTAGGTGACACCGTTAATGTGGTCTCCCTGTACGCAGATGATGCTTTGTTTTATTTAACGTCTCCGAGCGAGTCGCTGCCGCTTTTATTACGGCTATTGGATCGTGTGGGCGCGGCCTCGGGTCTGCGGATTAATCTAGGTAAGTCTCTCATTTTCCCCTTGGCAGCTTATGGCCCCGACCAGCGGGTAGACCTCCCGCACCTGGGATTAAGATGGGAACTGGATGCCTTTCGGTATTTGGGCATCCAGGTGGCATCGTCGGATGACTAGCTGCTGGCCCGTAATGCCGGGCGAGTGGTCTGCTCCCTTCAGCAGTCTGTCTAGTTCTGGAACACACTTCCGCTCTCCCTCATGGGACGATTGGCGGTGGCCAAAATGGTGATGCTCCCGCGTCTGCTATACGTCCTACAGAATTCACTGTGCCCGATCCTGCCAGGTCTGTTCCGCACGCTTGACTCATTACTTACGTCGCTACCTTGGGCGGGTAAGCGCAGTAGAGTTGCTCTGCGCACTGTCGTCGGGAGGAGGGAGGTCTGGAGGCTCCGAGATTCGACCTGTACTATTATGCGGCACAGCATCAACCTGCTGCACGATGGTTCGCCGGCACAGCGAATTGGGAACTGGGCCTTTTGGCGGGTAGAGCGGATGAGGAGACTCTCCAGGTGGCACTGATGCAAGGAAGGGGAGCGGATACGTCTTTACCTTATGTGGTGAGGCACGCTGCAGGGATTTGGCAGAGATTCGTAGAGAGAATCCTGAGGCGGGCTCCTTTCCATAGGGAATTACCGGTGTGGATCCTGGCACCTGTGGTGTTGATGGAAGACCATATGTCCTTCTGGACCTGGAGGGCGGGTGGCTGCGAAACCATGGCAGACTTGTACCTGGATGACTCCTTTGTGACCTTTGAGGGGGCTGCAGAGGCCTTTGGACTGACGGAGGGGCACTACCTCCATTATAGGGGGCGCAGGACATGGCGCGGGTGACCTGGCCACAGTTCCCGGAGGCGCCTCCGATGTCACACACCCTTAACATCCTACTTTCCTGTGGCAGAGGCCGGCGGCTGATCACGCTGTTGTATTCAGCCATGCGGAGGGACTCGGATCCACCAGTTTCCCCGGCTTGGGCTGCATGGGAAGCGGATCTCGGTGTCGCCCTAGAGCCTGGCCAGAGCAAACGAACCGGGGCATTTTAAGCTCATTCATTTGAATTTTATGAATCCACCTATATGACCCCGGTATCCTTACACCGCATCTCACACGACAGGCGGGACGACTGCCCTAGATGTGGACTGAGTGGAGCGGGATTTTTCCATCTGGCCTGGGGGTGCCCGCCGGTAGCTGCCTTCTGGCGGCAGGTGGTAGAACGCTTTCGGAAGATAACGGGTCTCCGGATCGCCTTGGACCCACTACATTGCTTGTTAGCCCTGGTACCCAAGCCTAAAAAGAGAAAGTTATCCTATAAACTGCTGCAGCTACTATTGGTGCTGGCAAGGCGCTGGGTGGCTCACTTGGATGGGGAGTAGAGCCCCGGAGCTGTTGTTCTGGCTTAGAGACTTCAGGGAATGGTCCCTGGCGGAGGAAAAACATATGCAACACACACGTAGGGATGAGAAGCTGCAAGAGGACCTGCTAGCGTGGCGCATGATGTGTGCTGTGGGGACTGTAGCTAGCGACTTAGATGCCACCAGTGCTGAGCTGTTCACCCCGCAGGGGCCGGACCCCGGGGATGAGGGGGGTGGGAGTGGGGACGATGGGGCTGCATGGGCTAGTGTCTTGCCAGTACCGCGCGCATAATCTCTGTAAATATGTGATTTGCTCTGAGTCCCGAATAAATCTGTGTTTGATTTTGATTTTGATACCTGTGCCCAGATGGGCCCTGATGACCTGAACGGACTGTATTTGCATGTGTCCTCACTGATGCCGAGTTTGTGGGGAGGGGAAGTTTTTGTTATTCTTGAAATTTATTGAAGTTTTTCTTTGTCAAGTATTTCCAACAAAGAAAAAACAAGAAAAAAAGTGATGATGTACTTTCACCTGGCTGTGGGCTGAATGGCTGTGTTTTCTTGATCAACGTCCAGGTCTTCGGATCGAGGATGAACCAGGTATTGGTTTATTCCGATGTCTGTCCTTGCATCACAATCAAAATAAAGTATTAAAAAAAAAAAAAACAATATAGAGAACCCGCTTGGTAGTCTTAGAGCTGCGTGGAATACCGATGGGTTGGAATTGGACGATGAAAATTGGGTTGAGGCGGTCTCTTCCCCAAAAGTAGTCGCGGTTCAGATGAGGCTTAGATTGGTGCAACTTAAAATCCTGCATAGCTCATACAATACGGGGCCACAGTTGGTTAAAATGGGGAGAGTGTCTGGTGGGGGGGGATGTGATGAAATGGGCATATTGATACATATTTTATGGCACTGTGATGAGATACAGACGTATTGGATGAAAGTGCATGACGTTATGGGAGAAGTGCTGGGGGGGGGTGATACGACCGGAGGCCCGTAGAGTCATATTGAATGTGTGGGAACCCACGGATTTAAACGACTATCAGAAACAATGGGTGACACTGGTGTGTATGGTGGCGAAGCGTAATATTGCTCACTAGTGGGGAGCCAGCCAATCACCCCAGCCCACAGAGTTGGCTCAGAATTTAGACTGGTGTATGTTTCGGGAGAGGGTGTTTTTCGTAGCTAGGGGCTGTCCTCAGAAATGGGGGAAGATTTGGGGACTTGGAACAGCCACTGAGGCAATATATGTACACCCCCGAAGTCGCTGCAATTTACGATAGCTTCCAAACATTAATAGTTAACAAATTAAATTATAGTTTTATCAGCTTCAACACTAACATTTACTCACTCTTCAAAACTAACAAATCAGCTAACACATTTCTGCTTACATTTCTAAAATTCTTCTGTTACACTTTCTTGTTGGCTGACTTTATATTACTGTATAATCACAATATGTGCACCATTATACTAAACAAACACATAGTTCTTAACTTAAAAACTAGTTCATCATTTGCTTTCAATCCCCTTTAAAACCATTTCTCTATTTTAATGTTATATATAATTCCAATCTAATATATTGTACAACAAAAAAAATCCTTCACTTTCGAAAACATTAGCAATTACTAGATACACCATAAATAGCAAGCCAGAGCCATTGCCAGTTTGTGTTTTCTATTTTTGCATCGCCATGTTCATTGGTGGACTTGCTACTCTGTCCAGTGTTTATGATATTCAGTGGAGATCCCCTCAAGTAGAATTTTTCCTGCAGAGTAACGTGCATTGAAGCCCTCACATATGCCCAATAGAGATAAGAAGGGACTTAATTGCATTATAGCTAGAATACTAAATCTACATACAAAAATAATTGAGGTTACTGCCATTGACTGTACATGAATGGATAGTGTTTGCGTGTGTTTCCTCAAATGAGCAGTGACTGTTTATCAGCCTAAAGAGGCTTCAGCCTATCCAGATACATTGCACCTCCTTTTTAATTCCAACTTTTATTTAACCCGTGATATTTTAGATTACCATTGTCTTCATGATTCGGAACAATAAATGAAATGTGGCCAATTTAGTCTGCAAATAACTTTCTCAAGAAGTTTTTGTTTGGAAAAACAGTATTTTATAAGCAGAAAAGATGTTCGGGGATTTAATGAGTGGGCGAGACAATTCAGTGTCTATTATTTCAAAGAGAAAACCCCTATAAACAACTAACAACTTAATATCATTTGCTCCCAGAGATCCTTTGAGGTGTACGTCTGCTTAATAAATATCCTATAATATACCGTAGGGTCACTGGTAAATAACGTTTTCATCATGTGTATTGCCACTACGTTATCCCATTACTGTAGTTCAGGGGTCTTCAAACTGGGGACGGGACCCCCTAGGGGGGCCTTAGGTGATCCCAGAGAGACTTCAGTTTCTGGACTAAATAAGCATTATGCTCTGTAATGGGCAATCACTCACATCTTTGTCATCTATATCCTAGCTGGGAGTGTGTGTCAAAAGGGAAAGAACTCCAAATATTCTTCAAACCCCCCAGCCACATACAGTGATACAATTTAATAGAATAAATGTGAAAAATTCTGAGGGCGTCTGATAATTTTTTTTTCCCCAGGGGGCGCGCACCATCAAAAAGTTTGAAGACTACAGCTGTAGTTTGATGCCTAGCATCACAAATGAGCATCCACCCAAGCACTCCTTTATTATTTGGGGAAGCCACTGAATATCATTCAGAATAATGGACAAGTGCTTTTGCTCCATCCTATATCAGATTTACCAGTTCAACACCCTTTCATCTGTGGTGCCAAAAAGTACAGCAGCCAGTCTTGGGAATTGACAGTCCGCCATCTTGCAGTGAGGTACATAATATCGTTCTTGCTATTCTCTACATTTCTCCGTCCATGAGAACTTGAGCAGCCATTCCTGGATTTGCTTCCTAAGACATGAGAGAATCCTTACCAGTAAAGTTTAGAGAACATTTAGAATTTTGAGTGGGAAATTCATTTTGAGACAGTTAATTCGCCCAAACAATAAAGTCTGTAACTTTCAGCATCTTGTTTTGTCTCTGAACAGTGACTCTGGTAAACCAGGTATTTTATACTTGTCAAACATACAAAAGGTAATGGTAGAATACTTGCAATAATGCTAACCACTGGCAATCGATCATGGTAGCATTCCAATCCATCGTTCTTTCGCCCACCATGTCACCTCAGATCAGACCTAGGCAATCTCAAATCAGACTTGACCTTTATGCAGTATGAACAGTCCAACCTGAACTGCTAAGCCAGGTTCTCCCTGAACCCTAACAAAAGCAAACCAAGACAGGTCTCGTCCCTATTGGGGCTCTTCAGTCGGGTGTAGGTTGTGTCAGGCTTCGGGTCCAAGACTCTTCAGGATTACACCGATGATGTTATGGGTTCCATCTCATGACGTCCCCGGAGTCTGAAGTAACACAGACTACCAGGATAGTCACACGAGGGAATAATAAGAAAATAAGGAGATAGAAAGCCAGGAAGGACAGGAAGGGAACAGCGGGGAGGGAGATCTGAAACGACAAGTAACAGATGTTCAAATACATATATTAAAACCACACTTCTCTTCCCCTATTTTATGACTATTCTCTTGCCCCTGCATACCTGTAAAGAAAAATACAATGGCCTATCTCTAGGAGAGTTCAAGGGATGGAACTTGGACTTTGGATAACTGGAATGAAGAAAACAGGACGGTAAACATATGTTTGACATGTGAAACACCAATTATACATATTTAGCTTGGGAACACACCTGAAAACATTGTTCTAGTGCTTAACCAAACCCACTGACAGTTCCTCCCGATCGTTCTCTCCTATAAGGAATAAACAGGAAAATAAATGGCAGCTTCTAACGTCAATCCTTCTTAAACTTGATCACTGCAGGTGAAGTTGTGAGGTAGTGGGTTATTTGCTACAGCCGTAACAAATACACAAGGTGCCGCATACACATATGTCCTTGCACCGAACCCAACACTGAAGGCCACAACAATAGGTTCTCGGATAGTACACAATGCACTGTAAATCACTTCACTGTTCCAAAAATGGTTAAGGTACAAAAGAACGAAACCACCAATGACTCTTACGTCAGAGTCAATAAAGGAATCCTTTACGGAATAATGGGAAGTAAAGAACATAAAGAGTTAAACAGTCTATGCTGCTCTTAGCCTCAGAGCCACTGTTTTATCCGAAGTTTAACTGGTTGCAGGGAACCATCTAAGCAACTCGAGTCTTAATACAGGAAACGAATCAAGTTCTCTCAGGCAAGAGAGTTTAATACCAAGTCAATAGGCAAGAAAATGGCGCTACTGTTCCATCATGTCGAACCCAAAGCAAAGATGAAGAAACAAATGCAGGATTGCGCTGGAACGACCTTACCGGAATCCTGGAACCGCCGTCAGAACCAAAACGAATTATCGGCAGCGAGATTGTTCAACCCGGCTCTCTTTACTTCCTGGTTTGCGTCACGCCGTACGTGACGTCCTGCTCTCCGTCTTTCCCGTGCAGGCCTGCCGGGAGTTGTAGTTCCAGCCTCCCGCCACCTCAATACTGCGGAAAGAACAGTTCGTGGCGGACTGGGTTACACAGATAGCGGCCGCCACCAATCGACACAGGAGAATCATGACAGTACATCCCCCTTTACAAGGGGTTCCGACCGGCTCCCGGTCGAGTCGGGTGCAATCTATGGAAGTCTTTTACCAAACGTGGAGCATGCACATCAGTAGCTGCTTCCCAGGAGTTTTCCTCCGGACCAAATCTCTTCCATGCCAACAGATACTGTAGTTTTCCCTGCACCACTCTAGAGTCTAGCACCTTTTGTACTTCATATTCCTGTTCCTGTTGCACCCATACAGGGTGCGGTGTTTTTTTCACCGGACTATACGAAGGCTTAAGCAGTGACACATGAAATACAGGGTGGATCTTCATATGAGCAGGCAAGCGTACTTTTACTGCAACAGGGTTAATGTGTTTGATAACTTCATAAGGCCCTATGAACTTAGGGTTAAAGACGCTATGTTTCCTGAACCGAATGTTCCTAGTCGAAACCCACACCCTGTCCCGGGGTTTGTACATTGGGCCAACCCTTCGATGTTTATCAGCCTGTATCTTATATTTAGCCTTGGCAGTGACCAGATTGTTCCGCGTGGCACGAAGAATTCGGCGAACGCGTGACAATCTACCTGTGCTAGAGGTGACTTGGTGACAGCCCCAGGAAGCAACAACGGGGGGAATCTAGGGTGATGTCCGTAAGAACAAAAGAAAGGAGTGTGTTTGGTGGAAGAATGCTGTGTGCTGTTATAAGCTATCTCCGCCACCCACAACCAATCCACCCACGATCCTTTGTTACTTTGAACATAACACCTGAGATATTGTTTAAGTGTTTGATTCACCCTCTCGGTCTGTCCATCTGTTTGTGGGTGAAAGCTGGTGGACAGTGATGAGTTAATCTTTAGATCGGAACACCAAGCCTTCTAAAAATTAGCAGTGAACTGGGCCCCCCTGTCGGACACTATAACCTTGGGTAGACCGTGCAGACGTACCACATGGGTCATCAGTAAGTGAGCCAATTGCCCTGCCGTGGGAACCTGAGTACATGCTATAAAATGTCCCATTTTAGTTAGGTAATCCACTACGACAATAATAGCTGTCTTCCCCTGGTCTTTGGGAAGGCCCACAATGAAGTCAACTGAGAAACTGTCCCAGGGATTCTCTGGTGTGGGGAGTGGCTGCAATAATCCTTGTGGTCTCTGTCTGTCTGATTTCATTTGAGCGCACACGGAACATTCTTTTATCCATTGTTTCAGATCTGGTCTGACCGACGGCCACCAGAATTGTCTCAAAGTTTTTTCCACGGTTTTAGCATATCCCATATGTCCTGCACTAGGTGCTTCATGACACCACTGGAACACAATTTTTCTGAGATGCAGCGTGGGCACCAATACTTGTTTTCCTTTCATGGGTATTCCTTGGATTAAATTCCACTCTCTGTGATGGCGTAACCAGGTTCTCCAAACACATGTTTTAACCCCTTTTCGGACTCCCAACACAAAGTCATCTGTTTGGATTGCTTCTACCACTTGAGAAGGTTCTATTATGGCTCGAAGCGGGGTTATGTTGTGCAACACAGGATGTTCTTGTCTGGTGAGGGCGTCAGCTTTCTTGTTCTGGGAACCGGGACGATACGTTACTATGAATTGATATTCCTCAAAGAACAACATCCATCTTAACTGCCTTGGGGTAAGATGTCGGGCATCTCGCATAAATTGAAGGTTGCGGTGATCCGAATAGACCACCACCTGGTGTTTGGCCCCCAGCAACCAATGTCTCCATTCCCGAAAGGCATCCCGGATGGCGAGCAGTTCCTTCTCCGCTATGGTATAATTTACCTCGGCCGGACTCAGTTTTCGAGACATGAAGGCGATGGGGTGTAAACACCCTGTTTGGCTGTTCTTTTGTGAAATGACTGCTCCAATTGCCACTTCCGAGGCGTCAGCTTCCACGATAAAGGGGTGCTCGGGATTTGCATGGACCAACACTGGAGCGGTGGAGAAGGCCACCTTCAATCCTTCAAAAGAAGTTTGCGCCTTGTCGTCCCATATGAAAGGGGTGTTTTTCCTTGTGAGTTTCGTTAAAGGCGTGACCAGATTGGAGAAGTTACTGATGAATCTGCAGTAGAAGTTGTCAAACCCCAACAGACATTGGATGTCTTTAATGGTATGGGGTCTGGGCCACTCTTTGATAGCTTTCACTTTCCTTTCCGCCATCTCTTGACCATTTGGAGTGAGCATGACTCCCAAAAACTCCACCGTGGTAACGTGAAATTCACATTTCGTGATTTTGCAGTATAAGTGGTGGTCAAGTAATGCTTGCAGTATTCTCTTTACATTGATTACATGCTCTTCTGTGTTGGCGGAATAAATCAAAATATCGTCTATGTAGACCACAACATAACGATCCAGATGTTCTCGCAGGACTTCATTAAAAAAAAAACTGAAAAGCTGCCGGGGCATTGCATAGCCCAAACGGCATCACGAGATATTCATAAAGACCATACCTCGTCTTAAAGGCCGTCTTCCACTCGTCACCTTTCCTAATCCGTACCAGATGATAAGCACCTCTGAGATCCAACTTGGTGTAAATCTGTGCATCCCTCACTTGTTCCAACAGCACCGGGATTAGGGGTAACGGATATTGATTTTTGATGGTGATGGTATTTAATGCTCTATAGTCAATGCAACATCGTTTCTCACCATTGGCCTTGGGGATAAAAAACAAAGGGGAGGCAGCCGGTGAACGGGAGGGCCTGATGAATCCTAAGGCGAGGTACTTGTCCAGGTATTCTCGAAGGACTTCATTCTCTGGCAGGGTTAGAGCGTAGACTCTTCCTTTCGGAATAGTAGATCCAGGGACCAAGTCGATCCGACAGTCAAAGTCACGATGTGGTGGAAGTGTTTCCGCCTTACTATCGCTGAACACCTCCTCATAGTCTTTATATTCTGTGGGTAGGACTACTTCTTTTTCAGCAGCAGTTGCCACATGGTGTCTTAATGACAAAGCTTGTGCGGGTCCTGTTCTCTCAGGGGCACAATGTTCTTGACAATATATAGAATTGAACACCACCGTGTCAGATGACCAGTGAATCCATGGGTCATGTTTCTTCAACCAAGGAAGACCCAGAATGGTTCCAAAATGAGGAGCATCTATGAGTCCAAACGAAAGATGTTCCTGATGTTTATTCTCATATATAAGATCATACTCCGAAGTTTGATGTTGAATAGGACCTGTTGATAACTCTCTACCATCCACAGCATACACGGGTTCGGGGTGTAGTTTGGCTATAAGATGAACTCCTAATCTTTCTGCCTCTTTGTGATCCATGAAACACCCAGTGGCTCCTGAATCGACCATTACACAAATGATCTTCTCTTCTCCT
This sequence comes from Lissotriton vulgaris, assembly GCF_964263255.1. Taxonomy (NCBI): domain Eukaryota; kingdom Metazoa; phylum Chordata; class Amphibia; order Caudata; family Salamandridae; genus Lissotriton; species Lissotriton vulgaris. The sequence continues at coordinate 260,074 of NW_028249492.1, read as the reverse complement.
TGTATCACTATTGTCATATCCAAAAACAAATGACTTTTTTCGAGACGACAGGGTTGAGTTGAAGGGATGGTCATGGCGCTTGAGGGTTTCCCTTCTTCCACCTTCAAGCTTTGGAGTTTTCCGGCTTGTTCTCGGATATGCCTGCCGCTGCTTGATTGGTACGATACCTCCCAGCTTTAGGTCTCACAGGGCAATCACGTAAATAGTGTCCTTTTTTACCACAGTAAAGACATAATCCCTGCTTTCTACGATGATCTTTTTCGCTGAGGGTTAGAGAGGCCCGGACTGCACCCACCTCCATAGCTTCTACTGGCGTAGACGTTTTGTCCCCTGTACGTTCATATACAGTCAGAGGCCTGTCTTTTTTCTTTAAATCCCCTTTCCGATCCTTCATTCTGTGATCCAAGCGTAGTGTGAGTTCGATAGGAGCGGCGCTGGTTCTGGGTTGAGGATCTATGGTAGCCAAAGCGTCCTTGAGATCATCTGAAAGGCCATGATAAAAGATGGCTGACATTTTTGCTTCTGGCCAATCCGTCAGCCATGAGTCTTCTGAAGCTGTTCAGATATGTTACCAGATCAGAGTTCCCTTGTTTAAGTTCTAGTAAGTCTTTATCAGCCGAAAAGGTCTCAGCTCTTCGATCAAAAGTCTTTTCAAATTCACAACGAAATTCAGCCCAATCATATAACAAGGGGTCGTCTCTTCGGACCACTGGCACAGCCCATTGTGCAGCCTCTCCTCCCAAATAAGATATCAAAAAAGCCACTCTGGCCTGATTGGTAGCAAACATTTTCGGTTTACACATGAAGTGCAAAAGGATTTGGGACATGAAGACTTGTACTTTCTTGTTATCTCCCAAGAACCTCTCAGGAGGGGCCAGTGGTATTTGAGAGGGCATTTCTACCACTACAGATGTAGAGGGACCAGGAGCACCCCCAGAATCAGATGATTGTAAAGTATCTACACGTGCCTGTAACTGGGCTGTAACTGCACGAGCAGCGATAGCTTCTTGTCTAGACGTCACTAATTCTGCCTGTACGACTGCCAAGGCTGCCATAACATCATCCATAGTGGCCATGCTGTTGATGCAATCAGGAAGAGTAATAACCGTGGGCCGATAATTCTGTCAGGCTTCGGGTCCAAGACTCTTCAGGATTACAACAATGATGTTATGGGTTCCATCTCATGACGTCCCCGGAGTCTGAAGTAATATACACAGACTACCAGGATAGTCACACGAGGGAATAATAAGAAAATAAGGAGATAGAAAGCCAGGAAGGACAGGAAGGGAACAGCGGGGAGGGAGATCTGAAACGACAAGTAACAGATGTTCAAATACATATATTAAAACCACACTTCTCTTCCCCTATTTTATGACTATTCTCTTGCCCCTGCCTACCTGTAAAGAAAAATACAATGGCCTATCTCTAGGAGAGTTCAAGGGATGGAACTTGGACTTTGGATAACTGGAATGAAGAAAACAGGACTGTAAACATATGTTTGACATGTGAAACACCAATTATACATATTTAGCTTGGGAACACACCTGAAAACATTGTTCTAGTGCTTAACCAAACCCACTGACAGTTCCTCCCGACCGTTCTCTCCTATAAGGAATAAACAGGAAAATAAATGGCAGCTTCTAACGTCAATCCTTCTTAAACTTGATCACTGCAGGTGAAGTTGTGAGGTAGTGGGTTATTTGCTACAGCCGTAACAAATACACAAGGTGCCGCATACACATATGTCCTTGCACCGAACCCAACACTGAAGGCCACAACAATAGGTTCTCGGAGAGTACACAATGCACTGTAAATCACTTCACTGTTCCAAAAATGGTTAAGGTACAAAAGAACGAAACCACCAATGACTCTTACGTCAGAGTCAATAAAGGAATCCTTTACGGAATAATGGGAAGTAAAGAACATAAAGAGTTAAACAGTCTATGCTGCTCTTAGCCTCAGAGCCACTGTTTTATCCGAAGTTTAACTGGTTGCAGGGAACCATCTAAGCAACTCGAGTCTTAATACAGGAAACGAATCAAGTTCTCTCAGGCAAGAGAGTTTAATACCAAGTCAATAGGCAAGAAAATGGCGCTACTGTTCCATCATGTCGAACCCAAAGCAAAGATGAAGAAACAAATGCAGGATTGCGCTGGAACGACCTTACCGGAATCCTGGAACCGCCGTCAGAACCAAAACGAATTATCGGCAGCGAGATTGTTCAACCCGGCTCTCTTTACTTCCTGGTTTGCGTCACGCCGTACGTGACGTCCTGCTCTCCGTCTTTCCCGTGCAGGCCTGCCGGGAGTTGTAGTTCCAGCCTCCCGCCGCCTCAATACTGCGGAAAGAACAGTTCGTGGCGGACTGGGTTACACAGATAGCGGCCGCCACGAATCGACACAGGAGAATCATGACAGGTTGGTTCTAGTGGCATAGTGACCAAGTACCTAGGTGTGGGCTTACCCATGACCACTTAGGGTGTTGTATCAAACACACAAAAGTTGATGGAAGGATGCTTGCAAAAAGTGGCAATCACTCGGAGTAGCATTTCAACCCATTGTTATTTTGCCCAGCATGCCATCTCAGATTAGCATTCAAGCATGTCCCCATCACCTTTTGTGTGTTTGATTTTGTACCTGTATATAAACTTTGATAAACAGCAACTACCAGGACTTTGAAAGGGATATAAAGACCTGTAGTTTCCTGAATTATAATAACATGAACTTGAGAGAAACTTCAAGAAGTACTGATCTGTACATGCAAGCAGTATTACAAAAGGAGCAAATGGTCCTTTCGAATAGGAGGTGGGTTGCACTAGGGGCATAGAAGGTGCTATTTAAATGTCATTACAGTACAATAACATGTTTCCTCCATGCAAGGTAGGAATGGAGATGCACTTATTTACGAAAAGTGTTCTCTTTGCTATGGTCACCTGTGTGGCCCACAGGGCAACAGCCCTGCAGCATGTGAAATGGAGTTGCCACCTTTTCTGAACTATTCGAGGCAGAGGTGGAGCTGGATTCCTGCTTTGGCCACATTTGTACACTAGCATATAAGGAATGGCCCATCATGTGGAACTCTCCATCAACTACAAAGATCCAGCACTTCAAGCCCTTTTCCACTAAGGATAGGTTGTATTATGCTTCGGATGTCCAGTAGGTACCTTCTTCTCTCTACTTTGCACCCCCTCTGGGTAGAACTGAAAGAAATAGCCAAAAGGTAGCTTTACTTATTTTCGGGGAAATGTGCAGTGGGAGAAAGTATGTGTGTTTGTTTCTTTTCTACGAAATGCCTCAACAAAAAGTTTGCTTGTGCTAAGATCACCGCATACCAAGTTTTCAGAAACTATCAGAGTTGTGAAAATGAAAACCTTTTTTTTTTCTTTTACCACAGGTTTCGCAATTCTTTAAGTGGTAGTCCATGTTTCCTACACTCATGGTTTCTACATGCTGTTTGTGGTGTAAACAAATGTGAAACCAATGGGTGGACCTGGAAAGCTATACACTTTTGAACAGTAAGCAACATTCACAATTCAAAAAGGAGCCATTTGTGTAGATTGCAAAACGTTATTTCCGAAAGCAACTAATCGTTAAAGTAAAAAACGAATGAAAATAAGTAAAAGAAAATAGAAATTTGTGACAGTTTTATTGTCTGTAATTGTGTACCTGTTAGCCAGATTACAAAAATCTTCTTTTACATCTAACAGATTCATCTGGTTGAAGGGATCTATAGCTTTTGTTGGTTGAGCCACCAACCGGGATGCAGCTTAGAATGATTTATTGGATACCTAGCATGCATCAATTCATATGGTAAAATATAGAGGAAACAAAATGGGTATGAAAAAAGCCTATGCAGTTTTAAAAGAAAAGTGAATAGTGGTTATTTGTACATTTCAGAATGGTGGGTATTTGTGTATCTCTGAATCTTCTTACATTTGAATTGCAAAAATTGAGTGAATTTCACTTGATGATAAATGTTTTACCATCCTGTATTCCTACACCGCTCCAGATAAAAACGGCATACCACTTTTGTGAGTGGGCTTATCGCCTGTGAAAGGAAAGGTCCCACAATGCAGCAAGGAAACCAAGATTTTTCTTTTCAAATTCACTCATTCTGTTGATGTGGATCGCTATGTTATTGGGGCCTTGACTCGGTGTGCACCCAGGAAAAGCTACCAACCCTATACATTTCCGAAAACTAGACACCAAGATGAGGCCAGGGCAGTGAGAGTTACGTGGATCTACTTCTTTTTCTAATCCAAAATCAATTTTGTGTTAACTAATTGATATTTCTTCACATTTCTGTGAGGAAGATTCCCAGAATCTGTGGGGATTGACGAAATTCCCACCACCTAGCATTATCACACTTCACACAATAAAAATGCACACCACTTGCGTGGGTGGGTCTATCGCCTGCAACAGGAACTGGTCAAATCTTGAACTGTGGGAAGTCAGTTTGATGTCTTTGAGGTCATGGTCCTGGTTGTTGCTGCTTTAGTCTATGCCTGTAATGTACATTAGGACCACCCACATGTGTGAGGCAGCGTTTCAAATAGAAGAAGTGTGGGAACACAGGTTGCAAGTCTCGCCAGCTGAAAGTGCTGACTTTTCTGTAAGATAAATATGGGGAAAATAACCTTGTTGGACTTATAAGGACATTTTAGGTTCAGAAAATGTTCTTAACCACAGGGATCCACACAAGCCACAGCACCCTCTGTCTCAAGGGGTCAGAAATGCCCATGCTTTTTAGGTTTCCCTTGTTGCTGGCTGACTCAGAACCTTACTCTTACAGCCATTCACCATGGCAGGAGAGAGGCCATTGGGAATTCTTTGAGTGTAGTATTGATATATAGGCTGGTAGAGATAGGGAAATCCCCACCATTGTGCTTACAAATGGTGGCAGAATGCTGTGTAATGCTTCAAGGGTGGTGCCCTATGCCAAGATAGCTGAGTGCTCTGCCCACATTCCTTTTCTCATCCATAAGCATGCCCTGGCAGGATGGTGGGGTAATAAAGCCCTACAAAAGGGGATGATGGACGGAGCGTTTGAGCAAATCAAACACTCACCCCCAGTCAACTGATCTGGCTTTAATCCATCACCATTCTTTAGCTCACTCAGCCACCCCAGTTCAGACATGGCCATATGCAAATCAGTCTGACCCTGTGCCTTATGGGAACAGTCTAGCCCGAACTGCCAAGCCATGTCTTCCCTGGACCGGAAACAAGCATCCTGGGACCGGTTTCTGATTCATAATCCTTACCAGCCAGGCTATCTTGAATCCAGTGGCCAAGTAAAGCCCACCAGACCTTTGAGAAATAAGTGAGAAACAGAACTGGGTGCAGGCTTACCTGTCCTGGTACTGCACTGCAGCACCCACCCCAGTCTAACTCCCATCTGATGGAAACAGATGGAAGAAGGCGGGTGTGAGAAGTTGGACTGATATATGATGTCTCCAATTCTGGGGGCACCTTGTATCAGTCCAAACAATCCCTTATGGTGTTGGTTGTAAGTCAACCTTATAGACAAGCTATCCTAAGGGTAGCATGGACTAAGCAGCCTTAAAGTCTTAACTCAAGAGGGCATGTGAAGCCAGCTGTTTTACCAATCACAATCCTGTAATATCAAATGAAAGGACACCACACAAGTTATATATTATAACAATATATGTATTTATTACTAGAATAATCCTCTGTACTCTTTATGAGTGCAGAGGCACAAGCGTTTAAACAAAAGCACAGTTAAACATATAAAAGTTGCACAATTATGGATGAGGCAGGGGGGCCACGCAAACCATATATTAAAAAAGTGGTATAAGTATCATTAACCGAACAGTGGTCTGGCCTAGGGCCTGGGGAATCGCTGGGACTGATCGGTACTAGTAATGCTGAAGTCGGGAAAAGCCCGCAGGATTCGGGTTCAGCTCTGAAAGCACACACATGCACCAATGCAAAGTCAATGGTGCGTAAAAGTTATCGAGTTACTGTTTTAAGAGTCTTCCGACTGACCTAGAAGGACAAAACTTTAGACTTAGACACTAGAGGTGTATAACAATACAGGAGTACCGGTGTTCAAGGGTTACCTCACCCACAGAAAGCGAGTGCACAGGTGCAAAGTCGTGTCGGCTTTCGTCGTGTAGATCTATGGAGCCTGTAGATGAAGATGCTGCAGGCGGCCAGAAGAGAAGTATCAGGTGCGATCCAAGGGTGGATCGAAGCTGAAGGGTACCTGTAAGCAGAGGGGACAGAGTCTGGGTCACTCAGCAGTGACCAGGGTGGAACCAGGAAGGAACCAGGCAATGTCGGGCGCAATCAGGTGGTTGTCGAGAAGCTTGTCTCCGCTGCCACGTGGACTCTGGGGCCCCGAGGATGTCCAGGAGTGGACCACGAGCTGTCCAACGAAGGCTCTCGCTGTCGGCGGTGTCGGCTTCCGGATTGGAGAAAACAAACCTTGGCAAGCGCAACCCACGCAGGATTCGAAGATCGCTTCTTACTCGGACCAGGAAGGTCAGAGCGGGGGCTCCTTTTCAGGGGAGCGAAGGCCAGTCCAGAGCAACCGGACTGGCAGAGCAAATTCAAAGGTTCGTCGGTACTGGGGCCGCTAGCCAACAGGCAAGCGACCGGACCAACGCATTGAGCAGTAAAATGCAGAAGGGCCCCACGCAGCACTCGGAGAGTGTGGAGGGGGGGTAGCTTTGGTGCAAAAGCTGCTCAGGGCTGGGGCTTTTCAAACCCCAATGCACAGCGTCGAGGGAGCCTCGGGAGCTGCACGGTCAGCACTTCATGGTTTTTCCAAGATGGCCGGCCCCACGCTTCAGGTCTTCTCCACGGGTCTCAGATTCGCTGGGACTGTGGATCGGGCTGTTGGAAGGCAGGAACGTTGGGTCTTGTCGATCTCTGTCGCTCGAGTTCCGGCGGGAACTGCAACAAAGCAAACTGTGAGGCGCTGGAGGGTGCCTGTTTGCACAGGGTGGTCACTCCTTGACCACAAGGGAGATTCTTCAGTCTTCTACGTCGAGTAGGATGTTGAAGGGTCCAGAGTTTCGTTTCATAAGTTTCAGTCAGGATAATCTGTGTGCACTAGCACTGCTCCCACTCTTATACCAAACTGGGGGGCTGGATTACCTGCTAGGTCCCTCCTATGGGTGGGACCCAGGAAGGGGGTGGTTACACCCCTTTCCCTTTGTCCAGGGTTGCGCTGGGACTGGGGCTGGAGTGCCCCAGAACCGGTTTGACCGGATTGTGCAAGGGGAAGCCTTGTGCTCCCCAGGCTGTGTCTGGTTTCATTTAACCCACCCTGCCCCAATACACTATCTCCTGTCTGGGGAGGTGTAGCACCTCCCTGCGACAGGAAACATTTTGTCCAGGCCTCCTCTGTCAAGTTTAGGTCAGCAGCAGGAGGTCAGACTCGTGTCGGTGGCAGCAGCATCCATTTTGTGATGCTGAGGCTCTGGTTAGAATTAACCGCGTTTTAGCAAAGTAACATGTCTTCTCCCTCTAGAAGGGTGGAATGCTACCCCAGTCGCCAGGACTGTTGAGGGGGTAGTATTCCAAATCGTATGACACCTTACACAACATGTTTTGATAAAGCCAAACCAAAGTTAGCACATAACCGCAATGGATTATAATGCACTTAAGAGTATATGGTATGGAATTATTCCGGAACAGCTAAGGGAGTTGGTCCCGACCACTGCAGACAGGCTCAGCTCATGCTAGAGCACCATCTCACATAAAACCAAGCACTCTGCCCCCAGGATTGTTAAGGCCTGCCATAGGAGTGACTTATAGGTATATATGTGTCCAGATATAGGTTTAGATATAGCTATACTATATCTAAGCAAGGGGTGATTACACCACCTTGCCCCAGCTGAGTGATCAGCCAGTTGTGTCAATTTAAGGTCCAGCCAGGGGTGGCAAAAGATATGCTGCAGCCCCTGGTAGGCCTTGGATGCACCTATGCCCTGGGCACCTATAGTGCACTGTACAGGGCTGATAAGGTGTCCAGTACCAGATTGGTTATGCACCTAGGGTGCATGGAGTCCATTTTACAGAGAGAGCAGATAGCCTGGGGCCCTGATTAGCAGGGAACCAGGCCAACTAAGTCGAAAACCAGCTAAACACAAGGCAAAAAATCTGGGATAACCATAGTCAGGTGTCCATCCTCCTACAGCGGGGTTAACCCTCTTTCTGGTGATCCATATGTCAAATTACACCCAAAGGAATTCAAATTTCCGCTTTGTCATGGGGATGGCAGCAGCATTCAGGCATTAGTCCCTACGGCGGGTGTGGGGGTATGAGGAACAGAAAGACTTTTAGGGCTTTATGTGGGTAGGGTATGGCCTGATGTCAGGATGGGCCTGCCTCCATCCAATTCTACATTAAATTAAAAAAAAAAACTATCTATGCCTTCATGTAGATTTTCTTCTCACTCCCTTATGACAGTCAGCCCCTTGTGGGGCATACATATTATTGGGGCTTTATTGGTGGGGGTATTGCTGTATGCCAGGATGTGCCAGCCCTCATCTGAATTTCTTTTTAGGTCTCGCCTAGGCAGCGTGCATGCGCTGCTCTAGGAGAGGACCTTTAGTAATCGGTCTGCTCCTTTTCCCAACACTTGTGCTTGTGCTGGCATCCACCTTGTGGGAGCGAGCAGCAGTGCGCAAGCTAATTGAAAGCGCTGCTCGCTCCCGAAATGCCAGCACAAGCATGAGTACTTGAAAACAGCGTTTTTCATTTGGCTCTATGTTTGTAATTAGGGACACGCGTGTGCTTGTTAGCCTGCTCGCGGTCGCCTTGCTGGCACGCTTTCACTTTTGTTCGCACGACTTTCGTCTTAAGCCAGGCAGGCCCTGCCCCGTATATGCATTTCTCAGAAGAGGAAAACGTGAATGCCAATTTCAGTGATTTATTACTTATTAGTATTTTATCAATTGGGACATTTGGGGAGGTTGCATGTTTTAGCACTTCATACTGAAAAGTCAACTCAGTGCAGCAATGTAACAACCCATTATTCGCTGCCTCGGGTAAATGCCTTTGTACCGAACCAGCTAACGTACAATCAGCACAGCAGTAAGCATTTACGCAGATCAGGCGAGAGTAACTGTTCAACAGCACAGAATACAGTAATATTTGTGTCCCCTTCTCCGCCCATCCGCATGGACAGTGCTCCCGGGTAAATTCACTGGAAGGCTGCCTGCCCGCCCAGAGGAAGTTGTAAAAGTCACATACTTCACTATTCGTCGCTTCCCTCTGCCCCCTGCGGCACCCCGCTCTCCCAAGATGAAAGGAAGCGGACATTTGTATAGAGCTTGTAAATTCCAAACCAATTGGCCTGCGTCCCTGAATGAGAAAGGGGATCGATAAGATCTGCTTGTAGGCCTTCGTCTGGAGTGTGCTGCGTTTTAACACCTCAATGCAGTTCAGGGAGCCTCTTCTACTGCAAGCTGTCCCGGTGGCTCAGATCAAACCCTGGATTGCCAGATCAGAAGGATTTTAAAACAAAACAACGACAAAAACTCCCAATCCACTTAGAAGGGCTCTCAAAGGCTCAATGGCCAGGTCTGGTGAGATGCCACCCTAATTACAGCAGATACAGTGCAAGGGCAGCAGATGCCGTCTTTAGTAGTCAGATGACTGTATGCCTTGTTTTATTTTTTTACAAGTAATAAATGTGCCCAAAAAAAAGTAATAAATGTGCACGTGAATTCAAGCAGCAGCTTTCTATGAATATTCAAATTAACAGCACTCTCGTGCCTCTGAGAGATGGCCGTGCATTTATATACATGGTAAATAAATAGATACACAGTGGGGCCTATCTACAAAGGTATTTTGGAGCACATACAATAGGACTACAGTAATACTCTTTTACACACTATCACATACTTCTGTGAATTGGCTTCTATCATCTAAAATGGGAACCTTCAGGGAATATTCGTATAGAATATCCTAGAATAGAAAGGACCGTGTCGAATAGGAGCTGTGACTAATAGGAAGTTGCATGTTCTGGGGCAGATGAATCAGTACATACCAGAGTACTCCTTACCGTACTTATAAATAATTTTGTCCCCAGTGTATCTGAAATAGTAGAACTACTATTCTGCAGAGTAACTACATCATCTGTTACGGTTTCCTATATATCAAGCCCTAGATATAAGTCTCTACCAAGTATAATCGAGAATAGGTTTCGCGTGAAGCCCGTTCACTAGTCCACTGCTTATCATACAAGCAGTAAAAGCCCGGCAAACCTAAGGATCTCTTTTTCGCAGAGGCACAGAACTTTATGTAATATGGTCCGGCGTTTATGAAATACCGAAGGTGGGTGCAATCTTCCAATGGAAGATTAAAGTGAAATAAAGAAAGCGTTTAAATAACATGTTTAGCATCCAGCGTCTAGTATTGAAAAAACATGAGGGTTTTGCGCATTGTTTAATTGAGCACAACGTTGTATGTAATTAAAGTTTTGGTTACACAGAGATATAAAAAAGCTTTAATGAATACTTCGGTAATTTGTGAGCTGCAATGAATGCTTCCATAAAATGGGAATGTGTCCTGCAGAAAAGGAAGAAAAGAGAAAAATTGTGTTTTAAAAGCATATAATAATAAATTTCTGGTGTTCACCTGTCCACCCCATTTTAAAAAACATGTGATATCATTTTTTTCCTGAAATAGGCAAAACAAGGATCAGAGAAAACAAGCACTAGAAAACTACCTTTGAGTTGTGTGCACGCGTGTGCTACAAGGGAAAACCAGCGTGACCAGCGCAGGTTTGAAAAAAAGTTTTTAAAAACACCGTAGTTTTAAGCACTCGTGCTTGTACTGGCTTGCCCCTAGCGGGAGCAGAAGCAGCAGCGCGCAGCCATGCTAAATAATGCATGCCTCTGCTCGCTCCTGCCCCCTTATTTGGTATTCAACGCCCCCAATCGCACCCGAGGTTACTAACCCCCCCCATCGTTCCAGCACCCAGAGGTGAACCTGCGCCTACCCCCAATTTCACCTCCAAAAGCATCATGTGCCACAGGGCACCAGACCCACCACTGGGAGCGCCATTCTGTAAAGTGAGGATATAATGAGATGTGTACTGGGATTACATATCATCACTGTGCAATCTTGCTGGGAAGAGGGTGGTCTTCCGAATACATTGAAAGAGTGTCTTCAGAGTTATTTATTCTATAATATAGGAAGGTGTCTAATGGTCTTAATGTGTCATGGCTACCCTGAAACTATTTCAGGATTTTAAATCACCCACTTGTAAAGAGTTCAATTTAAAAAAAAAAAAAGCCAACCCCAATGTTACTAACTGCTTGGCTTTTGGTTCCAATGTCAGCAAAATCCAAGCATTCTCTGCTGGAAACGCCTCTGTGCCATCCTGCGCTAGGCACTGGTAGTGCCTGCACTGAATGCACCCCACTGGTAGGATGTAGAGCAAATGCAGACCTTTGTATTCATTAGTAACCACAGGTCATCTAAGACTGATTCTACTAGGAGTTCTCTACTTCTGCTGTGACGGAAGAAAACTCAAAATGTTATTGTGTTCCACCAAAATCTTGTAGCTGTATGAAAATGTGTTTTCTTATAGTTTTGATAAATATGGAGGAATAGCTATTAGTTGGAAGTTATTGGGATCAAAGGCACCCAACAATTCTTATTGAATAAAGGTTTAACAACTTCTTGCCTTCCCTCTGGGATTTAGGTACTGACCCTATTTTAATGACGCAGTTACAAACTGACAAGATCTGTTTATCCAGGAGTAATAGTATTTTTTGCATATATTTAGCAGGGCATAGGACTTGTTGACCCAGTAGGGCAACTTTTTTTAATCACTTCAATAAGAAGGGACTTAAGGCCAGATGTGCGACCCTTTTTTGCGGCTGCAAATGCAAAAAGGGGTAATGGCATGTGCAAAGGCTATTTTGGGAGTCACTGAATCGCAAAATAGAATTTGCGACTCTAGCTATTAGGAAGATGTGTCCCTCCCTAATAGAGAGTCACCATTAACCATGGGCGGAGTTCGCTGAGTGGCACTACGTTAAGTGCAAAAAAAAAAACTCAGCCGCACTACGTGGAGCTCCGCGAGCGGCGGAGTACTGTAGAAGAATGCTGTTCGCAGTGATTGCACAGTGCCGGACGCTTGTCCGCACTGTGCAATCAATGCGAATAGCACCATGCACAGCACCATGCACAGCGCAAGCTTACCTTTTCTGTTGCTCGAGTAGATTTTTACTTGAGCTGCAGCTTTCTCAACGCGAACGGGTAGTTTCTCAACTCAAGCGGTCGTGAGCATACGCGACCACTCTCATTGAGAAACCTGACCCCCCCCACGTTGAGAAATCTCGCCGCAAGGTTTATTTTCTATGCTCGCACTCGTCACCTTGATATTGGCTTTTATGACTGAGGAAAAATCTCGCTGGGCGATGGATTTTCCTCACTCGTGCTCATCAACTTGACGTTGGTGAATTCGAACAAAGAAAGAAACTGCTCTGCTGCGCAAAGCTGAGTTTTTCGGAGCTCTACGTAACGTGTAGTGCGGGAAACTTTGCAAACTCAGCGAGCGGAGCGGAGTTCAGCGCCCAGGGTTAGTCACCATGCCATGTACTATTGTATTGCGTAACAACGCAATATCGTTACCCCGCAAGTCGTTAGCACGACTTGCGGAGGGCGGCGCTGGATGTTTGAATAGTATGATTTACTATTCCAACTCCAGTCTGTGCGGACAGTAGGGAAGGTGATGGATTTTAAATCCAACACCTTCCCCCCCCCCCTCCGCAAGTTGTGGTTTTGACTTGCGGGGTAATGGTATTGCATTCTTACAACGTGGTCGTTGTAACAACCGCATTGTAATAACATGTGGGATCAGGGATTTACCCATTTGCGGCCGCAAAACACTCGCAGGTTACCACCTAGTTCAAGTAGGTGGTAAATCACTCGCAGACAGAAAGGGTTCCCCCCCTTTGTGAGTATGTGAGAAAATATTTTTTAAGAGCAGACAGTGGTCCCAGAAACTCTTGCCTGCCCCTAAAAAAATGAAACTGAAAAGTTTCATTTTTCTTTTTTAAATGTATCCCGTTTTCCTTTAAGGAAAATGGGATGCAATAAAAAAAACTGCTGTATTAAATAAGCAGTACAAAAGGAGGTGGTGATGGACGGAGCATCTAAATCAATCAAACACTCACACCCAGTCAAAAGATCTGGGTTTAATCCGTCACCGTTCTTTAGCCCACTCTGCCACCCCAGTTCAGACACGGCTATATGCAAATCAGTCTGACCCTGTGCCTCATGGGAACAGTCCAGCCCGAACTGCCAAGCCATGTCTTCCCTAGACCGGAAACAAGCTTCCGGGGACCGGTTTCTGGCATTCCAGCCGTCTTCAGCCCGGCTTGCTTAAATACAGTGGCAAAGTGAGCAAGGGACTCACGTCTGAGCATACCCTGCCACACTTATGGTGGCCAAAAGCGGTACAAAAGGAGGTGGTGATGGACAGAGCATCTGAATCAATCAAACACTCACACCCAGTCAAAAGATTTTGCACCGCTTTTGGCCGCCATAAGTGTGGCAGGGTATGCTCAGACGTGAGTCCCTTGCTCACTTTGACACTGATATGTATTGTAGCGATAGGAGTTCACATTGTCAAGCTGCAGGCGGGGGAGAGCTCCTGGCAAATGGCCTTGCAATGCTGGCAAATGGCCGGAGGGAAGCCGGATGGGGGCGGGAGAGCCTGGTGGGGGGGCGGGAATGCGAGCGAGGGGAGGAGAAGTGTGGCAGGCGGATTAGGGAGATGCGCGGAGGGAAGGCAAATGGCCTCGCAATGCTGGCAAATGGCCGGAGGGAAGGCGGCTGGGGGCGGGAGAGGCTGGTGGGGGGGCGGGAATGCGAGCGAGGGGAGATGAAGTGTGGCAGGCGGATTAGGGAGATGCGCGGAGGGAAGGCAAATGGCCTCACAATGCTGGCAAATGGCCGGAGGGAAGCCGGCTGGGGGCGGGAGAGCCTGGTGGGGGGGGCGGGAATGCGAGCGAGGGGAGATGAAGTGTGGCAGGCGGATTAGGGAGATGCACGGAGGGAAGCCGGATGGGGCGGGAATGCGAGCGAGGGGAGGAGAAGTGTGGCAGGCGGATTAGGGAGATGCGCGTGCTTGTGTGGTCACGTTACCCGCTTTTGTGGTCACGTGACTCACATGCACTGTGAAAAAACCGCAGTGGTTTGACGAGTCGATGGAGCACTTGAATTCTCGCCTATTACATTCGCAAGTGAATGATAATAGGCGAAACCTAAACATGATAATGAAAACACAATGGGCATGTGGGTGTCATATTTCAATATCCTAAAAACCTCAGTGCAGTCGCTGCTTCCCATGTTTCTACATAGCTGTAAAAGCCATTGATGTGTCGCATACTTGTATCCATGGCAGAAAAATATTACATGATATTCCGTCCACGCTGCATTGCTACAGGCCAGACAAGCCAAATTCGATGAACCCACCCATTTATTTGTAAAAGCACGCAATGGGAGCACCCTGTGCCTAAACTGCAATTATAACTTCTTGGCAAGGACCGACTGGATATCATACAGGGCAGGCTCTAGTCTGCACTGATCTTTTATTTGTAGCAGACATGGACCTCCCTTGTATCTGGGCATGTTTATGATTCCTGTAACTCTCTATCAGGTCCTTCCTTGATTTATAGAGCAGATTTCTTCTGCATTGTTTCACAGGTTACCCCTACCCATGGCCACAAGAGTATTCTTAATAAAGGCCAGCCATGGTAGTGTGTACGCACTCTGTAGGCTCAATACTTCACTCAGGTCTTCCCTGTATGCAGCCAATTCCGGGGTACTTCTCAGACGTCTACAGAAAAGAAGAGGTCTAAGAGCAGCTTTGTCTGTGATTAGTCTAATCCCAAGGTCCATGAGAAGTGATGTAAGCAAGGAGCTTGGGGGAAGTCCCACTAATTGTCTAGCAAAAGAGTTCTCAATCTCGATATAGAGGCAGATGGACAGTGACCCCAAATTTCAACTCTATACAGGGCAGCACCCCTGGCATGGGTTTTATAAATTTCCACCACCGGGCCAACAAGGTTATAGGTACAGTTCCTATATACCTTTGTAAGTCCCCCGTTGTCTGGGACAGCTTTAAACTTGCTTTCTTAGTTTGTGCACCCCAGTCCATTTTTTTCGGTGAGCGTGATACCAAGGTATTCAAAAACTGACACCCTCTCCAGGGGTTTCCCATCTAGGCGAGGATTTGGCTGGGTACTATTACTTGCATTAAAGATCATGTATTTCGTTTTCTGTGGGTTGATCTCCAGCCCCCTATTTTTACAAAAAATCATAAAAAATATCTAGGGCTCTTTGAGAGCAGGAGGGTTTCGTTGGCGAACATCATGGCTGGTATTTTACGGTTTTCCAGCTTAGAGGCAACAATATCTTTCTCTGCAATCAATGACAACTAAACCATTCATAAAAAGGCAAAAAAAAGGTCGGGCCAGAACGGAGCCCTGGCGTACGCCTCTTTTTACAGGCATGGAGGCAGTGAGTTCACCATTTTTGCCATACCTGATTTGGGCAAAATTACCCTCATGTAATTGTTTCAGCTGGTGACAAAGATATGTTGGAACCCCCATATTCAATAAAATTGCCCACAATTTTTCCCCCGGTACCAGGTGAAATGCAGATTTAAGGTCCACAAGTATCAAATAGAGACTGCCACCCTCTATGCACACTGATTTCCAATGTAGTAGTTTTAACCTAAAAATGTGGTCTATTGTAGACATCTTCGCTCTGAACCCGGCTTGGAGGGGGCTAAGGACATTGTGCTCCTCCATCCAGCTCTTGAGTCGTCCCAGCAGTAAGCAGGCAAATATTTTTTGTCTTAAGCCAATAAGACTAATAAGTCGATAATTAACTGGGAGGAGTGGAGATGCTTTTTTATAAAGTGGTATAATTTCGGCCCCCACCCAGGTAGTGGGAATCAACATTCCCTGCAGGATCGCATTAAACAAAGACCACAGGTAGGGGGTCCAAATAGTTGGTCACTACGGAAGGGATCCCCGGGAATCTTATCTAACCCTGGACCCTTGGATGGCGCTACCCTGCTCAATGCATCAGTTATCTCCTTAAGGGAGGTTATAAGGGCATCAAAACAAATTGGCTCGAGGGTGAGAAGCTCATTACCAGCTGGCCCTTTCTTGACCGCTACCCTTAGATATAAGGATTCGAAGTGAGCCTTCCAAACATCCACCACTATATTGGGTTCTAAGGCCAATTTTCGATCTGAGGAGCCTGAATTTACCTCATTCCAGAAGGACCTCATATCATGGGTACTTAGGGCATCTTCTTTTTGCCTTATAGATGGTGCTTTTATGGGCTGCCCTTTTTTCTCTTATTAACAACCTATCTTTAGGTTTTATAGCAGTGATTAGAGCTAACTTGCCTTACGGCAGCTATCACTATACCAGAGGAGTTGTGATCTTCTATTCCCCTTTATTCTTTTGTTGTGGTAGAAAATATTAATCATAGTAGAATCTTGATATTGGTGATTGTCAGAGATTTTAGAAAGAGAAGTAGGGATGCCGTTGGTTAAAGTAAGTTGATTCACGGCCATGAGGAATTGGATGATGGTCTGGTATAGAGAGGCCAGCTTTTCTTGGATTGGCTGAATTTCCCCATCGAATTCTCCTCCTGCCATTGGACAGTGTTAGACTGAAGTCGAGTGGTGGATGCGTTTCAGGAACACTCTTGGCACAGGGCGAGGTCACCTCTATAATAAGAGCAATTATGGTCACTATCATACTGGTTCAGAAAAGGGGGTGGTGATGAACAGAGTGTCTGAATTAAGCAGACCACTCTTACCCAGTCCAAAGATCAGGGCTTGATCCATCTCCGTTTTTTAGCTCACTGCACCATCCCAGCTCAGAACCTGGCTATATGCAAATTAGTCTGACCCTGGCCCAGTGCATCATGGGAACAGGGCAGACCAAACTACCAAGCCAATTCTTATACTGGGAAGGAAACAAGCTACCGGGGACCGTTTTCTGGCATTTCAGCCGTCTTCGGCCCGGCTTGCTTGAATCCTGATGGTGCAATGAGCTAGGGACTCACATCTGAGTATACCCTTCCACGCTTATGGTGGACAAAAATGATTCAGAAAAGGGGGTGGTGATGAACAGAGTGTCTGAATTAAGCAGACTACTCTTATCCAGTCCAAAGATCAGGGCTTGATCCATCTCCGTTTTTTAGCTCACTGCGCCATCCCAGCTCAGAACTTGGCTATATGCAAATTAGTCTGACCCTGGCCCAGTGCATCATGGGAACAGGGCAGACAAAACTACCAAGCCAATTCTTATACTGGGAAGGAAACAAGCTACCGAGGACCGGTTTCTGGCATTTCAGCCGTCTTCGGCCCGGCTTGCTTGAATCCTAATGGTGCAATGAGCTAGGGACTCACATCTGAGTATACCCTTCTACGCTTATGGTGGACAAAAATGATTCAGAAAAGGGGGTGGTGATGAACAGAGTGTCTGAATTAAGCAGACCACTCTTACCCAGTCCAAAGATCAGGGCTTGATCCATCTCCGTTTTTTAGCTCACTGCACCATCCCAGCTCAGAACTTGGCTATATGCAAATTAGTCTGACCCTGGCCCAGTGCATCATGGGAACAGGGCAGACCAAACTACCAAGCCAATTCTTATACTGGGAAGGAAACAAGCTACCGGGGACCAGTTTCTGGCATTTCAGCCGTCTTCGGCCCGGCTTGCTTGAATCCTGATGGTGCAATGAGCTAGGGACTCACATCAGAGTATACCCTTCCACGCTTATGGTGGACAAAAATGATTCAGAAAAGGGGGTGGTGATGAACAGAGTGTCTGAATTAAGCAGACCACTCTTACCCAGTCCAAAGATCAGGGCTTGATGCATCTCCGTTTTTTAGCTCACTGCACCATCCCAGCTCAGAACTTGGCTATATGCAAATTAGTCTGACCCTGGCCCAGTGCATCATGAGAACAGGGCAGACCAAACTGAATCACTATCATAATGGGGCACGATCTTATAATCTAGCACCCTATGCCAACATTTTGTATCTACCCGATTGTAACCTATAAGAGAGGCATGTCCTGCCTAATAAAGGTGTGGTTCCCCGGTGGGTCAAATTTTATGTGACCATTACATTCTCTTAATGAATGATTCAATGTGAGGGTGTTCATCTGCAGCACCAGTGGAGTCCATGCATGAGTTGGTGAGATGTTGGGCTCTGGAATGGCCCAATGTAGGAGCTCATCACTGAGGTTACCTGCACTCAGGCCATCCAGTGACCTATGTGAATATATATGCACCCGTTTGTGTGCTACTATTTTTATTTTTATTGGAAGTGTTTAGTCATACGTGAAAAATGGTGTAAAAGGATCATAGCTCCTTCTCTCAATTTGTGCGAAGGGCAATGTTTCAAAAAATTGTAAAATACCCCTCACACACTGAAACCTGATTCAGTGTCATGCTTCATCATTGGGGTTTTCCCGCCCCTCTATGCGATGAGGCGTGCTACGACTTATGTAGAAGCAGGAGCACTTTATTCAGTGATTGGTGAGTATGTATAGTGCGTGGGATTGTGAAAAGAAAATGTGAGACAGTTAAAAAATTTTAGTGAAGCGAAAATACTTTGTCTTTCCTGGCTGAGAATAGTAAATGTGGGGAGGTGTAGGTGTTGTACTATGAGTCACCTCCTACAAGGTCGACATGTTTCAGAAGCCATCCCCTTGGCATTCTTCTTCAAAAAAACGATCACTGTTACACCTCAATGGGTGATAGAATAAATGTACATATGCCTGATAGTCACAAAACCTGTCCTTTGTTATCTGTTATGGGAGTTGAAAAATATACCGCTTCTATATCTTAAGAACTTTAGAATGTAATTGTTATCGCTCCATGAGCTCACATGAGCAGTGTAGGGCGCCTTCAAATAGATAATGCTGGAAGGAGCGCGATCACCAAAGGAGGTACCTTCCTGAGGCTCGTCGAAAGCTAACATTTTGAAACATTGCCCTTCCCACAAAATGAGAGAAGGAGCTCTGATACTTTTGCACCATTTTTCATGTAAGACTAAACACTTCAAATAAAAATAGCAGCACACACATGGGTGCATATACATTCACATAATACATGGTAGAATCCCTATGTTGGATAACAGTATCAAGAGGAGGACGATTCTACCTTTTTCCTCTTCACTACCTCCTTTGATTTTTTGATTGTTCATCCAGTGGCTTAAACTGGCAATTAAAATCACCACCTAGGATCACCCAAAAATTGTCAGGAATGGTTAGCAGAAAGGCGGTCAGTTATTCAAGAGTCATTGACTCTTGGCCATAGCCAACCAGCCAGGAATAGATATTTATCAGTGCAATTCTGATCTTTATAGGAAAGATCTGAAAAATACAAAGAATGTCACATGAAGATGTCTCTATCTTTTTCACTACACAGTCCAAATGCATACCGACCCATGTGCAAAGACCCCTGAGGGCCTTCCCCTACACCCAGAAATGGCTGCTATGATATATGACACATAGCCTAATTTATGGGTGTCCACCCTATCCCAGGTTTCCTGGAACATGCAGATCTTGTATTGTTCTTTGAACGCCCCCCACTCCGGGTTGTCCGACTTGGTAGCGAGAACTGCAATGTTCCAAGAAAGTACCTGCAGCCTAGAAGGGCCCGCACAGTTAACTGGGATTTAAGACTGGTCACCAGTCATTGATGTACCATGGTCTTGTTGGAATGGGCTGGTGGTCTCCACCCCCATTGACCTTAACCCATTTCTAGCAGCAGAGTGGTCAGATATGGGGATGAGGATTTTGAAGTCACCCACGGTTGGCAATTAAATGCCTGTATACACACTTGGGATGGATCAGGCAAGAGTTGGTTGATAAGAACCCCATGCCCTCCACCTCTTTCAGCTCCTCTCTCTCCAACAACACACCTTTGCCTGTTCCCCTTCCTGCCTTGGATGCCCAAACAACTGTGCAAACTCCCCTTGGTGAGTAAAGCTCCCCAAAGGCTCCTTCTGATGGTTGAATCTCTCATTTGGGGGTCCTATGGGGTAAAGTAAATCTGCGAACTCTAAAGACCCAAATCTGTTTGATAGTGGTACGTTGGAAAATAATGGACTGGGTTGGTCCTGGCCCAAAATAGTGTATTGCTTGTTTTGTTTCCACATCCCCACCTCATGGTCACCCTGCCTTCTATTGTGTGGGTCAAGCCCTGGGGGAAAAAATAACCCAATGGAAAAGACCTTATGCCCCCGTCCTACTTATGATAGTTTTGGTCAAGGAGAGCTTGTACAACAGCTGGGTTTCTGCAATTAATCGCAATGCTGTCCCCAGGGACATCTTTCTGACTCCAGCCCACCCAAACCACCCTGCGCGTTATAAGGATTTCGCCTGCACCTTTTGCCATTGCTTGGCCAGCCAAAATATACACTTATTTTTCAGTTCGGAATGTGATTTCCTACAACCTTTATTCAACTCTGGTACTCCTGTTAAAATATTAACCTATGGTGTTGAGGCTGGGGGATATTGATGCATAGCAGAGCTAGCCTCTCTTTGTTGACTTCTGTTCGTGAGAGCAGGCCCCTCACCAGTGCTATGACTAGTCCCCTGTTGAGGCAAATAATCATATACTAGTGGCCTTGCTGTGTGGGCACTACTCTTATTACCAACTTCCACCCCATGACGAGGCCCCTGACAGTGTGTACTATCATCTATTCTCTGCCTGGCTGCGATATTCATACATTTATTTACCTCCTCCTGATTAGTCTGGTTTGGGATTGTAGTGGGGGTTGTAATATTTGCAGCTATGGATTCCAACACAGTATTGGGAGGAACAGCATGCAATTGCCAAATGATTTACAGACTCAGCCCCCCTTAGGATTGCCTCTGTCTTGCCTACTCAGGACTCAACCAAGGTAGCAAGCTTATCCACCTGTTCCATCAGAGTGTTAAGTTCATCCTTAACAATGACCCTTACTTACACCTGTAGATCCACCACCAGGTTGGTCACCCAAGCTGCCTACTTGTGACAAGCCTCTGTCCCACCCTCCCCAGAGTCACCATTCACTGAAGGCTCTGTAACATGCTTCCTGCATTTAGTCCCCAAGCTTACAGCTGATTTGGAATTCCCTTTTCTAGCGGGGCCATGATGAACACCCTCCGGATGTAGGTCAGTGCTAGATGTGTCACATAACATTGCACAAGTCCTTGGCTGGAGCATTGAAGATTCAGAGGCCAAAACTGGTGCAGAACATGATGCATCATGATTGATAAAAGGTAATTCCGGGGTTAGCAATGAACGCCTTTCAGTTAGTTCAATTTCGGTAGCCACTACGCGTATGGCCCTCTGTAGCATCCTGTCAATCGAGGTTGGTTGAAAAGTTGTTACCAGTGCTTCTCCCAGCGCTGGTTCGCTTCCCCATCATTGAGGATAACATGTTAGGGCAAATCAAATCTCCGTCGCAACTTTTTACCGCGTCCTGTCCTGTCGCTGGCTCCAGATAGATGTGACTGGCCAGTACAAGCATAGAGGAATTAGTGAGCTCTAGAATGAAACAGAGTTTTGTCCGGGCACGGAGGAGTAAGAACCGCTACGTGGTCACGACGGCAATATATAAAATCAATGTGTTGGGGCACTAACCTTTGGTCCCACGATGGTTTGGTGAGTCAAGTCCAGAGTTCTCCGGGAACAAGCCTCGGAGGGGTAGCCCAGGCCAGCCACCTCCGGGCACCGATGGGCGCAGACGGGCGCTGCAGGAGCCCTAGAGACAACTTAAGCGCCTCTTTGCACGTCGTGGTGGCATTGGAGGCATGACGGCCGCGTTGTGGGCTGGGACTTGTGGTCTAGTCCCCTCGCTGCAGGTAGGGCACAAGTGGCAGCAAACGGCAACAAGAAACTGCTCCCGCGCTGTGGGAGCTGTGGAGACTACTTAAGCACCTCCTGGCACGTCGTGGTGGCGTTGGCGGTGTGACGGCCGCGTTGTGGGCTGGGACTTGTGGTCCGGTCCCCTGCTGCAGGTAAGGCACAAGTGGCTTAGATATTTTGGACTCCAAATTGTTTCTAATGCTCTGTATTTTTTCCAATGGAAAATGTTGTGAGATTTCTTCAGACTTGAGTGCAAGGTATTGTGTTAGTCATCAGACCAATATTCTTGTTTTTTGTTCTCTATTTAGAAAAAGCTTGTTTGACACAATTGGCTGATCTAGTAAATGTTGTCAAATCGTTGAGGTTTCCATAGCAGACTGGAGTCAAAGTAGTTTGTAGATGTGTCAGTAGGGCAAGGAAGTAACCTTTGGTAAGTGAATGTATCATATTTAGTGGATTGCACTTTTGTCAGGAGAGGTCCATGGCTGTACCACTACAATTTGCATATCTTCTTGTTGAGATATTATCCAGCATTTGTATGTGTATGGTGTGTACATAGTGGAAACGCCTGCCTCTGGATAGCCTAATAGCCAGCTAGTTGCGTATGCAGGCTGTGTTGGATGTGCGATAAGTTATAGGTTTATACATTCTGTAGTTTCAGAAAGTGTATATTGCTTTTTGGCCAGATCAGACTGTCATCCCATGTTAAGGGATTGTGTAGTTGAGGACCCTTTATTAGGTGCATTTTCACAGTTGTCATTCATCACTAGGCTGATTAGACATTCTGTTAAGAAGTGGATATATGCTATCAAAAGAAAATCACTTAAATGGGCATTAGAATATACTCTATACTCCTGCAAAATGTCTTCCCTTCAAAGACCCAGGATTGAGTAATCATAACTGCTGAATATCTTTGGCACTCTCTTGTTTGGCCTCTGCCCTAGGATTCAGCTTATGATAGAGCTGTGGTGGGAATTGAGCGTCATCACCTTCATTGCACCTCGTCAGAGTATACATTACAGTAGGGTCTCTTAAGTGATGATGAATGATTACATCCAATTCATAGTTATCTGAGGAGTATAGAGGAAGAATACAAAGGTTGGCCATTAAACACTTCTCCTTCCTTTTTGTATTAATTTAATCAGAAAGTAGTCCGGGCTCCATTCACATTTCTCTTTGACACAGTAGTGTAACAGTTTTAGCTCCCTGGCTTGTTCACGCTTATACTCCGCGAGCTCTGACTGGCCTTTTGACTGTGTTTGTCAATATGTTTTTGCAGGAGTTTGATGCGCAAGGACGCGAGGTGCCTCTTCCACCTGGAGTGTACAACTTAGATGATCTGAAAACATATGGTCGGAGGAAAGGCTGGTGCCCATATTTCCTTGCCAGATACTCAGTAAGTTAAAGAGGCATGATGTTATTAGTTGGGGCATGAAACATCCATTAAATAATAAATATCATGAGGTGCAATTTTCTAAAAATATGAATTCAAAAGCTGGAGAAAGGTAAGCCACATAAAGGTTCTGGGGTTCAACAATGCCAATAGCCATGATTTTGACCGAAATATAAATTATGTAACAAATGTATCAGGAAAATGTTGCAAGATAAAGCAAAACAAGAGATCGGAACAAGAAAAGTCAAAGAACGCAAGACTGCTTGAAGTATCCAGGGAGAGGTATCCGCATCAGCTTGATATTAGAGCACTAAACTTTTAAGATATGTCTTTTGTTCTTAATTGCTTTGTAAGGTAGCTATTCCAATTCCCCAGATGCCAATTAATTGTGCCCATCATGCCCTAACATCTGTGGGTTAAGGATTAAGCTTTGCCCTTGCATTTTAGTAACCACAAGACAATTAGCAGTTACTATTAGGCACTAGGGAAACTCCGAGGAATATCCAAGACTAATCAACTTAGGAGACAGGGAAAGACTAAAACCTAATAATATACTTCTCTAAAAACTGGTTCCATTAAACTTGAATTTTAGAACAGGTAACTAGGAGGTGGGCTGTATCTGCCCCCAAAGGTGGGCACCGAACTGTAAGATGTTCGCTGCTCACTAAATGAGCTCCCAACTGGGCCTGCACATCCTCCACCATCAAGGCAGAACCGGAGCCCACCATCCTCTATACACTTGTGGCACTGCCTTCTCTACCTGCAGCGCCCCAGGCGGCTCCTCCAATCAGCCGATGCTGCTGAGTCTCCTTCAGTGTATTGCTTCCCTACAGGGCCGCATCCTGCAATAGATGGACCAGGCCCATGCCTCGCCAAGTGGGAGATTGTGCTGCAACATCTTAGTTTGAGCCCCTTCTTCCACTGCAAAATCAAGAACATCTACGACAACTTTGACAAAGACAACCAACACATGGAACCCTCACCAGCCACCCCCCACACACTGAAGCCAACGATTGTCAGCTCTCACCACCGAAGACACACTGAAGGCGATGAAGTCAACCCACTCCGGGGCCCCCAAGGACCCCAGCCCCCACCACATCTTCAACAGAGCTGCCGACACCATCGCACCCATACTTTGCCATACCATCAACTGCTCCCTGGCGAACGCCACCTTTCCCCGACGACTGGAAACATGTCGAGATCAACACCCTCCTGAAGAAGCCCGCCGCGGACTCCACTGACCTCAAAACTACAGACCCATCTCCTTGCTCCCGTTCCCAGCGAAAGTCATTGAGAAAGCCATCAACAGCATAATCACCACCTTCATCGAAGAGCGCAACATCCTCGACCCGTCACAATCCGGCTTCGGAAAAAAAACACAGCACAGAAACAGCCCTCCTCACCATAACAGACGACATCCGCTCCCTACTGGAACTGGACAAAGGAGAAACAGTAGCCCTCATCCTCCACGACCACTCAGCGGCCTTCAACACAGTATCCCACCGCACCCTAATACGCAGACTCCACAACACAGGTATCCAGGACAAGGCCCTCAACTGGATCTTCTCTTTCTTCTCCTGCAGAACGCAGCGGGTCAGACTCCCTCCTATCCTCTCGGACTCTACACCAACCACGTGCGGAGTCCCCCAGGGGTTCTCCCTCAGCCCAACGCTCTTCAACGTCTACATGGCTCCTCTCGCCCACATCGTCAGAACCTACGGACTCCACATTGTTTCATTTGGAGACAACACCCAACTCATCCTCTCCCTATTTAACGAAGCCAACACAGCCAAACACAACTTACAAGAAGGCATTGAAGCTGTCGCACAATGGATGAAGAGCAGCTGCCTACAACTCAACACCGACAAAACAGAAGTACTCATCATGGGCCCACATCCGATGCCTGGAACGACACCCCCACTGACCACGCAATCATCCTAGACTCAGAGCTCAAAATGGACCGCCAGGTCAACTCCGTCACATCCTCCGCCTCCTACGTAAGACCTTCAAATGGATCCCCCTCGAGCACAAAAAACCCATCACCCATGCCCTGGTCACCAGCAGACTTGACTACGGCAACACACTCTGAGCCGGAATAAACAAAAACCTCTCCCTCAAGCTACAAAACATCCAGAACGCCACCGCAAGACTGGTCCTCAACCTACCACAACACTTCCACATCTCCAACACCTGCACATACTCCACTGGCCCACCATCAAGGCTAGAATCACCTTCAAGATTCTCACCCACGCACACAAAGCCCTCCACAACACCAGACCAGCATACCTCAACAGCCGAATCAACTTCCATGCACCCCAAAGAACCCTACGATCAGCCCAGCTCTTTTACGCCATGGTTTCCCGCACCAGAAAGACCAAATCAGGAGGCTGCACCTTCTCCTTCCTCTCGGCCAGAGCATGGAACGCTCTACCGCTCCACCTCAGGCAGATAACATCACTTCCATCTTCACGAGAAACCTCAAAACCTGGCTCGTTGACAGTCCCCCTCCTTGATGGACTGGAACCTGCCCCTCCCCTCCTCCCCAGGACCTTGAGACCCTTACGGGTGAGTAGTCGCTCTTAACAAACCCGTGATTGATTGATTGAATAATGACTTCCAGCAGCTCCTCTCTGCCTCATGCTATGAGAGAGTCTTGCTCGACTGCACGATTGGCCCATGGGGGCTGCATGGGCTGGGCTGGGGCAGCCACCCAGAGGGCTTCTTGACACTCCTGTTGAACATGGGTAATTGACCCCCCCTTTGACCACTGGGATTGACCGATCCGATCCATGCACCTTATACTGCTGCCACCAGCTACCCTGCAGCGAATTGCACTTCTACAATACGAGCGCTGGCTGCAACCTGCAATGGGCACGTTGGGCCCCTGCACTGTACTGAGGTGAGGGACTGCAGATCTCCGTTGGATCAAGTGCTCCAGTGGCAAACTGAGTACAGTAGACTTACTCCTTGCTTGCCTCACAGCTAGGACTGAGTATCTGCATGATTGGACCCTGGTTATCGCCTGGCCTGTGAGTGCTGACCACCTCATCTGCTTGCTGGATCGGGAAGGCCTTGACAAGCTGACTCTGGTTTGTGCCACTTTCTGCTTTCCTCCACGCAATTAAGGCATACTGTAGCAGCAAGGGAGGTGCTCCAGGGACACAATACCCCAGCTGCCTGGGGGGGAACTGCTTGTACGTCCTTGGCCACAAACTCAGTCACTCTTCTGTGGCTGGGAGTAAGGCGGGTCCTTCCAACCAACCCCCCCCCCCCCCTCCCCACTATGTGACACAGACGAACACTGTACACCACCATTCTTGTACATCTCTTTTGTGTTCTGGTGCACTGGTTGGTTGCCCCACAGTCACCTTGCTCCCTCCACAGATGGGGAGGCACAAGACTGAGAGAGCCCTCCACCTACCCACTCCCTTCTCCACAATGGAAGATCCTCTTGCACATTCAGACTTGGGAATGTCAGCGACGATAGAACCAATTGATGACATCCCCCAGTGTCAAAGCTGGACCAGATCCTCCAAGCGATAGCTGAAACTCGCTCAGTCCTGGAGAACAAAATAGAGACCATAGCATCGGACCGCAGCCTACTCCATGGCAATCAGCAAAAACTGACTGAACGAGTACGAAATAGCAACCTTGCTCTCCAGGACCTCCAGCCACAGTGGTTGGAACTTGTGCAACAGATACAAGACCTCATGGCACGCATAGGCTTCTTAGAGGGATGGGGGGAGACCTGGTGGGACATTCCCTATACAACAGCATCCAAATTATTGGCCTTCCAGAGGATGCTTTCTCCACTTTTCATTGAGAGCTGGCTCTCTACCCGATTACTCCCACGGACTCTCCTCATTCTTTGCTGTTAAGCATGCAAATAAAGTGCTTGCCCAACGCTGCCCATCAAAATCCATTCCAAGACCGATGGTATCCAGGATTCTAGATTACAAGGACAAAAATGTGACCCTACAACGCTAAGGATGCCTGGCCTCCAACTTGGGGGTGCCCAGGAGTGGACGCCTCACAGGGAAAGCCAGGATGGGTTCCACAGCGGTATTCGTACAAGCGCCTTGAGACCCTTGCGGGTGAGTAGTGCGCTATACAAGAATCAATTTACATTTACAAGTGGCCAGACAAACTGATCACCTGTCCTATGATACCGCCCACATCATGATCTTTCCAGACCACACCATCGCAGTTCACCATTGCCACGCTTCTTTTCTGGGCGAAAAAAGGCCACAAATATTCCTTGCAATTCCCTACCAAACTGAAAATCATAGCCGACCAGCACACCTATTTTTTTTGAAGATCCAATAGATGCTTAGGACTCAGTGGGACAACACCAAAACACACCTGTGAAAACAGACAGCACCCAGCATAGATTGAGCCATGGGGTATTGGAACCTGCAGCGGAACCCCCTCTATCAAATCCACATCTGGTTCTCCCTCTCCGCAACAATAACAACTGGAGGGAATTGCAGCTTTGTCCACCGCTCCTCGCCTGCGTGGCCTGTACCACATCTCACCACCAGATAACTCAGACTCTTCCTCAGATAAAGAGTCACATGGCTCACAGTAGAGCTCCCCTTCGAAGATACAGCCAGCTGTCACACACAAAGCGACTGACCTGAGGTGAACCTATATGGAAGCCAGGCCTGTGACGGATGAATGCTCCTAAACACCAGCACCAACTATCTTTACTGAAACTGTGCTCCTCTACTCTCTCTACATCATGAGTTTCTCTGCTCCTTAACAGACTATCTCCCATGGTATACAATGCTCTCATGGAACACCCTTCATAGTGTCTCCCAATTGTCTGCTGTCTTCTTGTGAACCATGATATGTGACCCCCCCCCCCCCCCCCCCTCCCCGCCGCCCAATGGATTCTTAAGGTTCCCAGGAGCTGCCATCATGTTAAGATGTTGCCTGCTACAATACATCCTACCTAGACAGGAGCTGGTTGGCCACACTTCTCCTTAACACTCATCTATTTGGCGGATCACCAGGACTCCTTGGTAGCCATTTAGCCTTGTGCCACGGCTACCTCCAACAAGCCTTTAATGGTTCTACTGTCAGACATTATGAACATGCTACTGTTTGTTCACTATTTGGGTGGCCAAACCTCAATCTGCGTGTAAGAAAGTGACTCTGTATATACTGCTCCAAAGTAAGGTACAGTGTGCACAGAGACCACAGTCCCAAGAGGTTTGGCAGAGGCTAAAGTTTGATATAACCTTACTCTCTAAAGTGGTAGCTTGTTAGAGCAGTAAGGCAGTGTCAGAGGACAATGTAAAGTATTTGTTTTACACACTCCGTCAGAAAATGGTCTCCCACACTAAAGAACTGAACTCTAGGCCAATTGTTATATATATAAAAATATATTGTTTTATTTTAGAACCACAAGTAGGTATAAACATACTTTCTCAGTATGAGATGTTGCAATTGAATACTTTCAAATAGCAGTAGACTTTTGAATGCAATAGATACAGTTGTTGCAATTTGCAACATAAACTTAACACAATAATAACATTGAGCTTGATGGGAAGTTTTAAGTAAATGCAAAAAAATCACTTTAAGAATGTTTTTCTTACTCAGGGCTTGATCCTGGATTCAGCCCTGGTGCATTTCCTTTAAAAAGTTGAAAGAAATCGTTTTTGTTACACAGGTGATTTTTAAGGAATATTTCTCTGTTTTGAAAATCGACACTGACATTTTTCTGGTAAAAACCGGGCAATGTTATCCTATGGGAGAAAATCAGATTATCGGAAAATCACAGTTGTAATTACTTCTTAGGGTCAGTGCTGGGTGCAAAGCTCCAGCACTAGGATCTCGCCTGATAGCACGTGAGTAATTTTGTTTTCGTTGATCGGATGATTTTTAAGGAATATTTCAAAGTTGCAAAACTCGACAAAAAACAGCCAATGTTACCCTACGAGAAAATCAAGTTATCGGTCTTTGGGTGAGTACTCGACTGGCAGAGTTAAGGTTCCGGGGTAAGACTCAGGGGTTTCCCAGGGTCAGGTAGGTACAGTCGTTACACCCTCAGCGGCACTGGGGCAACTGGGTGCAGAGTGAGTAGGCCCAATGTTAGCCTATGGCGGGCAGGGGGCCTTTAGTTGGTGGCTGCTAGCCAGCAGGCCACGCGGATGTGGGAGCTGGGCTCCTGGTCACTTACACAGGGCAAGTGGGGAAGTAGGATAGGACAGATGCTGCACTCCCAGTGGCACTCGGGCGGCTAGGTGCAGGGTGCTTTTGGGCCATCGGGCGCCCAATGAATTTTGATTTGGAAATTTGCAAGATGAACAAAGGCTGCAAGCTCGGGGACGGAGATTCTTCAGGTGCGACCACCACTTCGAGAGGTAAGTTGGGAAGCTGAAGGTTAGGTAGCCACCCAGGAGTTGGGCACAAGGGGCTGTGGGGTGCCGGGTGTAGGGGTGACTTTTGGTATCAGGAAATCTTAACCTCAGCTGGTCGCGGATGGAGGGGTTCCCTGATTGTGAGGCTGCAGGCTTCGTCCGGAGCGTCGTGGAGGGTCCTTGGGTGCTGGATTCGTGGTCAAAGTCGCCAGGGAGACGTCCTCGTGGTCTTTGTTCACTCAGGCACGGGCCGGGCTCGGCGGGTGCAGAGTGTGCTGCATTCGCGGTTCCTAGCTGGCACCAGGGGTTGTTGCTGTTTGAGCAGAACCACTGCTCGTGGGAGTCCCAGTCTTTGAATGAGCAAGGCAGTCAGGTCCTCCGGGCTTTTCGAGGTTGCTGACTACAAGAGACGCTGGGATTTAGCAGGCGCAGGTTCGAGGGTCGGCAGGCCTGTAGGGCTGGGGCCATGTCAGTTGGCGTTGTCAAGAGGACATGGCAGGTCTTCTTTCTTCTTCTTGTTTCGGTATCTGGTGAAGGAAGGTTCAGGTTGCCCCTAAATACTAAATTTAGGGGCGTTACAGGTAGGTAAAGGTCAGTTATCAATGGGTCCCTTCCCTGGGGTGAGTACACCCCCTATCCTGCCACTCTCCACTGGTGAGGGGGGCAGGAGACTGTCTCTGATTGGGTAGGGCTCCCCATCCTCAAGATGGCGAGAGCCCAGAGTTGTGCTTCACCTCGCCTCCGGGTTGGATTGGCAGAGGCTGGCACACTCCTTTTCCTCACTTAGGTTTTCCCGCCTGTCTTCCCACCAGAGTGGGTTCAGAACCGGTGGGGGCCAGTTGCTGAGTACAGCAAGTGGCCTGGAGAAGCTCACAAAGGCGGCAAGCCTTTGAAGCTTCCCCTGCCCATCCTTGGGGCGGAGGCCTAGCACCTCGCCCCAGGATGTGCATTGTTGCAGGCCCACAAGAGCGGATGGCTCTCTACCCAGGGGTCCAGCAACTGTCTGCTGGGTGGCAGCCTAGGCAGCCTCTCAGTCAGGACACGGGTTGTGGGTTAGTTTCAGGGGGCAACTCTAAGTTGCCCTCTGTTGTGCATTGTACATTAAATTCCACACTGGCATCAGTGTGGGTTTAATGTGCTGAGAAGTTTGATACCAAACTTCTCAGTCTTCAGTGTAGCCATCATGGTGCTGTGGAGTTCGTGATGACGACCTCCCAGCACCATATAATCTTAATGGCAGGACTGCACTTACAGTGCCCAGGAATGGACCTGGGTACTGTAGGGGTACAGGGCTCATGCACCTGTACCAGCGCCACTGGCATAGGGCACCCAGCTAGATGGGGTGACTGAGGTATGCCAGGGCAGGGTGTTGTGGGCACGGCACACAGGGATGTATGCCATGTCGATTCTTTGTTTTGGTCTGCACCAGGACACACAGCCTACAAAGGCAGTGTGTGTGTGTCAGGGTACAGGAACCCTAAGGGTGGGCAATAAGTGCTGCAGCCCTTAGGGGCCTTCACTAGTCACAGGCCCTGGGTACCTATGGTATCATTTACATGACATGTGGTCCGAGGTGCCAATTGGGTTTAGGTTTCAATACAGTTTTAGGGAAGGAACACAGGCCCTGGGCACCTGATTGGCAGGAGCCCAGGGCACACTCAGTCAAAGTACATCAGCAATTCAGCAAAACGTGGGGGCATACCATGCAAGAAAAATAGCACATTCTCACACTGCAGCCCTGGGGGGGGGAGTTTGGAACTTTATATTTGTGTGCCTGATCCCAACTCTTTAATACATGAATCTGAAAGAGACACGTTAGTGATAGATTCCTTACCTTAGAATATCCACAGGCGTCAGACTGGTTCCGGAAAGTTTTTCGCCAGCAGTACCCCTGTGCGTCGGTACGTGGCGTTGTGCGGCTCTACGTCCATCGCTGGCATCGTAAGCGCCGATATGATGTCAAGGAGACTACTTAGGCGCAACCCATGCACACTGACGTCAGTTCTTTCTTTTTCCGCACCAGCAAGCGCAGATCCTGTTAGAGCACGTACCCTATTCACTTTTTTACTAACTTTTTTGAGACTTTTGTTTCTACTTCTTTTGAGTATTTGACTTCTGGTGCCACATAGGGATGCCTGGGTTTAAATCCTGCTGGGCCTGTCGCCGTATGATGTCGGTGGCCGACCCCCATGGCATGTGTCTCTACTGTCTGGAGCGCGACCATGACTCTCGGTCATGTTCCGACTGTCTGGCCATGGCTCCGAAGGCTTTGCGGGCGTGGTCCCTAAAGCTGCTGGAGGCCAGGCAGTCGTCTCTGTGCCGTTCGAGGTCCAGGGGTCACTCGAGGGACCGACCGGGGAGCCATCATCATCGGTCCTCGGGGTCCAAGTCTTCACCCTCGGAATCGTGTAAGAGACGTCGCAAGAAAAAGTCGAAGAATCGTGTTCGCTCTCCAACGTCTCCACGCCGGTCTCCGGACACGGACGAGGGGGCCAGGGGTCCTTCCCCTGCAGCTCCGTTGGAGCCTGGGAGTCCCACAGCTTACCCACCTACCCGTCAGCGACTCCAGCCCAGGTTCAAGAGTTTCTTGCCTGTTCAGGCCTAGGGCTTCGGCAGGCATGCCTTCGGGCCTTGCGGTCCCTTTTGAGGGCCCTTGCTTGCCCTCGGCGCCGCCGTCGGCTCTGGCCCAGGCGCCGCAAGGATCTCCGCCGGTGGCGCCGGTCTCGGCACCTCAGGGTCTTCCGCCGGCGGCTCCAGCGCCCCCTGCAGCTCCGTTCATTGCGCCACCATGGGTTCCGTTTCTTCCACCTCCGCCCTTGCCCGAATTCCCAGGCAATTTTGCTCCGGCTTGGGACCCTAATTGGAACATGGAGCTCTTGTTTTCCCCTGTGCCTCCCCCGCCGCTCCTGCTCATACCACGGGCTGTGGAGGAGGGGGATGACTGGGAGGGGTTAGAAGACCCTCTTGCACGGCAGTGCGAGTCTGAAAATGAGTGAGTGGAAGACTCGGAGGACGCAGGCGGCCTTGACCTCTCCTCCGAGCCTGGATTTATGTCTCCTCCCGCCATCATGGAGGAGGGCTCCACGTATACCATGGTGCTCCGTAGAGCAGCTGAGGCTCTTGACCTTGATCTGCCTACTGTCACTCACAAGACCAACCTCCTTACTGAGGTGCTTCAGCCAGCTGCAAGTTCTATGGGGCCTCTGCTCCCGTTTAATGAGGCCTTGACGGATGTTTTGGTAGGCACCTGGTCTAGGCCAGCCACTGGGGTTCCTGTGGATAAAAACGTGGCCAGGCATCATCGCCCGGCACCGGGTGACCCGGCCTTTCTGACAAATCATCCCACTCCGGAGAGCCTGGTCATTCAGGCCTCCACTTCTCAGAGTGCGTTCCCTACTGCCCTCCGGATAAGGAATCAAAAAAGCTGGAGCAGTTTGTCAAGAGGCTGTTTTCCTCTGCCAGCATGAGGCTGCAGTCAGTCAACACCGCATGCCTATTGGGCCGCTACTCTCATACTGTGTGGGACACAGTGGCGCAGACACTGCCCCAGTGTCCGGTTGAGGTTCGAGCTGTACTTTCCTAGTTGGTGGCATAGGGAAAGGATGCCACGAAGCTTTCCATTCGGTGTGGCCTGGACACTGCAGATTCTTTAGGGAGAGCGATTTCCACAACAGTGGCCCTGTGTCGCCATGCCTGGCTGCGGTCTACTGGGTTTTTGGGGGATGTCTGGAGTTCCCTAATGGACATGCCTTTTGATGGTACTTGCCTGTTTGGCGATAAGGCAGACAGTGTGCTGGAGCGTTTCAAGGACTCTCGGGCTACGGCCAAGTCCTTGATTCTCTCCACCACACGCCCGGCCACGTCTACCTTTCCTTTCTTTCGTTGCCATTGAAGGGGCGCCCGTGCCCGCTCGTTCAGTCGGAAACCTGCGTAGAACCAACCTCAGCACGGCCGTGGGCTTGGAGGCCACCGTGGCGGCACAGGGGGCCAGCGTGTGGGTCAGTCCGCCGCCGCTCCCGGAGCATCTGCCTCTAAGTTGGAGGGGGTGTTTCTTTGGTATTTGAGTTTAGGCGGGGCTAATTGGTCAAGGATACTGGTGACAGTATTGTTAAAGTGTTCAGTGAGCTCATTGGCATGTTGTGAGGGAGGAATGAGAAGAAGTTGAGCTTGGAGTTTAGACTCAGGAACACCCGGGGGGGGGGGGGGGGAGTAATTTTTAGAATTCTGGTCAATTTCTTAGGTCTGTTAATTTTGGAGATGGGGAGATTCGCAGTGGTAGCAATGGTGAACAGAATAAGGTGATGGTCAGACCAGTCAATGGGGACAATGTTGGTCACGGAGGGCAGATCTTTGTTAAAGAGAATGGCGTCAAGGATGGCTCCTTTAGTGTGTGTCGGGGACAGACATAGTTGTTTGAGTTCATTGATCTCAAGTAGATTAGTGAGGAGGGAGATAGTGGGGTCATCATATTGTTCCAATGGAGGTTCAGATCCCCAAGAAAGATATTTTCTGAGTTGGATAGTAAGGATTGTGTCAGGAGCTCAGATAAGTCCTCGATGAAGTGCTGGGGGGCGATAAATGTTGTGTAGACGAATTGACTGGGAATTTTGAGTTGTCAGTTCAGCTTCCAGGTATTCACAAGAGGAGTAGCCAGAGGTGTTGACAAGGGATAATTGAAGTGAGCTTTGTCTATTGTTTATCCGTCTTCCTCATGTTTACTACCTAGTTACCAAGTTCAGAGCAGGTACGATCCAGTTGAAGAGCTTTCACAAACAGTGTCTCAATTTACCCCCTGCCCACCAGTCTGGAATCTCCCATGCACCTTTAGTACCTGAGTTGAAGTTTTCAGACGCCTCTCTACCAGAGCATATACTGCAGCTCCACTCTGTCTTCAGTATAGTCAATCGTGCTGGAGAAAGGGGGGCCTAGGTTCTTATCCCACTGTGTGCAATTGTTGTGTAATCTGCAGGATTCCTCTCTCTAGCTCCTCTAGGCTGCGAGAATCAGGGGGGGAAGCTCAGTATCTGTCGTCCAGTGATGCAGTATAGGTCCCCTTGTGGAAATGTGCTTTTCAATGAGCACACCGGTTTAGGGGTCACCCTTCTCTGTTCAGGGGTCCTTAGACCAACAAAATAGAGATTGGCACTGAAGCTGGAATTCAAATAACAAGTTTATTAATCACTCATGAGTGGGACTACATCCACACAGCACTCTCATGTGCTGCCTGATGTTGTACAATGAAGTCATAGAACACAGGCCTTATACACAGAGTTTGTTGCAGAGTAAGCATGTAGTTACAAATAGGAGGTACAAGCATACACAGGAGTAACTACCGACAAACATGGGCAGATGGGAGATTACTTAGTCAGCAAAGTTGGAGGGGGAGCCTGAATGCTTATGGCAACACTAAGAGATTGACAGTTGAGTCTGAGACCAGGTGTTCAGGTAGCTAAAAACTCTTTAGTATGCATAATGCTTTTAGCTGAGTCAGGAAGTCAACTAAAATAGACAGCACAAGCAGGGAAAAAGACGAGCAGCAGGGACGGGAGAGTTACAAAGCCAAAAAAATGGATGCCATAACCAAGATGGCTTCAGATCATGCTAACAGAAATTATTACAAAGGTCCACACCCTCACCTAATTTTTGTTCCCAGATTCTTAATATGGCATCACTCCATATTGGACTCCCACACTTGCGGGCCCACAACCGCTTACTTCGCCTGTCTGGGCTGTTTCAGGCTGTTTCTACATGCACTGCACCGGTTGTTTAGCACTGCACAGGGGGCCCACAACAACAAGCTTAACAGTACTTTTGCAACAGCACCCGGGATTGCGGCCTATTTCCGTTCCTTCACCGCGGCGGCCACTCTCTATTCTGTGTACCTGGTGACCGATAGGCCTAGGCTGTGTACTCTGCCGAGCTCTCCTCTCCCGCTGGTCAGGACCGTGACATCTAGGGTGATCAGTTATCTTCCGCCAATGGGTGTATAAAGGGTCCCCCTCGCATCTGTTGAATGCTCCGGTTCTTGCTGTGGCATCACCCGTATCAGCGCTCCCCACTCACGGCCATCATTATCGTTCCTGCCAGTCCGTATCTGCAAGCTCTGTTCCGGCCTGCTTAACGCTGTGCCATGGGCACAATGTGTGCCAACAGTCTGTGTGAGTTGCAGGCTAGGTGTGTGCTCTCGCTGTCTGCAGCCCTTTTTGCCACCTGACCGGCCTTTCCAGGCAGCTAGGCCCACAGATTGCGTCCCGTATGCGCTGGTTCGGGAGATTTCTCCTAGCAATATTGTAATGGTCTCTTCCCCGTGCGCCCCCGCGCGAGGACATTGTGTTGCCCTTGCCTCGCGCTGCCCATTGGCACGCGAGGAACGTTATACTGGACAGTTAGTGTTGTCAGTTGAATTCGCCATTTTGAGATGTGCTGGCTTGCACGCCAGATTGTCTGTGGGAACCCAATAAACGGAAACTTACTTCAACAAACACATTTTATCGTGGATTATTACATTCATTAATGGCGACGATGGAAGTGACTTACCACACAAAACCCACAAAGAAATAAGCACAGCGGTAATGCAAAGAAAAAAAAGGAGAAGAGTCGACAAGAAAATTGTACCTTCGTAACGTATTCTCTGAATCCGGAGTGCTGTGTGAGGAAAGATTCGGAGAGCGAGGGGCTGTATACGGCCAAGGTCAAGACAGACCACGAGAGACAGAGAAAGGAAAGACCGGCGCTTCAGGAAGCTGTTAAGCGGAATCAGCATGTCAAGAAGTCGAAATCCCCGCCTGCAATCAACGCGATCGGCTATGGTTGGAGGACTTGCAAGACGGTAACGCCTCTGCCAGCCCGCTCAGTCTCTGTGTGTCAGCCGGCTCCTCCCTCCCCGCTGGATGTTGGACGAAGCAGTGGAGGATATTCACATCGGAGAAAAATACTGCGGGCTTGTGAACTCTTCCACAAGAAACACTCCCGGAGAGAAGAGCAGGAATAAAAGGTACCACATATTTTTTACTTCACACTCTTCTGGTGCCATCAGCGGTGATACGCTCACCCTTTAACGAGCGTTTGAATTTTCAGCGTGCAACGAAAAACACTGTGACACGCACACCGATAAAAAGAAAAAAAACTATTTTCTTAGATATTGCGTACTACCAAATTATTATCTCTTGAGAAAACAACTTCAAGTCGAAAAAAGTGTGAAATAAATCTTTGAATTTTTTAAAGGTCTAGTCAACAACTAGAACTGAAAAGAAAATTTACTAGTGTCATATATTTATGATTGTATTGTAACTCAGTACTATTCAAATTTTTTTTTTTTTACTGAAAAAAGTGAAATTAGTAGTGTATAGAGTGATCAACTCTTACTGGAAAATACAACATGCAGGCTGTCCATCCTCCTCCCCCATTTCTTGGTGCATTAGGAGAACCACCAATAGTATGGAGGAAATGGTTTGATGCCTTTGAAAATTATTTAGGGGCAATTGGCGCACATAGATTCAGACCTGAACGGAAAAAGTTTCTACTGCTACATTCATTAGGATTTGAAGGTAGGGACACACTCAAACATCTACCTGAAGCTGAAACTGTTGAGGGGGAGGAACCAGATGAATATCAAAGCATTGTAAGAAAATTAGCAAAGAGATACGATAAACAACCTAGTATAGTAGAGTTGAGACAATTTTTTTTCAAACGATGGAAAAGATGTTGACACTTACATAACTGTACTCAGAAAAATGGTTGCAGAATGTGAGTTTGAGAACTTCAGTGAACAGCTGGTTCGTGACCAATTCATAAGCAAATGCTTAGACAAATCGATAAGACAAAAACTACTCATTAGAAAACCCATCTCTTGATGAATCTATTCGAATCGCAAAAAGCATAGAAACATCACAAACATCTATTAAAGAACTTGAAAATAAAAACAATGAAGTGGTCACTCCTGTACCACTCTCAAATTACAAAAAAAAGAAAGAAAACCCACAAAAATGTTTTTTTAAGAGAACTGACATATGTTTTAGGTGTGGTAACCCATTTCACACAAACAATGGAAGACCATGCCCAGCAAAAAATGTAGTATGTCGTTCCTGTGGGAAAGTTGGACACTTTGATAAAGTGTGTCAGACACACAAGAGAAGAAATGTACGCATAAGGTGTGCCAAAGACTCAAGTGACAATGAAGATACACTAGGAGAGTTAAAAGACATGGTACTTATGGTGAACGACTGCGAGGTTAAAAATGGTGATCCTAATGATTGTGTTGATCCATATGTAGTGATAGAGGTTGGTGAAAAGAATTTGAGACTTCTAGTAGACTCTGGTGCGCGCATCACCATGATAACTGAGTCTCTCTTTAGAGAGAAAATGGGCGAAAGAACACTTCTAACTCCCGATCGTGAACCAGTGTCCTATGAAGGGCGCAAAATTGACCTCCTAGGTTACTTTGAGGATGTTATGGTATTCAAAAATAGGCACATACATGGGAAGATATATGTGGCTGTGCATGGCCTGAACATATTAGGATGGTTTCATCAAGGTCTGTTCAACATGATGTTATGCCCAGGTGCTAGAGAACAAGTTTTAGCAATCCGTGACGTCGCACATGTTGAAGATCTTCTCAACAAATACCCTAAAGTGTTTTCGGGTGAGTTAGGCAGAATCGAAGCATTAAAAAATAAAATAAAGGATAGAGATGATGCTGTACCCGTGAAACATAAGATCAGGAGTATACCCTTCAGCATAAGGGAGGACCTAGAAAAAGAACTTATGTCTATGCACAAAAGAGGTGTAATCGAACCCATCGAGTCCTCTGATTGGTCTTCATCCTTAGTTGTAGCACGGCAGAAAAATAATGAATTGAGAATCTGCATTGACTTACGAAGCCCTAATAAAGTGATTTGGGTGGACTCACACCCCTTACCTAACATCACTGAAATGCTAAGAGTAGTAGCAGGGGTCAAAGTATTCTCGAAACTAGACCTGGCCTCTGCATACAACCAGATAGTTTGATAAGGACTCATGTCATTTCACAGTCTTTAACTCCACGTCCGGTATGTTCCAATTCTGTCGCATGCCGTTTGGCCTGGCTTCCGCAGCCTTAGTCTTCCAGCGAGTCATGGTCAATTTACTAAAAGTGATAAAAAATGTAGCAATCTTTCAGGACAATGTCCTTATATATGCCAAAGATCAAGCAGAACATGATATGACCTTGTGTAAGATTCTCTCCATCTTTCAAGAACATGGTGTTGTACTCAAACGTGACAAGTGTGTATTCTCTAAAGACAAGGTGGAATATCTGGGACACACTATCTCCAGTGCGGGAGTCACACCCAAACCAAGTCTCGTCCAAGCAATCCTGGATGCCTCTGTTCCAAAAGACAAAGCAGGAGTGAAATCTCTGCTTGGTCTGACGGAGTTTTATGCTCGCTTTATTCAGGACTATGCTACCAGGATACGACCCATTTCTAAATTGCTTAAACACCAAAATGAATTTGTGTGGGACAATGACTGTCCACAAGCATTTTCCTGGCTTAAAGAACAATTAAGCACCGTCAAAGCATTGAAACCGTTTGTACCCTCTGTACCCTGCACGTTGACAGTGGATGCCAGCAGTTACGGTCTGGGTGTAATCTTGACACGTGAAGTTGAACATCAGTAACATACTATTGGCTTTGCATCAGGGGTACTGAGGGACACAGAAACACACTACTCAGTCATCGAAAAAAAACCTCCTAGCATGTTGGTGGGGCATCGAGAAGTTCAAGAATTACCTATGGGGCAGGAAATTTACATTACAAACGGACCACAAACCTTTAGTTGCAATTTTGGGGCACACCAACCACCGCAATGCTACACCACGCATAGCACGTCTTGCATCAAAGCTTTTACAACTCAACTTTGAGGGCACACACATTGCAGGAGGGAAAAATGTCAGGGCTGATGCCCTGTCACGTTTGCCCCCTGCTCAAAGTGAATCTGTCCTTTGTGATGAGGATATTGATTATGATGAAAAAGAGGATTGTATAATAGCTAGTGTTGAGTTAAAGAATGTGTGTTCAGTGGTGGAAGGGAGCTAGTATGGGGCTATGGATAACGATGAAGTCTTGAATGATATGTGATGAACTTTCATTATAAGATGGCTTGGTCTTCAGACTAGATAAGATAATACCCCCTATAAGCATCAGAAATACTCTTCTTAATAAGGTGCACGAGGGACATCTGGGAGCCACTCTCACCAAACGCAGGGTTCGTGAATACGTTTGGTGGCCTCAAATGGATAGAGACATTGATGCCCTAGTGCTGGAATGCACCATTTGTGCAAGTAGCGATGAGTCTCTGTACGACCAATCCTCCTCTCACTCCCATACCTCTTCCTTAATCTCCTTGGGAAAAACTGGGCATTGATATTTTAGGACCATTCCACACCTCGCCACATCAGAGCAAATTTGCCATTGTCATGAGGGATTACTACACAAAGTGGCCTGAAGTCAGATTTGGACCCATAGCTGACTCTAAGGAGATCCTTGACTTTATGAAAGAGATTTTCATGAGGGAGGGCTTCCCCAAATCCATTATCTCAGACAAGGGGGTGCAATTTGTGTCATCTGATGTTGAAGAATTTCTTAAAGAATCTTCCATCACTCATCTCAGTAGCTCACTTTACCACCCCCAAACCAATGGGCTTGTAGCGAGACTAAACAGAGTTATTGTGGATTGTGTAAAGTTGGCCATTGAACACAACAAAGTAATACCCCCCACGGTGAGAACAATGTTATGGTTCTACAGGACCACCCCCCACTCACCACTGGTGTCTCCCCTTTCGAACTACTTAGAGTCAGAAAGCCGTGCACGGAATTTAGACCTGCATGGATGTCCAAATGGTTCAAGTCCAACACTACACCTCAGGAGCTAGATGAAAGGGTCAGACATAAAGTCGGGAAAGTCCAAATTAAGCAAAAAAAATACTTTGACAGGAAAAATGTCTCCATCAGGGAGGTTGATGTAGGCGACCTAGTGAAAATAAAGAAACAAGGCTTTGTGAAAAAGGGAGAGTCCAAGTTCAGTAAACCAGTTATCGTAGACAAAGTGTGCGGCAGTACCGTACTCGTCAATGGGCACAACTGGTGGAACATGAACAAGATCGTAAAAGTAAATGATTTGCTCAATGAAACACAAAGTTCTAATGTTGATGTCGATTTGTCACGTAACTCTGTTTCAGAAAACAGTAAGGTTCATGTTTCAAGTAATCCTCGTACTTTCCAAAGGAAGAGTTCCAGAGTGGTCAGATTACCGGCCAGGTACAGGTGTTAGTGCTGTTTCACTTTCGCCATTCCTCTTCTCCCTTTCCCCTGTCTCCTTCTTTCTCTCTTTCTCTTTCCCTCTCTCTTTATTTTTATTCCTTCCCTTCTTATTCTCTTTCTTCTCTGAGGAAAGGAGATATATGTAATGGTCTCTTACCCTTGCGCCCCCGCGCGAGGACATTGTGTTGCCATTGGCTCGAGCTGCCCATTGGCACGCGAGGAACGTTATACTGGATAGTTTTTGTTGTCCGTTGTATTCGCCATTTTGAGCTGTGCTGGCTTGCACGCCAGATTGTCTGTGGGAACTCAATAAACGGAAACTTACTTCAACAAACAACTTTGTACGTGGATTATTACAAATATGCACTCACAGGCAATATGCAGTCAGGGCTCAGCAATGTCACTCTGTTCAGAGCAGCTCACCATGGCTCCAGCCATTGTCTCATCCTGCCGATGCGCCATCTACATCTGCCCGCGAGGCATGGGAGTCTCCATTTTGTCAGTGTTCCATAATTGGCCTGACTATATAATCACTTGTACCGACTTTTCTCCATTTGCCTTACTGCTATCGGATCATTCCGCAGTGTATAATCATTTGTTTTCTCCTAAGTTAAAGGATCGATGGAGTTCCGTTTGCCGGATAATTAACGGATTTTGGCCCTGTGCAGCACTTAAGTGCAGCCATCTTGCTGCTGGCTCTCTAGGCCCCACCCCGTAGATTTAATTAACAGCGACACACACTTAATCTGTTTTTCATTGAACTACATTTGCAAGTTGGAGGGGAAGGGGGACTTTCTGGCATATATTTATAATCTGTATGCAACAGGGTACTTTGATATGATCTTGTCATGATTTGGAACTGTATAACCAATAGAATGGTTATATAAAGAAGATAGTAACTGAGATATTGTCTCACAGCAAGTTGTCATGTAAGACTGCACAAGACACTTTTTCTGTATCTTTGCTATCCTGTCATAGCAAGTTACAAATATAACCGGATTGCAATCAGTTAAACCAATATTTTTATACATATCAGCCTTATATAGCACTCCAAAACTAGCTGTAGAAAGGGAACTCTTTACATTAGAACGGACAGCTACATAGTTCATAAAACACACAGTTAGGACTTTGAAGGGAAGGGATTAAGTTGCAGTGACAGATAACTTTTTATGTCTGCTATACCCAGGAAAGTCAAGGCTTTTCGATGTTTTCTGGATGACAGCAGAACAGGTTTGGACCGGAAATCAACAGGAAGAGAGTTTAAAAATTAATTTGTGGATCATGAGAAAGATTGATTTTGAACTCGAGATTTGCTAATTCTGAGGCCGCTGTGTCCTCCCGAACTAGTACCTATGTTGGACATATAATTAAACGTATTCAGATACTTGACTTTATAGACTGGTCACCGAATTTTAAATTTGATTCTGTCTTCAATGGGCAGCCAGTGTAAGATACTAAGGCTTTTGGTCATGATCAAACGTTGTTAACCCCTTCGATGCGTGTGACAAGGTCAGCTCGTCATCGGCGTTACCTGCGCTGTGTGTGTGACGAGTTGACCTTGTCACGTAACACGGGATTTTTAAAATCGCAGCGCTCAGCGGTAAAAACCGCTAGTGCGCATGCGGTTAAAGATAAATGTGTGGCTGTGGAGCCTGCATCGAGTGGGGCGTGCAAGGTTTGAGGCACTCTAGAAAGAGGCCGTGTGGGAGATACCCAAGGTGTGGTTTGCATTCATTTTTTTGTGAACACATTTTCATTGCCTTTTACATGTCATATCGCATATTCACTTCCAGGTGTGGTTTGCGTTCATAGATGTGAATACAGACGCAGAGATTTAATATTTTTTCAGAAGAGAAATGGGAGCATTAGCTACTTTCTGGCGCCTATGTTAAGCAGGTCTAGCTGTTTTATCGTTGCAGC
Organism: Lissotriton vulgaris; assembly: GCF_964263255.1. NCBI lineage: Eukaryota > Metazoa > Chordata > Amphibia > Caudata > Salamandridae > Lissotriton > Lissotriton vulgaris. The sequence goes on along the minus strand of NW_028249492.1, from coordinate 217,211 downwards.
CTATCTCTAACCCGATGCATCCTGTCTGGATTGGGTTGGTGAAATTTTCGATTTGATTAATTTGCCTTATCACTGATAGTACCTGCCTTAGGGTCTTTAAGATTAATTATGCTGTGTCTCCTGGTGCCTTCGGGTGTTGAACGGTACTTTTTTTCCCTTCTAGCTGCTTCTGTAAATAGTAATTGGCATTATAGATTACATCTTTAGATCTTGGTATTTGTAGCCGACCTGGGGTCCACGAGTGGGAAGATAGCGGTGTAGATTTCAAAATGAGCATGACCGCAATGTCTTTATCGTGATGTTTAGAGGTAGTTCCAAACTTGCCTACTTCTGCCAATGTATTTCTGTCATGCTCTCTGCAGTGTGAATTTGGTAATTGCTTCCCACCCTTTTATTATGATTAGGTTACATTATCAGAGCACGGGTTTCTCGATTTTTAGTGTCCGCTCCTGTTGGCTAATTGCAAATTTGTGCTTTGCAGTATCCTTAATAACATGGTGGGTGGATGTGCCTTACCTATAGTTGTAACTGGTTGGGAACATTCAGTTGTTTGTTTGTTGATCACTGAGGCTGTGAGTTTGTTTGAAATGCACTTTCAGTATTTAAGTTGGGTTTCCACTGGACGTGGAGATAAAATGATATCGCTTCTGCAGTATCTAGTAGGCTATTGCAATGTGGCAATGTTCTTCAGTTCGGTAAATCATTTTGTAAATTGGTGTCCGTTTGGGACATGTGAGGAGAAGAATGGATCAAATCGCAGTGCAACACTGATGGCGGGAGGACTTTCGACAAAAGAAAAAGGTACTAAGCATGCCATAGGCACACAGAAAGGTAAATACTTTAAGGTGCACTTCCTAGTAGTTACGTTTGTCATATCATCCTGCATTCTCATAGTTTCAATCCTTCTCTCTCTGCTTCCCTTCGGTGAATCAGTGTCACCACATTCAGTGTCACTTATCTGCTAATGAGTCCTCAATGGCACATTTCCTAGGTATGTTGTCCTCCAATATGCTAGCCTCAATAGGCCTGCAAGCCGTATCACCTTATTTTCGCCAGTCAGTTGCAGATCCCCACTTCCTATTCTACTCAGTATTTTCATCAGACGCTTCTGCCAATGCTTCTCAGTTATAGCCTTTGCTTTCCCTCAGTTTTCCCAAGACCAGGCCCCTCGCTGTACTGTCTGGGTTGGACCTCCTGGTCTCTGCCAACCATTGTTAAAGGTCAGTGGTTTTCAACCTGTTGTCCGGGGAGGAGGAGGGGGGGGGGGCTGGGACTCTGTGATGCCTTCTCAGGTTCTGTAACTGCTTAGAAATGTAAATATTAACAGATTAATAAGGAATAAATAATAAGGAAACAAAATTGAACGTTTTAAAACTCCATATAAATGGGAAGGAATTTGATACTAAAGGCCAAAAATGAAGTTGGCGTCCTCAGATTGATTTGTGGGAACAGTCAAACAGAATATAGGGTGGCCTCAATTGAATTTAGAAAAAGCTCCAACCTTCACAATACAATTTGAATTTGGATTTTTTGAAAATGTTTGTTCATGAATTAAATCAAATACTTTATCATTTGTTAAGTGATTGTCCCCATATTCAAATCAACTAAATTGTTTAGGGTGAGGTCCCCTGACTTCAGTTATGACTCAGTGGGGTCCCCGGATTCCAAAAGTGATTTTGTAGGTGTCTGCAGAATTCAAAAGGTTAAGAACCACTGTTATAGGCTAAATGTCATAGTCGGGGCTGTTCTCAGGTGCACTTACAATTCTTGCTGCGAATCTGTTCCACTTCTCTCAACTTTTAGTCCGTTAGGTGGCACCTCACAACATAGAGTATGGGTTGTCTCTGAGGTGAGTGAGCTCTTTTAGAAGACCGCTTTCTTGAGCGCAGCTTAGACCCACCTCACATCTGTAGATTTTGGGGTCATGAAGCAGTGTTTTTTCTGTTTTTGTCTCTGTATTTATGAGCAGGCAGTTGCAAAAAGGTTACCTCGATGGATGGTTTTTGTATTTAACTGCATGTCTTTCTCTGCAACCCAAGATGTGCTGCTTTAGATAAACGATGCCTTTAAAAGTGGCTTCATTGAATACCACCCCTGTATCCTTCTCTTCAGATGATACTTCTCCAAAATGTATTATACGTTTGTTCTGAATCGTGAAAGGATCCTTTGCTGCAGGACTTTACCTCGATATTTGCTAGTTTCGTTTGGCGACGCATCCAACTTGAGTTTAAGATATTATTTACAATTTTGGCACAAATGGCTGGTATTAAACTTGAATTGAATTACTGGTTTTATGGCACTCTGTGTTTCTGCCAGATATATGAATCTGCATCACTATCTCTTGTGAGCCTTGCTTACTTTTCCACCTGGATTTTGGGAGAAAGTTTCTCGCTCACCTCATACCGAAAGCTTATCTGTGTGTATTGTCCAAACACGAAACGTGTTTTCTGCCTCCTTAACTGTTTGAATATTAGCCGTCTTAAATCTTATTCAGACCGCAGAAAAGCCCTAAAGAATCCGAGCGTTTTATTTATACACCTATAATAAAAGCCACATTTCTTCCTTTGAATTCCAGTGCCACATTTCATATGCTGTTTTCTATGAAGTTAACCACCTGATTTACTCGGCATGCTCTCTTTAACCATTGTGCGAAGAATGTCAGCAGTGTCTGATGCCTTTTTTGGTCGATCAGTAATCATGACGAGTATACTTACGAGGCACTGTAATGTCATATGAACAGCAAATTGTGCTCTATGCAAGTACCAATTAATTGTAAATAAAATGGCGCTTGAGATATTTTTCTGTTGCCTCCTCCTTAACAAACTTGGGGTACAACCAAACATTAATTTGACAGAGAGGAACGGAGACTTGGATCTAGGATTAATACAGTAAGGTGGGTGGTCAGTTAAAGTGGTTCCTGGTGAAATTTGAGTGTAATGTTCAATTACACTGTATGCTCATTTCAACCCTTCATGCTTTAAACATTAATACAATTTGTACTATTTAACTGGGTAATTGTAACATCTGTTTTAAGTTTCGTTCTTCACACACTAAGAAATATAAGTAATATTTAATAGCAAAAAAGAAAAGTATTAGTTCTGGTATTAAACAGCACATAAATGTTATCATTGGGAGTATGTGCAAATGCTCACTATAGTGATTATTTTCAAATTTTTCTTTAACCTTCTTTCACCATATTATACATCAGCCAATTACATTCTGTCTATTTGATATATAAATAAAGGAGAAGGGACTTAGTAGGGAAAAATGTTCTGCAGTGCTTGAATTTGACGTTATCCTTTTCCCAGTGAATCTGCACTAAAAAGGAGTGTCAAATCAGTGAATAACTTGTATTTTGCTTTTCATGAAGTCTAGTCTGATTACTTGAACATTGGTGTGTTGCTCACAGAACAATACGGATAATGCTTGGATAATGTGTCCAATTGTCAAAGAATTCACTGCTGTGGGTTTGGTATGTGCAGGTGAAAGGCGCTCAAACAGTGCGGGTAGAGTATGGTGATGGATAGCAACCACAGACTACAGAAGCGACCCTGTTTCTACACTCATGCGAATTCGGATGACAGTTGTACCCGACTGCTCCCGCCATACCTTATCCTGCTTAAGCCCAGAACACGGATTATTTTCCGTCGTACTCAACTACTTGACCGTTTCAGTTGATGACCCGCCACGCCATTATCAGCCCTGATGAGTCACAGGCTTCGTCCTGTTTGATGAAACACGTGTCGGCTGGCGTCTACACTCTATAAAGAGAACCTTATAAAGCTTTCTTCAAATCAACAGCTTCATCTCCTTTTGTCCTGTAATACAAATTTTACGTAATTGTTCATTTGACGTGTGCACAGTTCTTGTCTGTAATGTGTCCAATTGAATGTGTGTATGAAATGGGAAGGCACAGCCTGTTATGTAGAACTTTCAGAATTTGTTCTGTTGGTGGAATTCGTCCATTCTCTTGTCTCACCCTCCTTTTTTTTACATTTATGTTCAGATCGTCCATGCCAACATTGTCGTGTACAGTTACCATTACTTGCTAGATCCTAAGATTGCGGAACTGGTGTCTAAGGAATTGGCCAAGAAATGTGTGGTGGTCTTTGATGAAGCACACAACATTGGTGAGATCCAAGTTTTTCATATTTGAATGCGCATCTAGGAATGCCTGCACTGAGGGGGTAACGTGTTGTAAGCCCTGTGTTGTGCATGCAGCAGGGGGTTGTGATGAGACATATGGAACGTGGAGAACTATAAGAGCATATCGAAAAGCTTTATTCTCTTTTGTTGACATCGCTGTCACTAACTTCATTTCCTATTGAATGTAATTTTAACATTATTATTATTATTAACAGACATGAGATTTGGTATGAAACATAACGACATAACCCCTAGACTGCAAAATCCACAATCTTTGAGGACAGAGAGTATGGACTTGCAACAGTGATATTTATAACGTGACTTTCTGGAGAACTCAGCTGGGGTTTGTCTTTGAAAGTTGATGGACATGGGTTCATCAAGTAGGCATCAGTAGATGTAATGAGAGGTGATTATGGTGGCTAGAGAGATGAGATCTCTGAATGATAGCAGCAGCAGTCGGAGATTTGAGCAGTGACTGGAGTGGGTAGCGATCTGTGCAATGGCTGTATTGAGGCTCTTGCAGGTGCAGCTAGGCAAGCTCATATGACCTGGTAGCTGCAGTAGAGAGCTTAATGTACTGACGTCTGCGGTAAGGTGATCTCCATTTTCTTCTGGCTGGTACCAGACAAGTTTTGGTCTCGGCAACTGCTGTAACTGTTCCTGTTAGCTAGACTGACTAGCACAATTGAGGTTGTAATGTGGCTAGCTGATAATGAGCAAGCTAGGAGGAAGGTGGTGGTTTGACAATTTGACTACCTCTTTCCTTGATTTTTAACAGACAATGTGTGTATTGACTCCATGAGTGTAAACATTACTCGAAGGACCTTGGACCGCTGTCAGAACAATGTGGAGACATTACAGAAGACCATTCAGAGGTTAGTGTGTGTTGACCTCTATGACTTGTATGACATAAAATGGCTTTTTTGGTGATTTCTCCATTTTTATAGTTCAGTGAAATGTGTTCAGAATATATATTCTGTACAAATATATGCAAAACAAATATAAAGATAAAACACGTTATTACAGATCTGGTGTTAATTGCAAACTTTTTTTAGACCTGCATAGCAGCTGTATCAGACTGGTTATATATTTACCATTCTTGCATCAACCAAAGGTAAACGAACATAGGTGTGAAAGTAATAAGGATTCTATTTTTTGCATACCATAAATATCTGTGAATACCTGGTCAGCAAGCTCTCTTAGAGGATTTTCTTATGCAGGTAAGGATGTTCTTATGCAGATAAGGCTCCCTCCCAGCAAGCTAGAAACGGGGCTTGCATGAATGGGAAGGGAAACTGCTCTTCCCTGCTATCTAAGCAACAGCAACAAACAGAGGACTACTGTCTCTATCTCACCTATTTGGCGGCCATTTTTGACTAGTCTCTCTCTTGGGCGGCCATCCTGGACTAGTCATTTTCATCATTATCTGAACATACACTAAGAACTTAGCATTTTAGACTAATCTCAACCTCCGAATACTTTGCTCAGCTATGTATCTACACCTTCTTGTGAAAGAATGTCTGCCTATTATTGCAGTATTATACTTCTACCTGTATTTTGAACATTTGTAATGCACAGATTGCTACCTCATATATTTTGGTTGCTAACTAATGTCACTTTTGATTTTTGATTTTTGATTCATGTAAATTGTTGTTTGCATTTGTACTCTGTTCTTATATTCTATCAGTAGTATACTTTCACTTGTATTCTGCACTATTCTGCACATTTCCGCAACCTGCACCCATTCCCACTTTTCTCTCCTGTTATGCACCGACTGCTACCTCATATATCATATACTTCTACTGAATTCTGTATCTACACCTTCCTGTGAAAGAATGTCTGCCTATTATTGCAGTATTATACTTCTACCTGGATTTTGAACATTTGTAATGCACAGATTGCTACCTCATATATTTTTGGTTGCTCACTAGTGTCACTTCTGCCCCCTAGGGTCACTTTTGATCCATGTAACTTGTTGTCCGCATCTGTATCTTGTCCCAGTATTATACTTCTATTTGTAGTATTATACTTCACTTTTATGCTTTGTAACTTACTCTATTTATTTGCTCTACTGCACACTCTTATATTTTGGTTATGCTGGTTGATCACTAGTGCCACTTTTGTACTTTGTAACTTACTGTATGTATTTGTTTTTCTGCACACTCTTATATTTGGGTTATGCTGTGCACATGTGTACCACTATAGTGCATTCTCCCATACCCACCTAAACCACCATCCCAACATGGATCCTATCGGCAATCACACATATAAAATCAACTACCCACCAACACTCACCAAAAAAGCCGCTAAACGCTTTAAACACAACTTCCTTAGGTCACACCCTGAAACCCCCTTTGCTGACACCTACTTCTCACCGGTCAATGGATCCCTGAACACCGATATCATCTTCCACACCACACGCAGAGCTCAATGGAGAAAAGCGTTCCTCACCTTACTCACCATCTCCTCCACCAGGAAATCTGCGCACAGCCTAACTCTCTCCATCACACCATCCCAACTCTTTCCAGGCAGAGCCACCATCACTATTTACAATAACGGGATTGTCCTATCTCAATCCACAGACAGGAACCTGGAACTACTAGACAACTTGTTCCCCACTTTCAAAGAGCACCTCTCCAATTCGCGGACCACACTCATATCTCCTCCAGTCCCACCAACCATGACCTCACAGCTCCCACCACCCACAACCCTTCTAACCTATTTCAGCGCCAGTTAGCTACTACATACTCCTCAATCAGCAACACACCTACCACCCCTGACCTCTCATCTCCCACCCACAACCCCTCTATCCCAGTTCAGCACCAGGCAGTTGCCACACACGCCTCGAACACAGACACAGATCGCTCCCCCCTCATACACCACTCACACCCCGACCCCTTCTACCAACCCTCGGACCTCCACACATACCATCAACACTCCTCTCACACCTACAGCTGTCATTAACACTCCTCTCACCCCTGACAGCACAGCTCCCACCCACAACACACCTAACCTAGTTCAGCACCAGAACGACACGCACATCGACAAATCCCTCTCTCTATCCCCCCCATTCTCAGTCCCCATTACCCTCTAACTAACTACGCAGAACACACCTCCTCTCTTAATTTAACTCCCCCTCCTCACAACAGGACCATCTCCAATCCCATTTCCCCTCCTACTCTCAGCCCCCATTACCCTTCCTGCACCCCCACCACTACTATCAGTCTCCCAGCCTACACCTTGATCCCCCCGCCTACCATCAATGCCCTCACTCATACTACCAACCTCCTCCCTACCTCATCCACACCCCTCCCGCCCAAAACCTCTCTCCTCCCTAACACCATCCCGTACACTAACACAACGCAGCCCTGCTCGAACACCAGCCCACTCTCCCACCTGCACGCGAATTCCCTGGTCAGTCATTCACCTCTGACTGCCACCCCCACCTCCTCCACCTACCCCACAATGGACAACATCATGGCCACCCTCATTCAGATCAAAGAAGACATACACATCATCAAAGAACTACTCTCCACACACCCCATACACCCCTCACCCACCTCCACCTCCCAACTCTTCCCCTACCCCTCCTGCTGACTCCCTCACTCAACACGCCCCACACTGGGCGTCAATCCCTGCTCATATTCGCAGCAACCGCCCTCGTCCCCCTCGTTGCCCCTGCAACCCCTCACACAACTACACCTCCCCGCCCAACTTGTCCCCCACCCTTCCGATTAACTCTCTCACTCAACTCTCCCCACACCGGACCTCAATCCCAGCTCGCAATCGCAACAACCGCCCTCGTCGCACCCACAGCCCTACTTCTGACCTCGACACACTCACCCTTCTCCGCTCCTATGACCCAGCCCCCCAAAATCACACAACCACCTCACACCTCACCATTCCCACGATACACTCAAATCCCCTTAGACCCCCCACACTAAACAGCAGATTCTCCATCCCCAATAACCTTAGAAAAGTCCCTCTCTCTCTAGAACCCTCTACCACCCTCAACACACCCCGTCTCAAATGCACTCTCCTCAACTGCAGATCGGCCTCGAAACATTCCGCCGCCATTGCTTATCTCCTCTTATCGCTGGACCTTGACCTAATCATCCTGACTGAAACCTGGCTAACTGAATCTTCGTCACCTATAATGGACATTCTGGTTCCTCCCAACTACCACATCATCAGGCTCGACAGATCAGGCAAAATAGGTGGTGGAATCGCATGCATCTACAGGAACAACCTCTCTGTTCTGAAAGTCAATTCCACCTCCCTACCATCCCCAACATCCTGGGAATACATCTGCCTCGACATTATTAGTGAGGGCAAACCGATATGCTCTCTTCACAGCATTTACCACCCACCCAGGGACAACCTCACCTTTTCCCAACAAATCATGGATATGATCTCAACCAATTCCGGACGGCAGCTCACCCAAATATACCTTGGTGACTTCAACCTCCACTGGAACGATCGCAATGACGCAGTGGTAAATAGTCTTAAAAATGTCCTTGATGCCCTTAACCTCACCCAAATATGCAACAGCCCGACCCACGAGAAAGGCTCTATCCTCGACCTGATCATCTCCAAAGAGGACTCTATCCAACTTGAGTCCATCCAACCCTGTGACTGGTCAGATCATCATATTGTCACATTCTTCATCAATGAAAAAGTTAAAGTTAACCCGGCTCAATTCTCCAAGCCCAAAGTCTGGAAAAGAGACATGAAAAAACTCAACCCAGGCTCTTTGCCCCCTAACAGTCGCAATCTCCTACTCCCACCGACAGGCGCTACGGACGTTCAAACCCTGACTGACCACTATCTCAACGCTATGACCTCAATAATTAATGAGGCTGCACCTATGCAGCTAAAAAGAGTTTCTACTAAAATCTCCAATCCATGGTACGACGGGAGTCTCAATGAGGATAGACGAAACATGCGAATGGCAGAGCGCACCTGGAGATCAGCTCCCTCTGCACTGCACCTAAAAGATCTGAAGAAAAAGAGAAACGCCTACTTCAGGAAAATAAAACGCTCAAAATCAGATTTCTTCAGCCTCCAGCTCGACCAAGCAAAAAACCGCCCGAGAAAACTGTTTGAGCTAATCAGATCACAATCCAAGGATCAACCCAAACCACTCAACACTGTGCGTGAAGCACCCTCCTGTGAAGACTTCGCTGCTTTCTTTATCCAAAAAACTGACAACATAAAGAGCGATCTCCTCATTGACGCAAGCCTCTACGCCAAACCCCAGTGCTTAGCACCCATTGAACCAAAAAACAATGCTACATGGTCAACCTTTGGCACATACTCGGAAGAAGAAATTGGCAAACTGCTCAGCACCCTGAAACCATCCAATCACCTCACGGACCCCCTTCCTGCTACCGCAGTAAAAGACTTTACCCCTTTGCTTCTCCCTCTCTGGACTAAAATTATCAACAGCTCTCTCCAACAAGGAAGCATACCTGACTCCCTCAAAGTTGGACAAGTCACACCTCTTCTAAAGAAACCTACAGCCGACCCCTCTGATCTCAACAATTACCGTCCCATTACCAATATTCCTACTCTCGCCAAACTGCTGGAAAAATGCGCACAACTACAATTGACTAAACACATTGAACAATTTGATCTCCTCAACCCTCACCAGTCAGGCTTCCGAGCAGGACACAGTACAGAAACTGCTATGACTCACATAATTGACGACGCACTTCAAATGCTAGACCAAAACGACACCTGCCTCCTCATCCTTCTTGATCTTCAGCATTCGACACCATTAAACATGAGAATCTACTAGAACTACTAAACACAAGAATGGGTTTATCTGGAACTGTTCTCAAATGGTTTACTTCCTTTCTTCACAACAGGTCGCAGAAATTCAAGAGCAACAACCTGATGTCCTCGCCAATACCTGTAACGCTAGGCGTCCCCCAAGGATCCTCTCTATTCCCAACTCTGTTCAACCTAGTTATGGAGCCTCTGACCACCTTGCTACAAGCATCCAATGTACACTTTCACATGTACGCCGATGACACCCAACTTTATCTCAAATTACAATCCCCCAAAGACATCCTGCTCCTGAACTCAACGATCAGAGGCACCCAATCCTGGCTTGCCGATAATCATCTCAAACTCAATGCCCTGAAAACAGAGTTCCTTCTGATCTCACCTCCAGCGAAGATCTCCACCACTCAAATTTGGCTTAAACACCTAACCGCACTCAATGTCCAACCCACCATCGTGGACTCAGCAAAATCTTTAGGCATAACACTCGACACCAATCTCAACATGCAGCAACATATCAGCAAGGCAACAAAGGGAGCAAACTTCCAAATCAATACTCTGAGGAAACTTAAACCCTTCCTCCCAGCCAAAGACTTCCAAACCGCAGTACAAGCACTAGTCATCCCTCGAATAGAATACGGCAGCATCGCCCTCTGCGGACTCCCCCTAACTACAACCGCACCCCTAAGAGCTTCTCTAAAAGCTGCAGCGAGACTCATCACTGGGTCAAAAAAGCACTCCCATATTACCCCTGACTTGAAATCGCTGAACTGGCTGCCTTTTGAAGCCAGAATACATCTGAAAATCGCCTGCATGACACACAAGGCGGTACACCTAAACTCACCCGGCTACCTCGCTCAGAAGCTGACAATCTCTGGCGGAGCTAGAATCACCAGAGGCACAAACAATCTTCTGCTGAAACCTCGAAGATTCCGGAAGGAAAAAACATATAAGCGCTTCTTCTCAGGAATGGCGCCTAGGATCTGGAACTCACTCCCTCCCGGGAACCAGGCTTATCTCTTCCACTACACTCTTTAAAAATGAAGTAAAAGCTATCCTCATGGCTAAATACACTTGAACTATTATCTCGAACTCTGTTAATACTCTGCACCGATCTATACTACATGTTTGACCCCTTTGATTATTTGTATTAGTTGTCTTATTACTCACATGATTGGCTTTGCAGCCACCTATTTGTACTGTTTGATCTATTGATTTATCTGTCTGACTATGCTCCCTCATGTACCCCTTCTATGTAAAGCGCTCTGATATCTGCAAAGATCTTGTCCGCGCTATATAAAACTTTCAAAATAAAAAATAAATAAAATAAGGTACAACATTGTTTAACATGTAATTTCTCTTTCATTAGGGAATTGAGTCTCTACCAGGCCAATTATATTCTTTTGGCAACAGTCTACTGGCCTGAGAGTGGGTAGGCTTCTTTCACATATCGCACCGGATGAAGTTTCATAACAGATTTTATTCTGTTTCTCATAAGGTCTTTGTACACTGTTTAGAAACACTACATTTGATGGCAAGAGTTCACATTCTGTTTCTAACAAATATGGAGATCTGAGATGAGCTTACCTGCATACCAAATTGTTACCCGATATGTTACAAATAGCATGCTTATTCTCAACCTGGCTTAAAATGTGATAAATGGTTGTACACCAAGTTACCAATATTGGCGATGATGTTGGATTTCTCAGTGCTAATGTCTGCCATAAGCATGACACTGTCCAGGGTGGACTGAAGTGCTGTTTCTATTCCCTTTGTTTATAACTTTCTATGTTTGTCATCTAGAAACAAAGACAACAGAGAAACTGGGCAAGAATAGCTAGATCCAAACATGGCTTTGTAGCAGAGTTATCGGTCGTTGGACAGTATGTTGGAATCTTTGACAGAACCCAATTATATGATAGCAAATGTCAATAAGATGTCGTTGGACCGATCTGGTAGAGACATCTAGCTGCAGATTCCTTACTTTTGAATTTCCCAGGCTGGATCCGGAAGACTTTTGCTTGAGCAATGCCCTTGCATGTCGGTAAGTGGCGTTGGTTCTCTCCGTGTGACGTCTGTGCCATAAGTGACTTCCACGTCACTTACATAGGCGCCACCTCGGCGTGATGTCATCTGTTCTTTTCTTTCTGTGCCAGCTAGCATAGATCAGTGAAGAGAGCGGCCCTTTGTCACATTTTGACAGACTTTTTTCAACGCTTTTGTACGAGTTTTGATGTGTAGTTTTTTAACATGTCAAAGAAGACTTATGGATTCAAACCTTGCAGCACCTGTCATCACGTTATGTCAGTGATGGATCTGCACTTGATTTGTCAGTGGTGCCTGGAGCGCGACCACAACTTGAAGTCATGCTCCGACTGCCAGGTCATAACTCCGAAGGCTTTGAGGGAGCGGTCCTTAAAGCTGCTTGACGCTCTGCAACGCACCATTCGCCCCGTAGGTCTTGTTCTGGGTCCTGGTTGAGAGGAAGGTCAGAGCACCACACCAGGGGGTCGTTAGTTCATGTCCTCCCACTTGAAATCCTTGGGTCAGTCAGGCAAGAGGCATAAGAAACACAAGAAGTCGAAGCGTGCTTCAATGTCTTTTCCCTGTCCGTCGTCCGAGGTGACGGACGAGTCTACATGCTCTAGGCCTCGTTCTGCAAACCTGGGCCTCATATTTGGGCAATCTGACTCTCTCTGCACACGTTCGGGCCCCGGAGGCTCAGAGGGGGCTCCATCGGGTTCCACCCTGGCATTTCCGGTGCCGATGTCCCTGATGGATCCAGTGGTGGATCTGGAACAGCCCCCGTCGTGCCACTGTGACCGTCCCCAGTGCCGGAACCTGTGCCAAGACTCCTGACTCCTCCGGCACGCCCTGGCTTCCCCAGCCCCATTCTTCTCACCGTTGTCCTGGAGCCAGATCAGCACCTGCCGATTCCAACAGCACTGGACCATAGGTCAGTAACTCAGCCCTACTTTGAAGGACTAGGAATGGAGGAAGATTTGTGGGGCGGGGGGGGCGCTGTAACCCTGTACAAGATGAGTCTGAGCATGAAATGGACTGGTATGAGGAATTGGGTGAGGCCAGTTGACTGGATATCTCTCCAGATTCTGGTCTGCTTTCTCCCTACTGCCCTGGCTACAGAGGAGGGAGCTTCCTATGCTGTGGTGGGGAGAAAGACAGCTGAGGTCCTGGCCTTCAGCTCCCTTCAGTGTAAGTCAAGACGAACATCTTGACAGAGGTCCTTTAGCTGGTTGTCTCTTCCTCGGAACCGCTCCTGCCGTTCAGCGAGGCCTTGACTAATGTCCTTCTGAGAACCTGGTCCAAGCCCAGCATAGGGGCTCCTGTGAATAGTACAAATGCCCACCGCCATCACCCTGCACCGGGAGACTGACAATTTCTCCCCAACCACCCTACCCCTGAGAGCTTGGTGGTCCCAACCTCTCCCTCACAAGACATGTTCCCTTCCGCACCGCCTGACAGGGTATCGAAGAGGCTGGATAGTTGGGGCAAGAAAATGTTTACTTCTGCCAGTCTTGCATTGTGTTTGGTGAACATTGCATGCCTATTGGCTGTTACTCCCTCTCCTTGTGGGAAACGGTACTGCAAGTGCTGCCACAGGTCCCGGAGGCCTGGGCCAGTCTTTCCCAAACAGTAACATATGGGAGAGATGTGGCAAAGTTCACCATTTGTTGTGGGCGTGACATGACCGATTAGCTGGGCTGAGCGATATCATTTACTGTGGATGTTAAACACCATGACTGGCTGAGAGCTTCTGGCTTTTCTGGGAAGCTTGTGTGTTCCCCTCCCTGGCTACATCTGTGTGCCCTGACGAAGGTGCCATACACCAAAACGCACGTCGGCGCTACCCCCCAGAACGGTAACGATATACCATCTCACTTGCCTTCTTATTGTTGCACCCCTGTCCATGCAACTATGAGTCCATCTATTTTGTTGCAGACCTTGTGAAATTTATCTGTTTGAATGATTTGAATGTGTATGAGTTTGAATGAACCCTTAAAGGTGTGAGTGTCTGTTGAGCTCCCTTTTACTGCCCCGGAGTGTATGGAACACTGAACTGTATGATGATGTTTTCTTTTCTACCTGACATGAAATACCACATTGATTGTTTTTATAGAATACTGAACATATAATCGTTGAATATTCTTTTATAAATATGTGCTTGAAAATCAATAAAAATATATATATTTTTCATAAAAAAGATGACCTGAATTTTTGGATCTGATACTTGGTAATATTGCTCCATTTCGAACAAAACTGGATCCCTTAGAGGACCATTTGATACTTATTCTGGCAGGGTGTTCTTTTCTATTTTTGCTTTGATCCCCCACCTTCCTGCCTATATCCTGTATTGCCTTGGGGAACCCCCTTCTATTGTATATCCCTCTCTCCATGCCTCCATGTACGATGGCTGACGGAGGACCACCTGAACGTGCTTTAGGAGAAAGTCAGGACTCTCTTGACCAAGGGAGCCAAAGTGAGGGTTCCAGTGCCAGCAGTAGGCTGTGGTTGCTATTCCCACTACTTTCTGGTCCTCAAAAAGGACAAGGGCTTTCATGCTAGTCTAGATCTGCAAGCCCTCAACTACTTCCTCAAAGTTGAAGGTGCTCACACTGGCTCAGGTCTTGGCTGCTCTAGACCCCCCAGACTGAATAGTGGCATTGGACTTGCAGGACGCCGATTTTCACATTCTCATCCTGCCTACTTATCGGCGTTGTGGTTCACAGAGCTCCCCTTTGGCCTTACTAGCGCCCCTCTGGTGTTCACCAAGGGGATGGCTGTGGTCGCAGCTCATCTGCGCAGATCAGGGTTGCCAGTCTTCCCCTATTTTGACGAGTGGCTGTTGAAGGGAGCTCACACCAGGCTGTCGTCTCCCACTCCAGACTCTGACTGACCTCCTGCATTTGCTGGGGTTCACCATCAAAGTGCTGAATTGACACTTGATCCCCTCTCAGAAGCTCTTTTTCAGCGGAGCGGTTCTGGTCACAGCGCAGTTTCGGCTTCTTCTCCTGAGCAGCAAATCCGGGATAATCGGGCTATGATTTCGATCTTTCAGCCTCTATCCTGGGTTTCGGGAAGAATGACCGTGAGGATACTGGGCCTCATGGCCTCCTGCATCATGCTGGTGGACTGTGCCAGGTGGCATGTGCGGGCTCTACAGTGGGCACAGCATCATGCAGGCTCTGCAGTGGTACATGATGTTCCATTGGGTGTATAATTAGTGTAATCTCTCTGACTTGTTCCAGATCTTGGAGGGAACTGCACAGAACATGCAGTGTCACCTGACCAAGTGCGATTGGATCAGAGGCAGATTCCTCTCCCTTCCTCAGCCAGATTACGCAGTAGTGACAGATATGTCACTCCTGGGATGAGGTGGACATCTGGGAGAGGTGGAGATCAGATGACTATGGTCTCCGGCCGAATCTGGACTCTGCCTCAACTTTTTGGAGCTCCAAGCAATTCGCTTGGCATTGAAAGCTTTTGTTCCTTTCATCAAGGAAAGCTGGTTCTTGTGTTCACGATCAACGGCATATCTCTGGTGGGTCAACACCTGGCAGGTTCCCAGAGCGCCAGGGTGGATGAACTCATCCGTCGATGCCTAGCCAGGTGACGTACGGTCTCTTTCAGCTGTGGAGAGAGCCTTGATTAGATTTGTTCACCTTTGACGAGAACATGCAATGTCAGCAATTTTGTGTTCTGCAGTTTCCAAGGTGGCTCTCGCTCTGAGGCGTTTTTTGTCTTGAGTGGAGCTCAGTCCTCCTGTTTGCCAACGCCACTCCAGCCAAGAGTTCTCAAGAAGATCAAGTGTGACCAGCTCCAAGTCATTCTTGTGGCTCCGGACTTGAGAGTGTTGTAAAAGCACAACATTTATTAATAGGGACAATGAAGAAGGGCACATACAAGGTTTCAAAGAATAGTGGCTTTATTGCCAATAAAGCTGCAGCTTGAGACAATTTGCAGGAGTGCAAAGTGATCTAATTTTCACAGAGAGAATTCAGCCTTTATATATGTTCACAATCTCTTGACAGGTTGTTCATTAACTATTACATCATGGTGTGACCATGCTAGAATTAGATCCACGTGTACATTACAGTATCAAGGTGCATTTCAGAAATATGTCTACGTTCACATTTGACATTATTTGCGACACATCTGACCATGCAGCTACAGGTTAATCTTTAAACCACCATCTCCTGACTTTTCAGCCTTGCCTTGGCCGGTTATCTTGAAATGTACATATGCAATGTTGATCTACTTATCGGCAGAGGCCCGTGTCAGCCTTGCCTTGGTCGGTTATCTTGAAATGTACATATGCAATGTTGATCTACTTATCAGCAGTGGCCCGTGTTTTCTGCTTTCTCACACAATGACGCACTTGCTATCTGTGCTGGGCACACACTTTGCCTCTTTAGGACAACAAGGCAAGGACAGGCCAAATTTGTCACATTCTAGGTCAGCGAGCCATTCCTGGAAAAAGCTCGCTGAACTGACTGAACTGCCTCTGGTACATAGGTAAAAGCTAGTGAATCATTAAACAATTTGGAGCTTCAGCAGAATGGGCACGCACAAGCTCACCTGCCTTTCTTTCCTGGTTTCAGCTGAATTTCAGACAACTTAATTTAACCCTCTGTGCACCAGCCGTGCACCATGGAGCAACATTTCATTAAAACTAGTGGGATCTGTTTATTTGCAAGCAGGTTACAGACAGAAATTAATATAAACTACGGTTCACTTTAATATTGTCATTCAGCATAGGCCAACTTTTTTTTATCTTTTACAAACCGACCCTTTGAACCTCAGTTTAAAATAATTTCATCACGCAGCATATCACAATTTAATAATTATATTGTTCATTCTTATCATCGTCAGAAATGTCTATGTTCATTAACTCTGTAGTGACTGTTTGCATCACCATTCTTTCTTTTTCCTTTAATTTCCTCACTTGGCATTTTGTCAGCTGTCCCAATAGTTGACAGCACATTGGCAGGCAATTAACTAATAGACAACAGCCTATTATTAGTAGGAAAATTGTTATGAACACCATTCCTATCTTCCAACCCCATGCGCTCAACCAACTCCAAAGTGAACCTCCTATATCCCATGTACCAGAATCCTGATGTGCTTCTACACCTATATGATGCAATCTTTTTATTGCTTCCCTGACAGTAACAGAGGAGTCCGGGACATAGGTGCAACAGGACGCCCCTATAATTGCACAGACTCCTCCCCTTTCTGCTAGCATCATGTCAAGAATCATTCTATTTTGTAACGAAACTAATCTCACAGCTTGAAGCTCTACTGTAATATTTTCAAGTATACTTGTTGTTTCATTTATTGTTGCTTCTAGTAGCCTGGATAATCTACGTATATCTCTGGAGTTGATAGCTGGACCAATCCATGGTATCACTCCTTTAAATATGTCACCCGCTATCTGTGATGCTGTATCTCTTTGATCCACATCCACACTTCTCCTGCCTCGCCGTGGTGCATGTCTTTGCATGTCCCTTCGAACTTCTTTTGTGTCTTTTATTGCTATAGCAGGTAATACAAAACCTAGGTGACAACAACCACCCCAATTTGTTGGAAGCCATGTATAAGCCTTCTCTCCACAAATGAAATAAATTGAGTCACCTACGTAAAGTGGAATGCTAATATTTCCGGCCGTCATTTCAAATGTCATGTTACAATTTGTGCTATTTCCCACCTGATAGGTCCCATTACTCTTAATACATATACTCCCTATTGCGTTGTGTTTTCTTAATTTTAACTTTAAAAATGGTATATTCTTATTTGCTTCTTTTGATGGGCCTGCTATCCTAATGCTTGTATTCTTATTTGGAAAGAGCGGGGTAAAGATGTCAGACAGGGGAAATGTTGCATTTGGTTCTATCACTTCCGTGCAGTTCCCTAGTGTCAGAATATCTGCCATATATTTGTTATATAATGTTCCTGCAGGTGGGGCCATAGTTGCCCCTGCACCAGCAGTACTTTTCTTTAAGTTCTGCATAACAGCTATCAGTTCTATTTTTACTATTGTTATGTAAATGGCATAACAGGATGCTGCAAACGGTAGTGGGACTTGAACCAGGGGCAAACTTTGGTCTACAGAAGCTGGGAATTGCAAACATATCCAGCAATCTCCCCTTGTTAATATCTTATTGGTATGATGCATCAAAGTCACAAAGGAATTGTGGTGCATATCTTCTCTGTGGGCTATTTCTTCAGGTGACAAAGTGTATGTAGGTATTGTAGCAGGTGTTGTTGGCGTTGAGATCAACTTTTCCATGGGATAGAACACATCTAATAGATATACAGTAATTAATGCTAATAATAACAGACAGAATATCACCCCAGATATGCACGTTTTAGACTTATACCATTTTCTCTTCATTTTTAGAACTGTATTTTCCCTATCCATATCTATCTATCTATTCTTATACTTTCTTTACTTGGATGTAGTGCTATTGATGATACTATGTTGTGAATTATCACTATGAATCTTTACTATAATATAGGCTAAACACACAAAAAGCATAAACACATATAAGGTGAGGCTGTAGTATAAAATATATTGCGAACAGCTATTCATTAATATTTCAGATGGTCTCTGAGTATTTCTTTGTACTTCTCTCCTCCCAAAGAGATGCATGTAATTCTTGTAAAACACGACCCTTTGATCATAGATATCACTTGTTAGTGCAACCACATTTACATTTACAGGAGTGTCCACTATACCTCACCCCAAATGTTTCTTTCTGAAGCTGGCTGTCCTGATGATCTGGAAAAAGTTCTTTGCTGGTTGCTGCAGCAGCACGGGTGCTCGCAGTGACAGAAGGACCCGCAAATTCCTTCTGGATCCGTTCAAGTCCTTTGCTGGTTGCTGCAGCAGCACGGGTGCTCGCAGTGACAGAAGGACTCGCAAATACCTTCTGGATCAGTTCATCTACTAATTACTGCAGTGGCACGGGCACTATGCAGTTACAGGAGGACTCGCAAATACCTCCTGGATCAGTTCATCTACTCAACGTTGTACTGGCCCACTTTTTACTAAGAACTTCCCTATTGAATTGTTGTAGTCTCTTCCTGTTATGCCGACAGGCTGTTATTCCTGGTGGTAGTGCGCAATATACCCTAGTTTATTTTTCTCAGTCAGCAAGTACTCTATTCAAGGCTTCTTGTAATGCTAGACTATTCAAATCTTGCATTAGTTGGTATTCTAGCTGACTAAATACTTCCTCAAGGTAACTGATTGCGACTTCGTTGTCTTCTTCACTGCTATTCTCAAAGTCAAAAATCGTCGTCAAAATATCTGTCAGGATAATATCTAATAGTAGTACTTCATCTATTTCCTGCAGAAGATCAGGTACCAGAATTACTGACATTTCATCTCCTTCTTCTTTGTAGATCTCAAATTGTACCTTTTTTTTTCTTTGATCAGTTCTGGTGTTGGCATGTGCTGCTGACCTGGGTCTTGGCTTGATGCAGTCTCAGGAGGTGCCAGTTTTATATGGCTGGCGTGGATCCAAGATTTGTTGTTGGTGCACTTCACCGCTGTCTTTGTGGCGAGCAGCACCTGCTGCGGTCCCTTCCAGCAAGCTTGGAGACAGTTGG
Organism: Lissotriton vulgaris; assembly: GCF_964263255.1. Taxonomy (NCBI): domain Eukaryota; kingdom Metazoa; phylum Chordata; class Amphibia; order Caudata; family Salamandridae; genus Lissotriton; species Lissotriton vulgaris. The sequence goes on along the minus strand of NW_028249492.1, from coordinate 197,645 downwards.
ACCTCTGGAATGCTTTAATGAGCACCCAGTCCCCGGGCTTGAACTTGTACCCCTCGACCTGCAGCGGCTCTGGAAGGGCTCCCTTCACGTGCTGGTTGATAGAAGCAAGAGTACGTGTAAGTGACATGCAGTAATCATTCAACAGTTCATTCGTCATCATGGGCAGAGCATTTTTGTCTGGAACTCCCCAAGCTACCATTGGCAACCCAGTGACGATCTCGTGCGCACTGAGTTTGGTCTTGGCATCTGGTGTGCTCCTCATGCTCATTAGGGCAATAGGTAGGGCATCCATCCAGGTCAATTTTGTGTCAGCACATATTTTTGCTATCTTGGACTTAAGCACGCCATTTTTTCTTTCCACTGCACCCGCGGCTTCTGGATGGTAGGCGCAGTGTAGCTTCTGCTGTATTCCCAAGGCTTTGCATGTAACCTTTATTAGTTCATTACAGAAGTGACTGCCATTGTCTGAAAATATTGTTTTTGGGACCCCAAAACGTGGGATCAGTTCCTTTATCAAGCACTTGGCTGTTGAGATGGCATCATTGTGTTTCACCGGATATGCCTCTATCCACTTTGAATACATGCACACCACCACCAGGATATACCTATACTTATTTGTAGGGGGCATCTCCACATAGTCTATTTGCAGGGCTTCAAATGGCATTGTTGGTTTCTGAAAGTGGCCTTTGGGTACTGGAGCAGTCTTACCCACATTGTACTGTGCACATACCATACATGTTTGACATATCTCCTGTGCTATTTTTCTTATGTTCTTGTTCACCCAGAACTTGTCCATGCAATTTACAATTGCATCTCTACATATATGTGCTGGGCCATGCATGGCCAAACACATAGAGTAGACCATCCTGTCTGGTAACATATATTTATCCTTGGCGTCATTCATCCAACATCCTTGAACAAATGACCCATTCTTTGACCAACTCATCTGTTCTTCTGTGGTTGCTCCTTGTTGCATTAGTCTTATACCTTCACTTGTTAGATCTAGTGACTTCACTTCATCTGGTAATTCTTGGACAGTTAGTACTAGTGCTGAATTATTTCTTGCTGTCTGTTTTGCTGTTATGTCAGCAAATGCATTTCCCTGGCCTACCTTGTCTGTTACTTTTCTGTGGGCGCTGCATTTAACTATGGCCAATTTCTTTGGAAGTGCCAGGGAGTTAAGTAATTTGGTGATAAGCACTCCGTGCTGTATCTTTGTGCCTTGTGAGGTAATGAAACCTCTTTCCTTCCAGAGTCTTCTAAAGGAATGTGCCACATTAAAGGCATATTGGCTGTCTGTATATATGTTAACACACCTTCCTTCAGATAATTCACAAGCTCGTGTGAGTGCCACAAGTTCTGCTGCTTGTGCAGACAGCTCGGGTATCTTACAGGACTCAACTACAGTTTTATTTGTTACAACTGCATAGGCTGCTGATGTATTTCCATCCTCTGTTCTAAGGCAGGAACCATCCACCCACAATTCTCCCTCTGCATCTGCATAGACTAAGTCCGTCATATCTATTCTCCCTTTTGTTTGCTCTTCAGTTAACAAAATACAATCATGGTCTGTGTCCACTAGATCATCAGTGGGAATAGGTAACAGAGTGGCAGGGTTAAGCACATTGCATTTGTGGAGTGTCACATGTGCTGCAAATAAACAGATCTCATACTGTGTGAGCCTGGCATTTGTGAGGTGCTGCGTGCGTGTCTTATTTAGTATCAGCTCTACGGCATGTGGAACATAGACATCAACTTCATGTCCCATGATTATGCTTTCTGCACGTTGTAGTGCTAAGGCGGTTGCTGCAACAGAACGTATACAGGAAGGTAAAGCCTTGGCTACAGTATCCAAGGTGGCAGAGAAATATGCGCATGGTCTTTTGTGGTCACCAAACTGCTGGCATAGAACCCCAAGAGCACTCCCGTCAGACTCATGAACATAGAGTTGGAAAGACTTAGAATAGTCTGGTAGGCCTAAAGCAGGAGCAGAGCAGAGAGCTTGCCGAATGGCAAGGAAGCTTTGTTCATGTTCTGGCAACCACTGGAGGGGTTCGGGCGTGTCCTTGTGGGTCAGGGCCAATAAAGTTTTTGAAATCAAGGAGAAGTTAGCAATCCAATGTCGACAATAACTGGCCATACCTAAAAAGGCTCGCACCTGTTTTTGGGTGCGTGGCACTGGTGTCTGTAGAATCAATTTAATGCGCTTATCATCCAATCTTCTCTGCCCTTTCGACAGGATGTGTCCTAGGTAGGATACTTCCTGTTGAACAAATTGAATCTTTTCTGGTGAAACTTTGTGACCACGTTCAGCTAAGAAATTTAACAAATTAATGGTGTCAGTTGTACATTGTGCCTCAGAGATGCTACCAAGTAGCAGGTCATCAATATATTGTATTAGCACAGAGTTAGGTGATAAATTGAATGTGTCTAGTTCTCTTTTCAAGGCCTGGTTGTAAATGCTCGGGCTTTCTGTGAACCCTTGAGGGATCCTACAAAAGCAGAAACTTCTCCCGCCTATAGAGAATGAAAAGAGTTACATGCTACCCTCATCTATTGGGATTGAGAAGAAGGCATTCTTCAAATCCACCACAGAAAAATATGCCATTTCTGGTGACAGTGTTGACAATATTGATACTACATTTGGGACAACCGGGAACTGTGGCACCACTATTTTATTAATCTCTCTTAGATCTACTATGAATCTGTAACTTTTTTCATTAGTATTTCCATCACTCTTTTTTAAGACCGGAAGAATAGGGCTGTTACAAGGACTGCCTGATATTTCTTTAACAATCCCTTCTTTGAGTAAGTCAGCTATTATATCCTGCAATCCCTTTAGACCCTCTGGAGCAATTTTGTACTGTGGTATTCTTGGTAATTTTACATTCTGTTTAACTGTAATAGTGACAGGTGTGATGTTCATTTTTCCTGTGTCATTTTTGTGTTTTGCCCATATCCTTGAATCTATTTGATCCATTATTTGTGCGGCAATATTTTGTATTCCTATTGATAGGAAACAGTTGCCCATTTCCTCTGTCATTGGTCCATCTACTTCCAAGAAAACTCCGTCTGCAGTGTACTTAATAGTGGCATTCATCTTTTTTAGCAAGTCCAATCCCAACAAATTAAATGCACATTTGTCTGATATAAGGAATGAATGCGTGTCCTGAATTGGGCCTATGCTGTATTTCAAGGGTGCTGAAATTGGGCTTGTTACAAGTATGTTGGTGAATCCCACTGACTTATTTATTTTTCCCGAGAGAGGAACATCTGGAAACTTTTTCTTGGTCAAGGAGGAATTGGTGGCCCCTGTATCTATTAGTAATTCCACAGGTGTACCTTCAATCTTACCCCTCACATATGGTCCAGTGGGATCTACAGGGATTACCATCCTCTGTATTAACTCTCTCGGGCCCCCCTATTGTGCATAATAGTCCCATTCCCCTTGGGGCCCTTCCTGATATATTCCATCATAAGGGTGATGCACCTGCATTTTTGGTATTTGTTCATTATCAAAGAAATTTGTGTTGGGGGGATACTCTGTAGGGCCATGCTGTGAGTCACGTCCTTGCTGTTGATATCCACCTCTTCCCATGCTCCTTCCCCGGCCTCTTGATCTTCCCATCCCACCCCCCTCTTTGTGACTGCTTGACAGGGTGTGGGCATTGAGCTCTCCAGTGATCCTGACCCCCACAATTAAAGCATCCTTGTGTGTGTGCTTGTTCATTTGTGGTGGTATGCTGTGTAGGGGGAGTAGAAAATGACCTTTGTGGGCCCCCACGGCCTCTTCCTCTACCCCTGCTTCTTTGTCCTCTGCCGCTATACTGGTTTGCCTGCTGAATCAAAACTTTAGTTTTTAAGTCTTTTAATTTGTTATTTTTACTTTCCAACTCCTTTTTACCTAGCATTTCGTAATACTGTGCCAATTGTAAAACTTCTGTTAGTGGTTTGCATGACCAAGTAGGGTTGTACTCTAGAATCCTTGTTACAAAACAAGAGACAAGTGCACTTTGTGTTGCTTCCTTTTCAGTATCTAAACCACTTGAAGCTGTGAAGATTTTCTGTATTCTGGCGAAAAACCCAGATACTGTTTCTTCAGTGTCTTGAATGCATGCATTTAATTTTGACCAGTCTATTTGTTTTCTGGGGACCAGTGTATTCACTTTAGCCATTATTTTTGCTGGTAAGTCTCTAATATCATCTGATATATCATCTCCTCCTTTCCTTGTGACTGAAGTTATATCTTCCCACTTTATTTTTAAAAGTTCATCATCCTCTCTCCTTATTTTTCCCCAAATGTCTGGTGGCAATATTATAGAAAACATTTGTTCAATGTCCTCCAGCGTGAGAGTGCCAACTCTTAGTATTATTTCTGTCTGTCTGTACCATTCTTCTCTGTCTTGTCTAATGTCTGGAAACTGAAGTGCAAATCTATGCAATTCAACATTTGACCATGGTGTGTGAACTTTAATAGTGGGCTTCCCTTCCTGACTTCCTGGTACTTCTCTTAATGGCAAGGCTATGGAAGTGGAAAGAGTACTATCTTCCTCCTGTTTACCTTTTTTCTTTTTTGTACATTTTTGTTGTAGCATCAGAAGAGTATCTATCCATTCAGCTAATATCTGGACAGCCTCTAATATATCTGTGCTTGATGCCCCTACATCATCTATTGCTGCTGATATTGTGTTGCTATGAGCACGGGACAATCTGTCAGGTTGGGGGTAGCCGTCTTCCTCAGGGCAATATTTTTCCCAGTCTTTAAACCAGTTGTAACTTTTCTTGTCTAATTTTTCCAAAGCACTGCGTTGAAGCGCAGGCGTGAAATCTGTGGGGAAGCTACTTTTTGCAGTACGCCATGTAGAAGTACCATTTTTCATAACGTCCATCACCCACTCGTGTATCATTTTCTGTTCTTTGTCTGTTATTTTTGGCCTTAACCCTGGTCTACCAGAGGTAGAGAGAGGCGTTTCTTGTAGTGCTACAGGTACTGTCTTACTAGTTGGTGATGTATGTTGTGGTGTGTGTCTCTGTGGTGCTGATGTAGTTTGCATTGTTTGTGGGCTGTATGGTGGTGGAGTTGTTAATAAAGCCTCTATTACAGGATCTTCTGTATCTTCCTGTTCTAAGGGAGCATTAGGTAGAGTGGGGTACACATCTGGTATAGGCTTGTGAACTGTAAGACATTTATCCATTTCCATTTCTTTTTCCCTACAACTTGTTACACATCTTTCTTTTGCCTTCTCCCTATCATGTGCCAAAGCTTTTCCTTTCGTTGTCCTAGGTTCCCCTGGCCATCTGTTAGCGGCATATGACCGCCATGCATGAAATGCATCCCATTGTAATAAACGTACTTTCTTCCCTTTCTTTTCACGTTCCCTTAAACAATCTTCTAAATAAAGCATTTTATCTCTGTCAAATGTCCCATATTCTGGAAACTGTAGATCAGGATTTTTCCTGGTATAATGAGTCCATTGATCTAAGTGAATAGCTGTATGGTACCCTTTTTTCCGTGCCACGTACCATGCTGGTGTGCCACGAGGAGGTGTTGGTTGAGTGACATCTAAGGCTGCCCTGCGGCCTTTAGCTGTGCTCAAAAATAGTTTGCTAAGCATTTTGAATTTTATTTAGTTACTAATTTTATTATTTTTCCTCTTCTATCACTTTTTATTTCTTTTTATTTTAAAATGCACTTAAAATACCCTATTGTACACTACTTTACACACTTTTTTATACTATTTGTCAACACTCGTGCAAGATACAGTTGTATGACCTATTTCAACAATATGCATATGTACTTTTAATTTTTAGACGTCTTTCAGAAGCATGCTCTGTCTAAAGGCGACCACCCATGGTCCCTCTTAGAAAAGCGACCACCCACGGTCCTTTCTCCTGTCCTTGGGATCCTTAAGATCTTTCACAGGTTGGACAGTCCTCCTCAGGCACTTATCTTAAAGGCGCCCTCAGACCTCCCCTAGAGACCCCTAATGGATCTCAGTTTGTACTTTCTGATGTATTTTAGAAAAAAAAACCACTATTTCAATTGACAATATTGAGTTCAGTGCAATGAAGCACTGCCTACCTGATCATTAGACCATTCAGTATGCCGTTGTATGCGTCCTTCTTTGCTGTGGCAACAAAATCACCTGATGGCTCAAGGGAAGCTGGGGGTGTCTTTTGTCAAAGGCTTATCAACGGGAGCCCTGTCATCTAGGCGTGTCAGGAAACAAGTCCTCTCAGTAGCTGCGCAGAATACACCGAGACATCAAGGCTCCTGAAGAATCCAAAGACAGCAGTTCTGTATCCCCTGCAGAGACCATCAGTTCCCCACGAGTCACTGGCACCATCTGTAAAAGCACAAAATTTATTAATAGGGACAATGAAGAAGGGCACATACAAGGTTTCAAAGAATAGTGGCTTTATTGCCAATAAAGCTGCAGCTTGAGACAATTTGCAGGAGTGCAAAGTGATCTAATTTTCACAGAGAGAATTCAGCCTTTATATATGTTCACAATCTCTTGACAGGTTGTTCATTAACTATTACATCATGGTGTGACCATGCTAGAATTAGATCCACGTGTACATTACAGTATCAAGGTGCATTTCAGAAATATGTCTACGTTCACATTTTACATTAGTTGCGACACATCTGACCATGCAGCTACAGGTTAATCTTTAAACCCCCATCTCCTGACTTTTCAGCCTTGCCTTGGCCGGTTATCTTGAAATGTACATATGCAATGTTGATCTACTTATCGGCAGAGGCCCGTGTCAGCCTTGCCTTGGTCGGTTATCTTGAAATGTACATATGCAATGTTGATCTACTTATCAGCAGTGGCCCGTGTTTTCTGCTTTCTCACACAATGACGCACTTGCTATCTGTGCTGGGCACACACTTTGCCTCTTTAGGACAACAAGGCAAGGACAGGCCAAATTTGTCACATTCTAGGTCAGCGAGCCATTCCTGGAAAAAGCTCGCTGAACTGACTGAACTGCCTCTGGTACATAGGTAAAAGCTAGTGAATCATTAAACAATTTGGAGCTTCAGCAGAATGGGCACGCACAAGCTCACCTGCCTTTCTTTCCTGGTTTCAGCTGAATTTCAGACAACTTAATTTAACCCTCTGTGCACCAGCCGTGCACCATGGAGCAACATTTCATTAAAACTAGTGGGATCTGTTTATTTGCAAGCAGGTTACAGACAGAAATTAATATAAACTACGGTTCACTTTAATATTGTCATTCAGCATAGGCCAACTTTTTTTTATCTTTTACAGTGTGGTATCCCAAGCTTCTCCAATTGAGTATCGATCATCCGATCAGGCCACCCCTTCAGGAGGATCTTCTGTTGCAGCAGCAGGGGAGGGTCCTTCTCACTGAAACTGTCAACCCTATGCCTTCTTACATGGAGATAGAGCGGTGGCAGTTGAGAGTATTCGATCTTCCTCCTGAAACCTCTGTTATTTTGGCAGGCAGACATAATTCTACCTAAATTGTATACACCTGTTGGTGGAACACATTTAAAAAATATCCTACAGAGAGATCTATTGATCCTCTCTCTTTCTGTTCCCCTCTCTCAAGTCTTATTGTTTATTTTGACCTTTGCCCAGCAGTGCTTTACTCTGGGCACTCTTAAAGGATACCTTTCGACCTTGTCTGCTTTCTTGAGGCTTCCAGACCAACCCTCTTTATTTAAATTGCCTATTGTGAACAGATTTCTTAAGGGGCGTGTACATATGTTCACACCTGCCCCACTCATGCCTCAGTGGGACCTTAATTTTGTACTCATCTTCCTGATGTGGCTCTGTTTGAACCTCTGCACCGGTGCCTTCTCCAGCTGCTTTCCATCAAAGCATTTAGTGGCAATAACTTCCACCTGGAGGGTGAGTGAATTATGGGCTCTTTTATCCAAGCCTCCTTACCTGACCATCTTCCCGGATAACTTGGTCCTTTGCACTAGGGCTCTCTTCTTAACAAAAGTGATAACATCATTCCACGTTGGGCAATTGGACACCTTGCCCACTTTCTATGCTCCTTTGCAACCATCTAAAGAGGAGGAGCGACTCAACCGTCTGGACCCAAGAAGTGTATTGTCGTTCTACCTTGACTGCACTTAAGAGCTCCAGGTAGATGGCCAACTCTTCTTGGGGTACTTTGGATCAAAGAAAGGTGATGCGGTGCAGGAGAGGACTATGTCGCGATGGGTCATCCTCTGCATCAAACTTTTGCTATGCTCTGGCCTTAAAGCAGCCTTCTGAAAGGGCTCATTCCACCAGAGCGAAGGCTGCTACCACTGCATTGCAAAGTGGAGTTCCATTCTTGACATTTGTCAGGCAGCAATGTGGGCATCCCTGCACACGTTAACCAAACACTACTGCCTGGACAGTCAAGTCCAAAGGGACAGCCTTTTTGGACGCTCTGTCCTGCAGGACTTCCTGTTCTAGCCTTGTCCGCATTCCCTCCTCTGGGCTTTGTATTGATTGGTTATCTATTCAGAGGTAAGTAATCTGCGGCTAGATGTCTCTATCAGATGGTCAAGTTACTTGCCTTCGGTAACGCCTTATCGGGTGGAGACATGATCCAGCTGCAGATTCCTTAGTGACCTACCCATCTTCCCTGCACTGCGGACAGGTTTTTATGGTCAGGGCTGTTCCCTTTCTGGTCCCTAGTTGTTCTAAACACACCAGTGTCGGTGCACTTCATGGCTTGGTGCTCCTGGTGTGGAAAGTCATGAAAAATAACAGACGTCAGTGCGCCGAAGTGGCACCTGTAGGAACATGGCTCTTTATGTGCTTTACCAAAGTAATGTATAGTGTACGCAGAGTCCAGTGGATTGCCAGAGGCTTTAAAGAGGCTAAAGTAGATAATACTAATGCTCTCTTTTCTGATAGTGTGTTCAAGCAGTTAGGATTATCAGAGGGCTGTATTAAGCATTTGTTGTACACAGTCAGGCAAGAAATGATTACACACACTCAATGATTACATTTGAGACCAAATGTCTATGACAATATTACTTTTAAATGTTTATTACTTAGAACCAAAGTTACTTTGTTGCAGTAAAATACGTTTTGCAGTATCACAGATGTTCAATATAAAAAGTGGACATTTAGCGCGTCTTTCAAGCAGTTCAATGTTAACCTATGGGAGGAAAACAATAATGCAATTTCACAGGTAAGTACATGACTTATACATCCAGTCTTCAGGTTTTATGATCTACACTGGGCAAGGATCAGGTAAGTGTAGAGACTGTACCAATAGCGGCACTCAGGCAGCCGGGTGCAGAGTTCCAATTCTGTCACTGAGCCCAATGTTAATCAATGAGGAGGGGGGGGGGGGCGGGGGTGGGGGGGGTCACTTTAAAGAGTTGCCGGTTGCAAGTAAGCAAAATCAAAGTTTGGACTCAATCTTTCGGGCTTAGGACCAGCACTTTGGGGGCCACAAGGCAGCAGCAAATACACACCCTCAGCAGCACAGAGGCGGCAGTGTGCCAAGTGCCAACACTGTGGCAGGCGCCCAGTGCAAACCAATGAAGACTGAAGAACTTGAACAAAGGTTGCAGGCTCGGACAAGGAAGGGAACCAGTGGATTCTGGAGGGAAGTTGGGTTCCTGAAGAACTTAGCAACACAGTCAGGGGAACTTCCCAAAGCCAAGGGGCTGCGGGTCCAAGTGTGTCTTTGAACGTCAGAGAAGTCTTACCAGAGCCGGTCGCGGTTAAGGGACCCTTCGTGTTGCATTGTGGTGGAGTCCAGGAGAGGTCACTCTGGAGTGGACTCGAGCTCAGGACCTCTGGGGATCCTTCTTAGGACATGTAGGCCACTTCTTCTGGGGTCAGAGAAGTCAGTTACAACGGTGGGTCTGGAGGCCTGGTTGGGCTGCTCAGAAGGACACTGGACTCTCTTCTTGTTGGTTTCTTTGTGGACAGAACCACTGTCCTCTAGAGTTTTTGGTCTTTAGGGAAGGCAGACAATCCTCCCAGGGTTGTGAGAGTCACTGGGCCTGCAGGACAAGTCGCTTTTTGGAGCAAGTTTCTTAGAGGGCTGCAGACAGCCCGGTAGGGCTGAGACCAAGTTAATGTTAATGTTATGGGGTATTTATATAGTGCACGGCTACTCCGAAGAGTGTCCCGGCGCTGGCACACCAAAAAACCCCCTAAGAGAGAAAAGATGAGGAAGGACTGCTCTAGAAATCGCCGATTATTGATGGAACAACCAGGTTTTTTATTGGCGCGTAAAACTTAGAAGCTTGTGCTCTTGTCTGAGAGGGAGGGAGTTCCATATTTTACTGACTACCACCTGAAAGGATCTAACACCCTTTCTGACCGAAGAAAATTTTGGTATCACCAGCAGATGTTGTGTAGATGATCTCAGCGTCCTCGCCGGAAAATAAGGTATGATCCTCTTTCGAATGTACTGGGCCCCACTATTATGTAGGGCCTTAAAGGCCAACACAAGGGCCTTGAAGAATATCCTATTTTTCATTGGGAGCCAGTGGAGAGTTTTCAAAAGGCTCGTCATGTGGGTTCTTGGTCCTACCAGCATAATAGCTCTGGCGGCTGCATGTTGGACCACCTGAAGATTGCTTAGCAGGTAATTAGGGATTCCCAAGTACAGAACATTTGCGTAGTCCAGCCTAGATAAAATGAGGGCTTGGAGCATGGTTTGCCTATGGGACTAAGGAAGCAGAGGAAGGAAATTTCTCATCATCTTCAGTAGTTCAAAACACATACCTGCCACAGATTGTACCTGCCTGACTCCCAGATTTTTGACAGAAGTGACTGGGCATGCAGGAGGCGGCTGAGTCTGGGGCCACCAGTTCTGCCATTTATCTTCGGGTGTAGGACCAAAAAACATTATTTCCGTTTGAGCTGAATTGCTGGATAATTGGTTCTGTCGCAACCAATCAAATTGTAAGTGTTGCAATCAAATACCTTGGTCAGGCATAAATGGATTGCATGCTCATTTAGCTGCTCATCTTTCTCAGCCGTAAACAGCAGCTGTGAGTCGTCGGTTGTCCTCTGGCGTCTTCACTGCTGCACAGCTCTTCGGTCCTTCTTCTTTAGGTCACCAGGAATCTGAGGGTTAAGATTCAGGTGTGCCCCTAAATACTCCATTTACAGGTATTGCACATACTGTCAAGTTGTAGCCAATGGGCGGCTTACCGCTAGGGTGCCTTACACTTTTTATGTCCCTCCCTTTGGGAAGGGAGCATTCCCTAATCCCATTGGTTAAAATCCACACATCCAGTATGGAGGATTTTCTAAGGAGGGGGTCACTATAGCTCAGGACACCTTTGGGGTGGTCCTGGCTGAGAGGGAACACACCTTTGCTGCTTACTAATTTTCCCGTAGACCTTGCTGACAAAAGTGAGGCTTGGGCAGGGGGGCGGCCTCTCCACTAGCTGGACAGGCCCTGTCAAGCATAACAAAAGGCAGGAAGCCTTTCAGGCTCACCACCCTAAATGCTGGTTCTGCTTTGGGGGTAGGTGAGAAGCACCTCCACCCCAAGCAGGTTGTGTCTGACCAACAAGAGCACAAGGCTCCCACCTCAGGGAGTCAGAAACATGTCTGAAAGTGGCTGGCTGATGCAGAGCAGTCTGCTACACACTAGGTGTTGGGTGGGTTTTCACCTCTGAGGTGCCCTCTTAGTGCATGTATTAATGAACCCAATACTGGCATTGGTGTGGATTCATTAATCTGAGATGCTTGGTACTAAACATCTTGGGATTTGGCAAAGCCATCATGAAGCTTTTATGGACAAAAGTGAGTCCAGCCTGACTCCCAGATTTTTGACAGTAGTGACTGGGCATGCAGGCGGCGGCTGAGTCTGGGGCCACCAGTTCCGCTATTTATCTTCGGGTGTAGGACCAAAAAACATTATTTTCGTTTGAGCTGAAAAACAGGATAATTGGTTCTGACGTAACCAATCAAATACCTTGGTCAGGCAAAAATGGATTGCATGCTCATGTAGCTGCTCATCTTTCTCAGCCGTAAACAGCAGCTGTGAGTCGTCGGTTGTCCTCTGGCGTCTTCACTGCTGCACGGCTCTTCGGTCCTTCTTCTTTAGGTCACCAGGAATTTGAGGGTTAAGATTCAGGTGTGCCCTTAAATACTCAATTTACAGGTATTGCACATACTGTCAGGTTGTAGCCAATGGGCGGCTTACCGCTAGGGTGCCTTACCCTTTTTATGTTCCTCCCTTTGGGAAGGGGGCATTCCCTAATCCCATTGGTTAAAATCCACACATCCAGTATGGAGGATTTTCTAAGGAGGGGGTCACTATAGCTCAGGACACCTTTGGGGTGGTCCTGGCTGAGAGGGAACACACCTTTGCTGCTTACTAATTTTCCCGTAGACCTTGCTGACAAAAGTGAGGCTTGGGCAGGGGGGCGGCCTCTCCACTAGCTGGACAGGCCCTGTCAAGCATAACAAAGGGCAGGAAGCCTTTCAGGCTCACCACCCTAAATGCTGGTTCTGCTTTGGGGTAGGTGAGAAGCACCTCCACCCCAAGCAGGTTGTGTCTGACCAACAAGAGCACAAGGCTCCCACCTCAGGGAGTCAGAAACATGTCTGAAAGTGGCTGGCTGATGCAGAGCAGTCTGCTACACACTAGGTGTTGGGTGGGTTTTCACCTCTGAGGTGCCCTCTTAGTGCATGTATTAATGAACCCAATACTGGCATTGGTGTGGGTTCATTAATCTGAGATGCTTGGTACCAAACATCTTGGGATTTGGCAAAGCCATCATGAAGCTTTTATGGACAAAAGTGAGTCCAGCCTGACTCCCAGATTTTTGACAGTAGTGACTGGGCATGCAGGCGGCGGCTGAGTCTGGGGCCACCAGTTCCGCTATTTATCTTCGGGTGTAGGACCAAAAAACATTATTTTCGTTTGAGCTGAAAAACAGGATAATTGGTTCTGACGTAACCAATCAAATACCTTGGTCAGGCAAAAATGGATTGCATGCTCATTTAGCTGCTCATCTTTCTCAGCCGTAAACAGCAGCTGTGAGTCGTCGGTTGTCCTCTGGCGTCTTCACTGCTGCACGGCTCTTCGGTCCTTCTTCTTTAGGTCACCAGGAATTTGAGAGTTAAGATTCAGGTGTGCCCTTAAATACTCCATTTACAGGTATTGCACATACTGGCAGGTTGTAGCCAATGGGCGGCTTACCGCTAGGGTGCCTTACCCTTTTTATGTCCCTCCCTTTGGGAAGGGGGCATTCCCTAATCCCATTGGTTAAAATCCACACATCCAGTATGGAGGATTTTCTAAGGAGGGGGTCACTATAGCTCAGGACACCTTTGGGGTGGTCCTGGCTGAGAGGGAACACCAACAAATATTTATACAAAGAAAGTATCCGTTGACAATTCTGGATAAAGCAGAAGCAAAAATTCAACAAATTGAACGTAAGAATTTGCTAACCAAAAAAGAAAACAGTCTCTAACCTTATGTTTGTATCAATATTTTCCACTAGATCCAGAAGCATTAAAAAAGTGATTTGTAAACGATGGGAGTTGCTACAAAGGGTACCTGATTTTAGAGAGGTATTACCAGAATCAAAAATGTAAAGGAGTTGCCGTTTGCAAAATCTGAGAAACTCACTGGAAACCATGAAGAAATGTATGAATTGCATTCATTGCATTAATGTTATCCAGCACCATTCCATCACACACCCTAGGACGGGTGAAAACATCACCTTGAAACACACATTGGATTGTAACACCACCAATGTAATCTGTGGATTACTCTACATTGGAAAGACTGAAAGGAAAGTCAAAATAAGGATTGGAGAACACAAAAGTAGGGATTCGTACTCAAAATACCAACTCCAACTTGGTTGTACACTCATTGGAACAGCGTCGTAACATCGCTCAGGTACGTTTTTTGGTTTCGGAAAAAGTAAAGTCCAAGGAGGATTCAGACCCGAGCAAAATAATATCTCAAAGAAGTTCATTGGATTAAAAAATTGAATACCATGATGCCGTTGGGACCGAACTATAAATTAGATTGGAGTTGCTTTTTATAAACTGAGTATAATCACTGAGAACTTGTGCATTAACACACTAAGGATGAGAGTATAGCACAGATTAGAATTTCACCACATTGTTCTCAAAACGCAGGCAGTTATCACAAACTAACAGGCTAATTCAATGTTTTTAGTTGTACATAGATTTGCAGAATGTATTTTGTTGTTTTTCTTTCCAATGAATTTTAAAAAATCATGTTATGAGAAAACGCAATTATTCTAGGCCGCTTTTGATTAACTTCAATGATGTTTGTCCTACATGGGTCATATTCCGAAAGTATTGCGTACCGTTTTTGAAATTGTCTCTACATTTTGTTGAGATTCTACAGGTGAATGCCCACAATATCATGTATACTATTTTCAATATATTCTGAGCTTGAAAGATGTCCTACATGGGAACATTGCCTATAACCAAATAGAACACATAGGTTATATTACTCCGGATCGGTGTTAAAAATGTGTACTTTTTACACTGACTTTAGGATTTTTTTGTATTTCAGCTTTCAGCGATACAGGCCTCTTATGAGATACGAACTATGTATGCATGATGAATCGGGTTATTCATGCATCTATGAATCATAAATCATGGGGGCGTAGCTGTGTTACGGTATCTCAGTTGCTCTCATTTGTTTTTTTTGTTTTTTTTTAAATATATCCTTTATTTAGTTCACAGGATAAAACAAGCATGTGTCATACTGTATTTTGGTACATTAAGGCTCAATAAAAGACGAAATGTGGACATGGATCACGAAGCAAAACATAAAGTACATTGTAATCTTGCACAGAGAAATGCGGAGGCTAAGCATTGTTCAAACGTGCTGCCCCTGTTATCTTATTGTGTCGGATATGTACGGATAATAAGAACGGGGAGGAACAGGGTTACCAAACTTGGGGGGTGAAAGGCGTGTAGTGAGATGGTCATTGGATCCTGTAGTGGGTGGGAAAACAAAAAGGGGGGGGGGGGGTCTAGTGGTGGTGGTGTCGTGATTGGTCCGTGTTCATCTCCACAGAACGGAGATGGCAATGCGGGGCTATCAGTGGGCGCAGCGCGCAGGCGAAGCAGGGGGAGAGGAGAGGGAGGGGGGAGCACGCGTAGGGGGCAGCGCCCCTCTCTACTACGGGCAGGGTGCATTGGCAGCTTGTCCAACCTCTGCGGTGTCTTGTGTGGGGCATCTATCACTGTGTTCTCCGCCTGGGGAGGCCTGTCCCTCGGATGCTTCTGGCGTCTGGGGTCCGCTGCGAAGGAGCGTAGCATTTCGTCCCAGAGCGCCGCTATGGGGAATTTACGCAGTCCTGCCGTTTCCTCATTATGGAGGGATATGCTTTCTGCCTTTGCCCAGTTGTCCAGTGAGGTGCGCCAGTGCTCTACCCTGGGTGGTTCCGCACGCTTCCAGTGTTTAGTAATGAGTCGTTTTGCAGTGATGAGGCCGAGGTCCCAGAAGCGGGAGGGCACCCTATTGTGTTTAGTCCTTTGGAAGAGTCCCTGCAGGCACGCCTCCCACGTGAGTGGGATCGGCATCGCTGTGCTACGCTCCAGTAGCGGCAACACCGACTGCCAGTACGTCTGGATCTGAGGACACCGCCACAGCACGTGTAGTAGGTCCGCTCCCTCTGTGTTGCATCTTGGGCACCCAGCCGCCGCGCCTGGAAAGTATGAGTTTATCTTGTCTGGGGAGAGGTAAGCTCGGTGTAAGATATAAAACTGAATCTGCTTAAAGTGTGCGTTACGGGGAATGTTTCGGGGGCCCGCTAGTATCACCGCCCATTCTTTGTCTGACCAGGCCTTCCCTCTATCCGCCGCCCATTTATCCCGCAGAGGCTGGAAAGTGCATTGCGTGTGTGAGAGCAGCGCTTGGGTTAACCAGTGTACCACGTGTGTTCCATTACCCATGACGTGCATGCACTGGATCAGCTGGTGCACGGGAGGCTCGTCAGTGATGTTTCCCCATTTCTGTGTGAGCGCCCTGACTATGGAGGCATGTTGTAAAAACTGTCCTGTAGGCAACCCCGTGTCAGCAGCCAGTGTCTCGAAGGGGAGCAGGGCGCCATCCGCGTACAGGTCTGCCATGGTCTCTATACCCGAGCGTGTCCACTGCTCCAGGGCCGCTTCCGTTACGACTGTTGTGGCTTTGGGAGTGCCCAGGAGTGGTAGCGCCGGGGCATACGGTGTAGTGGTTTTGGTGAGCCGAAGGCATCGAGAATAGCATTTCACTGCTACTGCTATGTGTATTTGCAAGTGTTTCCTAGTGCTCGCCAGTGGGTGGAATAAACAGTGTATCTGTAGTGGGGAGAGAGTGTCCGTAGCTGTGGCCGTGTCCTCGTGGTTCCTGCCCGAGATCCAAGCCACCCCCCATTGCAGCTGCGCTGTTAAATAGTAGAGCTCCAGGTTTGGGACCGCCAGGCCGCCTTCGCTAACCGGAGTGTACAGTTTCGTTAGTGCCACTCTCTGTCTGCCCGTGTTCCAAATCAGGTCTCTAAGCATGGTTTCCAACTCCCTGAAGATACGGGCAGGGACGTATAGTGGAATGTGAGCAAAGTAGTACAGGAGCCTGGGCAGTACGATCATTTTTGTTAAGGTCACCCTGCTCGGCACATTGATGGGAAGAGTTTTCCAAAAGGCGATCTGTGCCCTGATGGATGTTATGGCTCTCGTTAGATTGCCATCTAAAATGTCTGGGGGGGGTCTATAAATGTGGATCCCCAGGTATTTGAACGTGGTTTGGTGCCATGGCAACCTCTCTCCGCTGACACTGAGCTCAGGGTCTGGGGTGTCAGGAGCAAATGGGTATGCCCCCGATTTGGCCCAGTTGACCTTTAGGCCCGACATCAGTTCGAACGTGCGGAAGATGTCCGATAGTTCCGGTGGTATGTGTTCGAGGTCTCTGACGTACAGAAGCAGATCGTCCGCGTAGAGCGACACGATGTGTGTGCCATCCGCCAGTGGAATACCCCATTGTGTCCCGCTATTACGCAGTCGCTCGGCTAAAGGCTCAACCGCCAGCAAGAATAGTAGTGGGGAGAGCGGGCAGCCTTGCCTGGTGCCCCTCCTAACTCGGATGGTCTTGGATATCAGTCTACCTGTGCGTACTCTCACCTCGGGCCTCCCGTACAGCAATCCCACCAGCTCAACGAAGTTGTCTCCTAAGTCAAATTTTCGCAGTACTGCCAGTAAATAAGGCCATTCTACGGAGTCGAACGCTTTTTCAAGGTCTAGGACCAAGCAGCCCGATCACGGCCAGGTCCGGACCGAGTACTCCTGCACTCGGAACAGCCTCTGTATGTTCTGGGAGGTGCATCTCGTTGGGACAAACCCGTTTTGATCCTTGTGCACCAAGGTAGGCACCAGGGCTGCCAGCCTCTGGGCCAGTGTCGACGCCAGGATCTTGTAGTCTGTGTTCAACAGAGCCAGAGGTCTGTATGAGTCGAGGAGCGTGCCGTCCCTGCCCGGTTTGAGGAGAGACGCCAGTGCTGCTTCATTCATGGACGTGGGTAAGGATGAACCCTCTAACGCCGCCGAGTATGCTCTGAGCAGCTCAGGGATGAGAATATCCGAGTAGGCCTTGTAATATTCGGCAGGCAGTCCATCTGGACCTGGGGTCTTGCCATTGGAGAGGGCGAAGATGGCGTCACGCAGCTCATCCGCCACCAACGGCGATCCAAGATAGTCTCGTTGACTGTCAGTCGGAGTAGGGAGCGTGATGCCTTCTAAGTACGCTGTGATATCTGGCTGTGGATTTCGCAGTTGTGACCGATACAGCGCCTCGTAGTGTGTCACAAAGGCGGCATGTATGTCCGCCTGAGTGTATACCATTGTGCCGGCGGCAGGGCTTATTGCCGTCACCGGGGAAGAACGGTCTTCCTGCCGTATCAGCCAGGCCAACAGTTTGCCTGGTTTATCGCTATAGCGGTGTGTGCGTGCAGAGTGAGCAGCGTAGTTGACATGTTTTAGCCTGCCCACTAATCTATCATGTTCTGCTCTCGCTTCCAGTAGCCCTGCGCTGTCACCTTCCGTTGCCTCCCTTTCCGCTCGTAGCAGGTCTGTTTCTAGCTGTTTCAAGTCTGCTTCCAACTGTCGCCTAGTGTGTGCCTGTGTGCCGAGACACAATCCCCTGAGGACCACCTTGAATGCGTCCCATTACATCTGGGGCGTGGAAGCAGTGCCATTGTTTTCCTCAAAGTATTGTGCCGACTGCGCTCCTAGCGAGGTCCTGAACGGGCCATCTAGCAACAGGTCGGGTTGTAACCTCCAGGTGGGTACCGGTGGCCTCGGCTGTTCCCAGGCCAGGTCCATGAGGTGGGGGTTGTGGTCTGAGTGTGTGTGGCCCATGTACTGTGTACCCCTGACCACTGGCAGCAGGTCCCTGGTGACCATGTATCTATCAAGGCGCACATATAAGTTGTGTGCCCCCGAGTAATATGAGTAGATCTTAGTGTCAGGGTTATGGCTGCGCCACGCGTCTTGCAGGTCCCATTGTGTGGACCAATCTTGGAGGGCTCGCGCCGCGTGGTTCGCCGGAGAATTGGGTAGTGGAGGGCGGGAGCGGTCAAGGGCGGGGTCTAAAGTGCAGTTGTAGTCCCCGCCTAGTATCCACGGGATGCCATGCCAAGGCACCAGCGTGTTTGACAAATGCGCTAAGAAATCCGGTAGCCCCGTGTTGGGTGCATAGATCAAGGCCAGCACTATAGGGTTCCCATCCAACCTGCCTTTAATGGCTACATGCCTCCCTCCGGGGTCCATTAGTGTTTCCGATGCGGCCCATGGGGCGCCCGGGCGTATCCACACCAGTGTCCCTCTAGCATAGGAAGAGTGGTGTGTGGCATACAAATGTCCCCGCCATCTACGACGCAGGGTGTTGACCTCTGTTTCGCAGAGGTGTGTCTCCTGTAAGAGGGCAATCTGTACATGATGGCGTTTGAGGTATGAGTATATTTGATATCGCCTAGATGGTGTGTGCATCCCCCTCACATTCCAGGTACAAATTTTAATCACAGACATTGCAATTTGTTAGCAGCTCCCCCGGCCCACCCCCCCCCGCCACCCCCCACCCCCCACCACACCCCCAATCCACCAATCCACCCACTGTTTGTCAGGAGCACAGTCTGTCTAGCACGCCATAGCAATACTATAAAGAGGGGGGAAGGTGATTAACATGGCTAGTGGAACAGTTAGCCAACTAACAAGGTGAACACGTGAAATGCCAAAAGGTCGGAGGCCAAACATGCTCCCGTCCATGCTCTCAAGGAGAGTAACAAAGTCTAGTTCTGGGGGCTGCTATGCAGTGCTCGCAATAGCGATTAATTAAAGGTTTTCAGAGTCATCTTACGAGGGTTGCCCCCCCTTCCCGGGGGGTGTGTGGAAGCCCAGGCCATATACGATATATAGGGAGATGGTACAGTAAGTAGTGAACACCATACATTACGTGTCTTGATCAGTCAGCTGTGGAGCAGGCGATCATAGGAGCTATGGGATGATTGGTCTACGATCGCCAAAGTGCCATCGGGTCAGCTTGCAGCACTCGTCGGTCCGAGGGTCCCGGCTGGCCAATACTGTTCTGCGTGGATCCGCGACCCTCTCGCGAGTAGCGTCTTAGGCGTCCATGAGGCGCCCAGGGGAGTCGCGTTCCATGGGTTGATCAGCCGATATAATCCGAAGTCTGAGGAGTGACGTCCGGTCCAGCCTCCGTTGCAGGAGAGTCCGTCACTCCGTAGATAGCTTCATCGTCGCTGGGAAGGTCCCGTCCGCTGCTCTCGGCTGGTTCGCTCAGTGCTGGGGAGCGACTGAGTTCCATCACAAGGCGAAGGGCATCCTGCTTTTCCTGCTGCGCAGCGTCTGCTGGTGGAGGTGTTCTCTGTGTTTCGCTCGCGCCCGTCTGTGCCCGTTGCCGAGGTCGGCGTCGCCTCCTGCTCCCGCCAGGTTGGCGGCCGCCAGCGCGATCTGCAGGTGCCCTGGGGGCAGAGTCCGTGCCGCTATCTAGCCATGCCTCCACTTCGTCAGGGTCCGTAAAGAAATGCGTTCGCTCGCCGGCTATCACTCTCAGTTTTGCTGGGAATAACAAGGAGTATTGCAGGCCTTGTTGGCACAGACGTCTTTTCACCTCTAGGAAAGAGTGTCTCTGCCTCTGTACTTGTATGGTATAGTCCGGGAAAAACATCACCTGTGTGTTATCAATTCGCACTTCGTTGAGTTTGCGTGCCTCTCGGAGGATCGAGTCTCTGTCTCTGTAGTTCAATATACGGAGAAGCATGGGTCTCGGGTTAGAGCCTGTCGCCAGAGGTTTGATGGGGACCCTGTGGGCGCGTTCTACTACGAAATGAGGCGAAAGTGAACCCTCTGGCAAGATGGATGTCAGCCAGCGCTCCAAGTGCTCCTCCGGTTTCTTCCCTTCCCATTTCTCCCGAATTCCAACCAGTCGCACGTTGTTTCTTCGTGCCCTGCCTTCCGCATCCTCTGCCCTGTCTTCCAGGAACTCCACCCTGTTCAGTAGGTCCTGTATATGTTTGTGCAACTGCCCAGCTTGGGGTTGGAGCTCTTTCATAGTTCCTTCCAGGGACGTGGTACAGTCCGCAAGCTTTTTATGATCCGCTCGCAGGTGCGTGAGGTCTATGGCCACACTGTCATCTTGGTGGCCAGGGAGGTGCGAGTGAGCTGGATAGACTCTTCTAGCCTTTCCATGGCCGCGAGCATGGTGTCAAGCTTCGCTGCTGTCTGGTCCTGTTCGGTGTTCTTGCCAGATTTGTCCATCTTGCCCTTGTTGACTGCGCCCCCAGTGCCAGTTCGTGCTCTGGTCCCGTTAGACATCAGTGCCCAGATCGGCTCTCGGCGCCCCTAGTGAGGCCCGCAGTAGGGTGGTATCTGGTGGGTGGGTCGGGTTTCGGACTGGTAAGAGGCTGGGGGCCGGAGCCGAGGGTTACAGGGGGATCTCCTATGTCTGGCCGGTGGAATGTGTGCTCAGTTTCGTGGCGGCTGATGCTGGTGACCGGGTCCTGGTGGATACCCCGGTAGGCCCGTTCCCGCTGGCCGGCTGTGGCACGTTCCTCCCAATACACTCGCTATGTTCCGGCCGTCGTCTGCGTGCCCCCCGGTGCGCCACTCCTCTCACCGCCACAGGTAGAATAGGTGTAGCTCGCCCCGTGGGCTTGTTGTTGGTCTGCCCAGTCCAGCCTTTGTTGGGTGAGTGGTGGTGGCCTGTTGCGGTCAGGTGGCGGCCAGACGGGCGCCTCCAACTGGCTCCGTTATCATCCGCCCGTGAGGCAGCGGTCCGGCTCCTGTCCTCTTCTGTGGTGGGGGCAGTATAACTCGTTTACTCTAGGGCAGGGTTGTGGGCGCCGTGCTGTGGCACTGTCCGGTCCGGTTCCGTGTGCTTAGGCGTGCCGGTGCTGCGCACATGGTATGGGCCCCAGGCCCTGCTGTCGAGCAGAGGTCTGCGCCGCGGGCAAGTTTCAGGGAGTGTCGCTCATTTCCCGGGCATTCGTGTTTCTCTGGTGCTGGTGGTGGCGAGGGTTTCGCGCGCTTTGCGCCGTAGCCTTTGCGTCGTATGTCCGTAGCCCTCCACCGGAGCCTGGCGCTCCGCACGCACTGGCCCTCACGGTTCGTAGGTTCCCAGACGCTCAGGGCCAGGCTGTTCACCTTCTGTCTTTCCGTGCGGTCGGGCTGTGCGGCGTCTGATGTGGGGAGGCCGGTCCAGGTCTGTACGTGTGTCCGATGCCTGCAGCCAGCCCCGGGTTTCTTTTGTTGTTCTTCTTTTTTTTTCTCGTATGGGTTCGAGGTCTTGGTGTATGTCGTAGCGTTTCTCCTCGCTCGGCTGACCTTCTGCTGCTGCTGTGCGGGGGGTGTCGTGCCAGCCTGCCGGTGGGGACGAGTTGTAGGCGGCCCCTGCTGTGGGAGCGCGCAGTTCGCGAGTGCTCGGTGCAGGCCGCGCCTCCGGGCCTACTTCCGTCCTCGGAACCCCGGTGTTTCCTGGGCTTGCGCCGGGCTTGGGGCCGACGTCCGCGGCTGCAGGTGCTCGGTTCTCCTTGGTGCGGAATGGCAAGTCCGATTAGCGCTAAAGTTGGACAGGCGCCGTATCGGAACGTGTGGGCCACGTACCGGTGGTTTTCGGCAGGCTCTGCCGAGGAATTCTTAGGATAAAAGCGCCGGAAAGGGGAGCTCGGCCCGGAGCTCTACCCGCAGGCGTCCATTCACGTTGCGTGCTAAGCCACGCCCCCATCTCAGTTGCTCTCATGGTGGTAATAACTATTTTTTGATTACCCATGCCCGAAGACGGGCAATCATAGATTGATGAATAATAATTAGGGTGACAAGTTAGTGATATAATTATGAATATGTTACGATCGTACATGGAGGTAGTAGACGCAATTTGTTACTATATGTATAACGAATGCGGGTTCCGGCACCATGTTAAGATGACCACCATATGTTTAGCCATATTCACAAGCGCACACAGTGGGCGGAGTCACCCAGCCGCCCCTTGACCTTTTCGTCACGTGTAAAAGAGTGAGTACGGGCAGAGAAGTGTGTGGAGGAGTATAAATCGTTTGAACCGGTAGAGCGTACTTTCGGGAGACCTCGATTGAAAAACTTGGTAAGCTTGTGATGTCATCACAGCTTGAATGGCGGGACAAAGATGATAGTACATACACGGATGTTCATAATGTTATTCATTTATTACACAGATGCTGTCTTGGCGAGTATTTCGATTGACGGTACTATATTGTTGCGCACTATACTACTATATTGTATTGGTTACTTTATTACGAATCGAGGCTTGAAAGTATGGGTTATTGTTATGTTGCAGGATTTACGAAACAGAATTTGCCTCTTCTGAAAAGTTGCACTTACTTCTTTGAACTTATGGTAGTAAATACCTTTTTTGAGACCTTCTCTCGGGGAGGCATGAGTAGAGGCTAAACACGGCTTGGGTAGCATAAGCACAGGTGATCTTGTGCACGAGGGATATACTTTCCAGGGTCCATTTTGAATTGATAACACGTTTGGAGGTGGAAAACGTATTGAGACGAAGTAATAAGGATATTGCAGTGTTTTGCATGATAGCTTGGTTATTCACATATATGAGTTTCTAAAGCCTGTTACCCATATAATGACTGCATTATCAGGGCCTTAGGTGTGGCGAGTTCTAGTAAAAGGAAGTTGTGGTAGTTTTGTTTTTCCAGTGGTGGTACTATGAACATTTACTCTGGCAATTCTCGCCACGAGTATAAGAAATGCTTGGAAGCCTGTGATTAACTAAATTAGAGTCATTTAATTAATCGGTCTTTTTTTATTTATTTATGGTGTTTTTTAGTGGCCCCTGAGGAAGGGACACACTGTCCCGAAAAGCATAGGGCATCACACTGATAAATTGGAGCTACGCCAAAGAAGAATGTATTCATGTATTATGTTTATATTTGTAAGTGCTTCCTTTTGAGGTTTAATTTCTGTTAACTGTGCACCAGGGACAGACTGGAACCTCATTTTGTTTCCCAGAAGAGTCCCCTGTTTTCTCGAAAATGTCTACCCAGCTGGAGAACTTTAATCTGGTTAATTAGTAAGTGTTGCCTTGTTGGGTAAATGTCCTGTGCATATTCTGCACTACAGATATGTGATGGACCACAGGGTAATATCTCCAGTGACCTTGTGCGCATGTAATTTCAGCAATGTGGAGAGGAGCTGTACTAACTAGGGCGGTCAACCTCGAATCTGGGGAACTGGGTTCGAGTCTCGGTAACGACGCTGAACATCCTGTGATTCTGGGCAAATGACTTAATCTCCCTTTGCCAAACAAAACAAGCATTGGCATAGCCAATAGGTTTTGCTTTTTGGATCTTATAAGTATTTAGTTATGCAGCACAATATCCTTCGTGCAACAACATCAACGGTTGCATGGCTAAACACTTATAAGGCCCAAAGGCAAGACCTATTGGCTATGCCAATATTTATGTATTTACTGTAGCTGTCACTGAGTATTAAACGACAGAGTGCGATAAGGTCATAGCACATCATCAAAAAGTATCATGTAATACAAAGCTTAAATATATTCAGTTTAACATATTGCATAGAACCTACCTCACACCTGGTAAAATTATTATTTTTTTTTTTTTTTTTTTTGGCAGACCTTTATTGCACATTATTCATATACACAGCGGTGTGCCTACAACCCACTTACGGGGCCGGCCGCAATCAGTGTACCACAGAATGCATACGAGCTGCAATAACGAATTACGGTGTAACAATCGCCTGTTCCGACAATGCTTAGCTCATGAAGGCACAACAAACGTATTAGTCGCAGTGTATTAAGCACACCAGTGATTCCGGCCGTTCAGCCCCAATGTGATCTCGGTCTTATTTTCAATTGTTACATAAACAAGTCAAACGACAACCAACCCCAACTCCCCCCCACCCTTCCCGGTCCTGGTTCTAGTGAGTACTCCAAGTCCGACATATACAGTGTCCAGAAATTAGGCGGTACAGTAGGCGGCAGAAAAAACATTATTTGGTAGGTATCGTTATATAAGCCTTTCGTCGTTCAACAACCACAGCGGTACTCCAGAAGGCGGGAAGGTATCATCTAGGTCCCAGATCCATGTGAAGACCCCAAGGAACCCCTTCACCCATGCACACAGCATAGTACAGTCGACCCTTCCGCATTCGAGTAGCACTCAATCAGACTCCTGGCCCCCCCCTGACAAGTCAGCGGACGCACTCCTCTCATTATCAGAATCCGCCAGAGACAACATATAAAGCGTAAACGGTGCCCACACATCTCGCGGGCGGGAACGTTCAGGCAGTTCTTCAAAGTAACAGGTCAGCTGGTCCCTGCAGTAAGCCATGTCATTCAGCCACAGCTGCACATCAGGTGCCCTCCTCCCTCACCATCCTATAGCAACCCTCCTCTTAGCCAGCTGCAGCGCTAGCACCACAAGCCGTCGCGAGTGCGCTGGTATACCAGAAGCAATACCCAACAGACATAGGCGCACGTCCAGCTTAACATCAATTGACGTCATGACAGTCAGCCTCTCAGTCACCGCCTCCCAGAAGTCATGCACACGCGGACATCCCCAGGCCAGGTGTACGAAGTCGGCATCATCAACACCACACCGGACACAGTGAGCATCAGCCCGAAGGCCATATCTAGCCAGCTGAACCGGGGTGTAATACCACTGATGTAGAAATTTATAATGCAGAAGGCGGAAGTTGCCATTTATCACATACCCCCCAGTCATGTTACAACATTCATTCCATTCGTCATCAGTCAGAGGTTCTGGTAGGCTCCTATCCCATCGTGCTCTAGCCAAGACCGCCCCCCCTCCCTCATCTTCCTGCGCAGCTTTATACAGTTTAGAGAGCAATTTGGTCCTGTCTTTAGCAGTGTAGAGAAGCTGTAATGCCCCGAGCGTCAACGGCTCCGCCGGGTACGTTGGGTACAAATCTCTTATTGCTGCCCGCAATCGAGCATAGACAAAGGTAGACATACCTGTATTAGATGAGCGAGCTGTCATGGACTGCAAAGAGAGAAATGACGCCCCTGGAAAGAGGTCGCCCATTGATTGTATACCAGCTTCCCTTAAAACCTGTAATCCTCCAATCTCACCAGACACTGAAACATCGGAGTGATAGAGTAGCGGCATAGCCGGGGCATATAATGGCAGCCTGGCAGCCCGTCTACCAAGGCCCTCCCAGGCAGTCACCGTGACCCTCACAGTATCAATCTCACCCTTTTCGAAAACCGAGTGTTTATTCCCAATCATGGCCCTCAGTGGATATGGCAACACCGCACTCGCCTCGAGGGCAACGTGTGGAGTATATGGTGGAGCGTTCATCCAGTAACTCGCAAAATGCGCCTGTGCGCAGAGATAGTATAATTTCATGTCCGGCAGGGCGAACCCTCCCAGTGCATACGGTTTGACCAATATTTCCCAAGTCACCCGTGGTTTCTTGCCGGCCCAGGTGAGAGTTATCAAGAGAGACCTCAGTCTCGCGAAAAAATGTGACTTCAACGGGACAGGAATGTTCACAAAAAGATAAAGGAATTTCGGCAGCACCACCATTTTAATTAAGGAGATTCGATCCGCCAGTGTCAGAGGGAGACGAGTCCAGCGCGCCACCTGATCTTCCAACTTAGAGATGGCAACGCCATAGTTAGCCCGAATGACTTCCTGACAGTCCCTGTGTACCCAGATGCCCAGGTATCTAACCGCCTCCGTTGCCCATTCCAGAGGGAATTCCAGTGGGATTCGGTTAGTCGCGTCCGTGAGCGGTAATACTATAGACTTGTCCCAATTTATGGTCAGTCCTGAGTGCCGACCAAACCTAATGAATTCACGGAGAATATTATCCAGATGGAGTACCGGGTCCCTGACATACAGGACCATGTCGTCAGCGTACATTGATATGGCCAGCGATCTAAGAGGAAATTTCAGCGCCGCTTCTGCATATCTCTGCCTCAGAATACAGGCCAAAGGCTCCATCATGATAGCAAATAGTAACGGTGACAGAGGGCAGCCTTGCCTCGTCCCCCTCTGTATTGGAAATGAGGAAGACACGTGACCGTTGACTCTAACTCTGGCCGTGGGCGCAGTGTACAAGAGGGCAATAAGTGATGTAAAAAAGAATGGCACCCCCATCCGGTGTAGGACAGTCAACATATACTTCCAGGCCACTGAGTCGAAGGCCTTGGCTGCGTCAAGCAGGACAGCGGCGGCAGCTAGCTCTGGTTTAAGCAGGTGTAGCACAGCAAACAGTGCCCTTAAGTTGTGCGTAGTGGATCTGAGGGGAATGAATCCCGATTGATCCGGCAGCACCATGACTGGCAGAAGTAAACGCAATCTCGTGGCTAACACTTTGGCAATGATTTTTACGTCGGTGTTCATAAGAGAAAGGGGACGATACGAATCGCACTTATTTGGTGGTTTCCCTGGTTTAGGCAGTGCCACCAACAGCGCCTCTCTCATAGTCGCAGGAAGTCGTCCACACTCAAACGCTTCCTCTAAGACCTGTGCCAGTTGCGGAATCAGCAAATCTGCATACGTTTTATAAAATTCGGAGGGCAGACCATCCGTGCCAGCCACCTTTCCATTCGGGAGCGCTGCTATCGCTTCCCTAAATTCCGCTTCCGTAATATGATGCATTAAGAATTCCTGCTGCCCCCTGGACAGCCACACCAAGGCGACACCCTCTAAGTATTGATCCACTTCCTCCTCGTCCGCCGTGTCCCTATGTTCATAGAGGTGCGCATAATGCTTCGAGAAGCAGGCTAAAATACCCTCCGTATCCGTCACCACACGCCCTTGATCTTCTATCTCTTGCACCGTGCAGTGGCGTGCCCAAGGATCCCTAATTCGTTCCGCAAGCCCCTTCCCCGGCCTACCTCCTTCGCCATAATACCTAGCTGTAGCACGTTTGGACAGGAATTTCACCTCCTGCTCTGCCAATTCGTTATATTCAGTCACCTTTGATCGAATGTCTGCCAGTATCGTGCCCTCCGCACCCCCCTCCAGTCGCCGCTCTAGGGACAACAACTCTCTTTCCAGTCTGGTCATAGAGTCCCTGATGGACGTGAGCACCCCTGACCTCAGCCCAATACACGCTCCTCTCACCGTCACCTTAAAGGCCTCCCATACCGTACTCATGCTGTCAACAGACCCCACATTCTTCACAAAAAACTCCTCAATTATTTGTCGCAATCGCTCAGACAACACCTGATCGGTCAGCACTCCAGGTGAGAGTCGCCAGGTGAAAGGGGCGGGGGTATGAGTTGGGAGCTGCAGTACCAGAGTAACAGGCGCATGATCAGAAATAGTATGAGGCAGATGTTCAGCACTCACCACCCAACCACTCACATCCCGAGTTGCTAGCCAGTAATCTAATCTCGACCATGTATCGTGTGCCGACGTATAGCAAGTTCCCTCCCGCTTGGTCGGATTACGTAATCTCCATACATCCAGCAGTTGTAGCCCATTCATACCCTCGCATATCGCATCCAACGCTTTCTTGCGCACTGTAGGTCTGTCCTGTTTCTTGTCTAACTCTGAATCAAGCGTAACATTCCAGTCCCCCCCACAAAGGATAGCCGATGGTGCAAGCCGGTAAAGTTTGTTCCATAGCGTAACATAGAACTCAGGATCATCAACATTAGGTCCGTACACATTGAGTAGAGTGAGCAGCGTACCACATAATTTACCCTGCACAATGACATATCTCCCATCCAGGTCAATCTCTGCATGTGTCACTTCGAAAGGAATATTACGTTTTATCAGAATCATCACCCCCCTTGCGTAAGAAGAGTAATTCGTAGCCAGTCGCACCCCCGCCCACTGTTTGCCCACCAGTTCAGCCGCCTTGCCCCGAAGATGCGTTTCTTGTAGAAACACTACCTGCGCACCATGCCTATTCAGAAAAGCAAGCATTTGCCTAGTCTTTTGCGGCCTATTGAGACCCCGCACATTCCAAGTAACACATGTGATTTTACCCCCCCTATCCATATCGCCAATCCTCCAAGCCTCCCATGTACCAATAGACCTGCCCCTGCTCCCGCCTTATTGACCAACCCGCCGCAGTCCCCAACCCGGCAGTGACATGATGTCCCCCGGAACAAAGGGTGATCCTCAACCTGAAGTTCGAAACACAGTTCATCGGTAGCTCAGATCCCACATCCTGGACCAGAAATAAAAACAATCTCCCAACAAACCCCAAGGTCCCATCCCCCACCCCGCCACCCACTTCAGCGTCCCCAATTTGCCAAAGCCATCCCAAACCCCCCCCCTTAACAAACCCCAACAATTCGAACAATAGTGTGTGGGGATCTCCCATATCGGGGGGCGTAGCGGCACACTACTCTCGCCAGGAATGACGAGAGTGTAGACCAAACTCAAGAACGACATCCTCGCCCCTGCAGCCCTGATCCCGTGACCTTGCCATCCAGCATTCAACTATCAAACAGCAGCACAGTGCCAGGGGCGCCCCTGACGTCATCATGACCAATGAAACAACACATGCCCAGCTGAGCGTGCTACCAATGAGTAATGATGCAGCCCTGGCGCATTTTCCTCCAAGCCCAACTACCCCCTGCCATGCCTTCCACTGCGCTCGCGGGAGGAATAGTTCAGCAAATAGCAATGCAGCATCAGTCAGAAAGTCCCCACCTGCCATCATGTCCTTCTCACCATAGCATACATGGTATGAGTCTAAGGCATTACAGGGACCAGTGGACCCCACAATCAGGCAACGTCAACCAAATGTAGAGCAGTGGAAGTGACATAGCGCAGTGATCAGTGACGGCGCCCCCGCCGCGGCCAGCAGCTCCTATCAGTTCAAGCGACCTCATCCTGCCTCTCCTCTTCATCATCCCGTCGTCCGTTCGGCTCTTTAGCCCGTTTTTTCAATTTTTTGGCGTAGTCCATAGCCGCCTTAGGGGAAGAAAAAATCTTATTGTCTGCAGGAGGTCCGATCCGGAGACGTGCGGGATATAACATGGCATATGCTACGTTCTCAGCTCTCAGCATCTGTTTTACCGTGGCAAATTCTTTACAAGCTGTCTGTACCGCCATGGTGAAGTCAGGATAGAACTCAAGTTTGTTACCCTGGTATTCAATGGAGCCTTTTTCCCTTGCAAGACGCAGAATAGTATCCCGGTCCCTATAATTCTGAATTCTGGCCACTATTGGACGCGGCGGCGCCCCAGGCGGTGGTCGTTTGGCCAGGGAGCGGTGGGCACGTTCCACTATAAAGACACGGGACAGGTGGTCAGCCCCGAATATGTCTATGAGCATTCGTTCCATGTAGTCCTCCATGCGTCCTACATTCGTTGATTCCGGCAGGCCCGTGACCCTTACGTTGTTCCTTCTGGACCTCCCTTCCAACTCCTCGTTCTTCGCTTGTATGACCGCCAAAACCCTTTCCATATTAAACACTTTAGATGAGACTGTGGCTAGACCGTCCTCCGTGGCAGAGACTCTCTGCTCCACTTCCCCCATCCGCTCGTTTTGGCGGTCAAATTGCGTCGCCATTTGGTCGAGGCGGTGATTTACTGATTCCATTGTGCCTTCAATTGATTGTAGGGTCTTTTGCATGGCCACCAATGTGGATTCCAAATTCGGGGCACCCCCCACAGCCCCCCCTTGGTCTGCGTCAGCGGGCGTCTGGGAAGACGTGAGCGCAGTTTTCTTGGCTTCAAAGGTGATCTTTGGTTGGTTCCTCTCCGGTCTGCCCATGGTGATATACAGGACAACCCAGGCAAAGGTGCAGATTTAAATGGTAGGGTGGCCCTAGTGCATATACTAGCTTTTCTACACCAGTTCCAACCACCCGTAGCGCTCCTTATCGCAATGGCAGTAGGTCTTCTGCGTTCGGCGGGAAAGAAACATACACCCCAGGACGGTCTCCAATGTTCTTACAGCCCTCCTGCAGCCCAGGAAGTCGGCGCTCACTAAGTATCACACGTGCACAATGCTAATGTCATGAGCCTTGTGCACCCCTCTCGCCAGCTCTCCTATGCAGGTTAGTGGTCTCTAGGCACATATAGCGCCGGTCGAAGGTCAATGCTTACTGCACCCAGGGATCAGGCACTGTAAAATGGCGGGCGCCCTGCAGGCCACCAGGCATCCAGCCTAAGCAATCACCGAAGCAGCTCGTTAGCGACCAGGGCCATGCAGCATCACACCCCCAGGCGATTGCCCACTCACTAGGCACAGCGTCGCCGCTCCGCCTCGCTGTGGATCCCCTCGCCCTGCCCCCACCAGCCTCAGATTGCGTGGCGCGGCCCAGCCAGGCCCGGCGCCACCTCCGCAGCCCCGGGCTTGCGTAGCGCCCCGCCCCACTCACCGATGCCAGCAGGGCCGGGTCCGGGCCGTTTTCCGCTCCGCCTCCGCCTCAGGGTCACGCCGCCAGCAGACCTCGCCGTCGTGGGGACCTCAAAGGACCCAGCGCTCACGCCCGCAGGGCCGCACTCGCAGGGATCAGCCGAGTTCCCAGCCCGGGCCGGCTCCTCCAGCAGCGGGCTGGCTCCTCCGCGAAGCGCGATGTCTCCGCTAGCAAGTGCCGGCCCAGCGCGGCTCCGTTCCAGGAGCGCTGAATGCAGCCTCAGGCGACAGGAACTGATGGTATCAGCAAGCTCCGGACGTCAGCGGGGATTCCTCAGTCCAGGTACAGGGCACAGGTTAGCGATTTTG
The DNA here is from genome assembly GCF_964263255.1 of Lissotriton vulgaris. Lineage (NCBI taxonomy): Eukaryota > Metazoa > Chordata > Amphibia > Caudata > Salamandridae > Lissotriton > Lissotriton vulgaris. The sequence goes on along the minus strand of NW_028249492.1, from coordinate 166,462 downwards.
AAGGATTAATGGACGGATTTTTGTTGGTCTAGACAGAGCCTCACGCAGGTGCGGCCATCTTGTCCGGCGCCCTCTAGCGCCCCCATCACACCTGGTAAAATTAACAAAATATTCCCTTATTCATACACTGGCTGTCATTCACCTTAAGTGGGATTAAAACACATGCTGTAGCATTGGCCCGCTGTAACAGATTATTGGACAGACGTTCTTGATGAGCTGACAGAAAAGATGCATCTGATCGAATGTTGTATGCTCCGTCTATACAGATGAAAAATGGACAGTAACATTGGAAACGGCTTCCTCCTTGAGGTAGAAAGCCATGGCACCGGCAACCTTCACTAACTGGCTGAAAGGGACACTTTCGGGCACATCCTCACATGCCGATTTTGGAAAAGGGGGTGGTGATGGACAGAGTTTCTGAATGATGCAGAATACTTTTACCCAGTCAAGAGATCAGGGCTTGATCCATCACCGTTTTCTAGCTCACTGCACCATCCCAGCTCAGAACCTGACTACATGCAAATTAGTCTGTTCCTGTCCCAGTGCATGATGGGAACAGGGCAAACCAAACTACCAAGCCAATTCTTATACTGGGAAGGAAACCAGCTTCCGGGGACTGGTTTCTGGCATTTCAGCCGTCATCGACCCGGCTTGCTTGAATCCTGATGGTGCAATGAGCAAGGGACTCACGTCTGAGTATACCCTCCCACACTTAGTGTGGACAAAATCGATTTTGGAAAAGGGGGTGGTGATGGACAGAGTTTCTGAATGATGCAGAATACACTTACCCAGTCAAGAGATCAGGGCTTGATCCATCACCGTTTTCTAGCTCACTGCACCATCCCAGCTCAGAACCTGGCTACATGCAAATTAGTCTGTTCCTGTCCCAGTGCATGATGGGAACAGGGCAAACCAAACTACCAAGCCAATTCTTATACTGGGAAGGAAACAAGCTTCCGGGGACCGGTTTCTGGCATTTCAGCCGTCGTCGGCCCGGCTTGCTTGAATCCTGATGGTGCAATGAGCAAGGGACTCACGTCTGAGTATACCCTCCCACACTTAGTGTGGACAAAATCGATTTTGGAAAAGGGAGTGGTGATGGACAGAGTTTCTGAATGATGCAGAATACTCTTACCCAGTCAAGAGATGAGGGCTTGATCCTCACATGCCAACACTTGTCTCCCAGGAGATGGCACCTTCTGTAATGATGACTCTTCGCCCTGTTTAAATATCCTCAGTTAACGCGGAGAAGTGTGGCTCAATGGTTAGAGCGGCAGACCCTGATGCAGAGGTCTGGCCCGGGACCAGGGTTCAATTCCTGCCTCGGCGGGTCTTGGGCTCAATTTCCTCGGACCTGATAATTCTCGCCTCGGTGCCTATTCTTATCATGGGTCCCACTCTGCAACTGTGGGCAATAGCTTGCTTAATCTCCACAACGGCCCCAACAGCGCTGGGATGCCTGGCTTCACCTTGGGGGTGCCCAGGAGTGGACATTTCACAGGGAAAAGCCAGGAAGGGTTCTACTGCGGTATGCGTTACAGCACCAGGACACCCCAGTTGGGGTATTAGTGCGCTTTACAAGTACAAATTACATTTACATTTACATTTACGCGCTCAAATCATTGTTCACTGAAGGTTTACGACCTGTGACTAGAAAACTAAATATAAGGAAAGCACAAAATGTAATACATGTATATACGCATGTCTATGTCCTTTTTGTATAGCCAATGTTTGTAGTATGTTGTTTCTTTTTTTATTGAGGTTGGGTTTCATATCGACTTAATTAAATGTTATCAGCTTTGCATCTCTCTTCAGACCCGGTTTGTGCACTGACCTGCCACAGCCGCAGAACCAGCATATTCTATGCGCTTCAATTTACTCACCTCCCTCAGATTTTTTTTTTTTAGAATGTTTTTTCCTTTGTTTCTCAGGATGCAGTCACAACACAGTAGACAGAGCATTGACGAAGCCAGGGTGCACAGATATGCTAATAACGCCTAAGTAGTTCCTTCAAGTCTGACTGGCTACTGTTGCGTTTTTTATGGGTGGGGGGTTGGCTGTTGCTATGGACTGTGACATACGTTTCACGCGTACTCGTGAGTAAGAACCTCAAATCAGAATGAAAATGACTGGGGAGTGGGGACCCCGGTGGCTTGAGAGCAAATGCCAGATGACTGTTCTCGGAAGCACCTTGCGGGCTGTTGTCAGGAAGTCAGTGTTTGTTTAAGGAAATGTCCCCATCAAACTGTTTGTTAGCTTAACATGCCATGTCAACTGGATTTCCCTAGTCCTGTGACCAAAGAGAGAAATTAGTCAACCAATCGTCAGATATTCACAATGTACTCAGCTGTTTCGTCAAAGGGGGAAAAACGTAACGAGAAACGTCGCCCCTTCCGCTTCTGAAAAAACAAAACACAGACCTCTCTTGTCAGAGAAGTGTTGCCAGCGCTCAAAGTGCAGCTCCCCCAAGTTTGAAAGCAGCAGTCAGTCGCTGAAGCCCTACAGGCTGTTGTAGCTTCACATGGTGATTTGTGGTTATCTCACTCGTGCTGCATGTGTTTGTTGCAGGCAGCAGTGAAGAGACATGTTGCCTACAGCTTGGCTATTGTGTGCCGCGGATGCTGAAGTTTGCTCTACGATTAGAACGTGAATTTTTAGCCAGAAGGATGAATGGCTGCTCCGGTGACGCAGGTGTGAATGCGACAATTCCAACAACAGCCCTACAGCGAGTGTGGCTGCATTCAAATGTACGTCTCCTGAACGGTATCCCAGTAGTGCCTGCTTTTACGAAATGCCTTTGTTAGCATTGTTTCGTCTAAAAGAATTGAGGTAATAACAACATTAAAAACACAAGTCTTTGTTACACATTCCATATGACTTCTTGTTTATTACCTCCCATCATACCCTGCTTTGCAGTAACTGCCACAGGGATTTCTCCTCTGCTCAAAGCAGCCTGTATGCCAGCATTATGTTTGCTGGAAGAAGTCTTAGGAGATCTTCGCTGAGTTTAAAAAAAAAAAAAAAAAAAAAAAAACAGACCCACAAAGCGTTCCCCTTGCGGGGGCGAGCAGGGGCACCATTTGTTTGAAAGTTAATTACAAACTGTTGTCGCCAAAGCTCGCTTCCCGCAAGGGAATCGGCAAACGTACATGCGTTGCCATTAAAAGCAATGCAAAGCGTGCACGTTTTTGGGCGAAAAAGCGAATCAATTCGAAGAGGTCTCCTCCTATGCAGCGCATGCGCGCTGTGTAGGCGAGACCTAAAAATGAATGTGTCCTCATGTTACGCAACTGGTGCTATGTAAAGCTCTCTGATACCCGATACCTTCGGGTCAAGTTTGCACTATATAAAACTCTGTAAAATAAATAAATAAAAAATAAAAATATTTACTTACGTTTGGGCATTGTAATTTATGTTATAATTTGTCTTACATATGGAAAGTAATTAATTGATCACTGAAGTGTTGTAATGATTTAACATGTATCAGGAGAAAAATGAAAATCATGCAAACAAATGCTTGAGTACGTAAAAAGTTGTTTATTTGTACTGCAGTGCACACAGTTATTCAGGCAAAGAGATCGTCGGTGCCAGATATTCACTAGCCTGGATACATTTGTGTACATCTGGGAAGCACAGCACAGTGTCGAGCCTAACTTGTAATTCATGTAGATGTGAGAAGAAAGAGTAATCTCTATCCCCCGGATGTTGTGCCCTCCAGGAGTCTATCAGCCCCCCATTGTTGTACTGCCTGTGCGCTTCGGCTGCTCTGCGAATGGGCAAGTCCTGCATGGGCGGATGGGAGCGTTGCAAGTCAACTCCCACTATACAATTGTGATCCCCACCCAGTATCACTGAGCTGCTCAAAACAGACTCTAGTGATTTAGAAAAGGTAGCAAAGAATTACGTTTGATCAATATTTGGGCCAAACATACTCCCAATCATCACGTTTGCTGTCAAGTTTGCCTATTAGCACGACATACCGCCCTTCAGGGTCAATGATCTGTCTGATGCACTTAAAGGGGACCCCTGCTCTCACCCTTATCAACGCCCCTCTAGCAAACTCTAGGTAATTCGTACAGTATACTTTGTTCCCTCCATCTACTCTGTGGTGCTGCTCCTTCTTTTGCATTTATATGTGTTTCCTGCAGCATTGCAATTTGAGCTCTCTTCCGAATCAAGTATGCATGTACCTTGTGGCGCTTTGACATGGTCTGCATCCCTCGTACATTCCACGAGATACACTTAAGGTCCATGGCGGGAACCATTGGACTGGTACTAAAGATCTCCCAGCAGATTTCCTATTCCAGACACTCCTGGCCCCTAAGTGTAAACCCCCAAACAAATCAACTACCCAACTCGCCCTCACCAGGACAGGTAATAGTTCAGTGCCCATCCAAACTATAAGGGAAGAAACGTTGTATGGTATTTGGGGTTGTGGTGTCACCCCCGCCACCCCCCATTTTGCCGGTGCAGTTGCCGCCCCAGTACCTTAAGTATCTCAGCAACTGAAGTCACCCCTTTCTCAAGAGCAGAGCCGGAAGGATGTAATCAGTTAAGTCCATTGTCCCATTCCTCACAGCAGTCTCTTGTTCGTTTGATTTTATCGACTGACTTGGGTGTAATTTTAAGTAGGTCCGTCTCTTGAGTCTTCTAAGGCATTGGAGGCCTGGTAGCGGTCCAACTGTCCCTCTTTTTGGTCACTGCGTGTTGACCTGGGACTTGAACTCGTTTGGCTGAGCTCTGCGACTGCTTTGAGGACCTTGTGGCGTTCCTCCCTTACTTCTGTTGAGGATGATGTTCTAGTTTTGTCTGAGCCTCTATCTCGGTTTCTTGCCATTGACTCCAGGAGTTTCCGCGCAATCCGCAACCCGGGCCAGAATCGAGCCACTCCCAAGCATCCTGCAGGCAACTGGAAAAACTGCACCCCAGTTGGGGGTATCACTCTCAATCAGGCCGGAAACAGCTTTGCGTATGGTATCTGTAAGTTCCGTAACTTCTTTTTCACCACTAGTAATGGAGTTCTCGGTCTCTGCACTTCTCTGGTAAAGCCAGGGAACACCATGATTTTGCTGTTTCCGATCTGTAGGTTGCTTTTCTGGTGGGCTTTTAGGATGAAGTCTCGGTCTCAAAAGTGGTACAATTGAGCTACTATCTGGCATGGAGGAGCGCCCGGTCTTGGGTGTCCTGATGGGATCCTGTGTGCCCTTTCTAACGCATAGAATTGAGAGAGCCTCTCCGGGGCCACTTCTGTCTTTATCCAATTTTCCAGAAACTGCACCATGTTGCTCCCTTCATGCCACTCTTGTACTCATATGATACACAGATTTTTTCTGCAAGATCTACCTTCGCTGTCTTCTGATCTCATTTCCAAGATCCGCACTTTGGTTTCTATGTCTGTAAGAGATTTTCGCATATCCATCACCTCTGTGGGGAGGTCGGAGATTGTTTGCTCGGTATTCATCACTCTCTCCGCCAGTCCGCAGTGGTCGTATTTTAGTAGGTTTAGGTCAGTGCCGATGGCATCAATTTTAGCTTCTAGGGCTTCAGGGGATGCTGTGATAGCCTACATGATATCTGTTAGCGTCGGCTGCACATGGGTGACTTCTTTCACCACTTCCGTACTGTCTGCCCCTCATATGTCTGTGCGCTCCCCCTCCCATGTCACGAGAAGTATGGCCTCTCTTTATTGGTATTTTCCCCATGTTGCACAGCCAAGTTCTCTCCTCCCTATGTTGGGTGTTGAAAGGAGGCGAGCAGTGGTTCTCTGTGGCTCCCTTGCCCTCCCTGTCGCACAGTGTTACGCCTCACAGTTCCTCCCTGGGATCCCAGAGCAGACATTGCTCACCCAGTGGGTTACAGTTTGTGGGTTCTGGGGTCGTGTGATCAGTAAATGGTTGTGGAGCAGGAGGTCCCCTGATCCGCTTGGTATCCCACGTCTGTGACACAATTCTCCCCTTTTGTCCACCCACCTCCTGCTCTGCGGGTCCAGTGCAGAATTTGGCCTCAGCTAGCTCCTGGCTGCTCCACGCACACACCCTGTTGTCAGAGTAGTCCCGTGCCAGATCCCACGGCACTTATCTCCTCACCCATGGGCTCCCCGCTTCTCACTACTTTCAGGCACAGAAGCTGTGGGGCCCACGAGGATTCTCGCCAGGCAGCTCTTTGTACCCGGGCTGCCACATGCAGTCGCGTGGAGCCATCTCACAGCTTGCACTCTGCTCTGTGGATTCCCTTCTGCTATGCTCTCTTGCAGAATATGGCTTTATCCGCGGGGTCTCAGGTGCTCCCCAGCGGCTTCACTCCCACTCTGGTCAGGGGCGCAGTCCTCCAGTGGGTCCCCCCGCAGCCTACCTCCAGTGCCGTGGCCTTCTTGGCTCTTCGTGCATCTGTGAGCTGTAGCTATGTCCGTCAGGCCCTTTCTCTCCCTGGTGCCTGGTGGTGACTCACGGTTCGGCCTGTCCGCCCGTCTCTCCTTGATTAGGCCAGGGTAGAACTGTGTCATGAGTAGCTCCTGCTGGCTCCCACTCCTGTTTGCTGCTATTTGCTGAATCTTGCAGTAGGCCCACAAGGCCTACCTTCATGGCAGTGGTCTCCTTGGGTCTCTCCGTGTGTTCGGATGCAAGGGCGGTGTCTGCTGGGTCTACGATGGATTGCCCTTCGCCCTCAGCCTACAGCTCTGTTCCGCTATGGATTGTCCCGCGGCCTGCTTCCTTTCCTGCAGTACACTTGGCGTTGCGGTCACTCACAAGTTGCGGGGATATCTTCCGGGCCCAAGGGCGTTCCGCATGCTCCCTCTTAACTCGTGGGCAGCTGTCCAGGCCCAGAGTGGACCCTCCTGTGTCTCACCTTCTGCGGTGGGCGCCTATAGCCCTCCAGGTAAGAGTGGGCCGTGCCAAAGCTTACGGGGCCATCTCCATTAGTTTCCTCCGAGTCTTTTATAGCTCAGTGACAGGCCTTTAAGTTGTGCTCTCAGGTTGCTCGTCCGCTACACTGCGCTTCGGGCTACTGGCCCTGGCGGCTACACTGCCAGCGGGCTCCCGGAGCTAGCTTCAACTTCGGCAGCGGCCCCCATTTTGTCGTAGTTGTCCGGAGGCTGCGTCCTTCCTTGTCGTTAACCGCTCTGTCTGTTGAGTGGCATTTCCTGTCCGAGGTGTTGGGCTGTAATTCCACGATCTCCCTCTAAGAGTATGAGAACCTCTTTGTGAGCTTGCACTCGTCATCACATAAGAGATTGATGTCTTCAGAGACAGCATCCACCGTCCCCTCTAGGTGAACCCTGGAAATCTTGAATGCTTGGAGAATAGCCTCCAATTTGTCTGGGTAAGTCCGATGAATGGGTGCAGACCCCTCTGCCCAGGAGCGAGGGACCAGGAGGCCTAGCCACAAAAAAAAGTGCAGTTGTGGGTGCCCTGCAGTCTGGGTTAGTCTCCTCCACTGTTTTTGTGGTCTGGTGGTCCCTTAATGGCAGAGATAGGAGGCGTATTTAGGAGCTGTTATGTTATTGGTATTTATTAAGCGATTTAATCACCCCCTAAGGGGTTGGTCGGCGCTCCAGAAAACTGCATAGATTCAGTTAAATGAGATTTACAAATTTAATAGCCAGGTTTTCAGAAGTTTTTTAAATGCTTATAAATTGGCACAGGTGCAAAGGTTTAGTAGCAACTGATTCCAGTGATGTGGAGCCAAAAAGAATAAAGCATGCCCTCCCATACCTGACCGTACAAATGTGACCTTTCAGTGTCATTCAAGAATTCACCAACCCACGCAGCGAAGTCACAGACATCACCCCATCCCAAGACCTCCGCGACAAGCTTGGAGCCTATTTCCACCTCAAGAACAAAAACCTGTACGACAACTTCATTGACCATCCACCAGGCGCCACAGATTGCCCCGCCCCCCCAGAAACACCAGCCAGCCCACCATCTCCAACTGGACACCGATCACGACCGAAGACACCGCCTCGACCCTTAAAAGCATCCACTTGGGCCCCCACCGACCCCTGCCCGCCCCCTCACATCTACCACAGAACTGTGGCCGCCATCGCACCCGAACTACAGCGCACCATCAACACCACCTTCAAAACAGGCTCCTTCCCAGACGACTGGAAGCATGCAGAAGTCAGACCCCTGCTCAAGAAGCCCACAGCTGACCCCACTGACCTCAAGAACTATCAGCCCATCTTGCTCCTCCCCTTCGCAGCCAAAGTTGCGAAGGGGAGGAGCAGTCAACAGGAAACTGACACGATTCATTAAAGAGAACGCCGACCTCGACCCGTCCCAATCTGGATTCTGAAGCAACCACAGCACAGAGACCGCCCTACTCGCCGCTATAGATGACATCTGCACCCTCCTGGACCAAGGCCACTCCGCAGCCCTCATCCTACTCGACCTATCAGGAGCCTTTGACACCATCTCCCACTGCACACTAGTCGCCAGACTACAGGACGCTGGCATACAAAGAACAGCCCTGGACTGGATCCGATCATTCCTCACCGGAAGAAGCCAAAGGAACAGACTTCCACCCTTCCTCTCCGACCCCACAAAAATCACCTGCGGAGTCCCACAAGGTTTATCAATGAGCCCCACCCTCTTCAACATCTACATGGCCCCCCTCGCAGCCATCGTCCGACAACACAGCCTCAACATCGTATCCTACGCCAATGACTTCCAGCTCTTCCTCTCCCTCACCAAAGACCCCACCACTGCCAAACTCAACTTCCAGAAAGGAATGCAAGATGTTGTCGTCTGGATGACCAACAGCTGGCTGAAGCTCAACGCAGAGAAGACAGAAGTCCTCGTCCTCTGTACCACTCCTTCTGCATGGGTCAGCACCTGGTGGCTGACCGCTCTCGGAAGCCCACCTATTCCCTCAGACCACGCCAAGAACCTCGGCATCGTACTCGACTCATCCCTCACCATGAACCGACAGGTCAATTCCGTCACCTCCAGCTGCTTCAACACCCTCCGCAAGACCTTCAAGAGGAGCCCCCCTGAGTCAAGGAAGACAGTCAGCGACACACTCACACCAGCAGACTGGACTTTGTAAACACACTCTACACCGGCATCAACAAATCCCTAATCCGCAAACTCCAGACAATACAGAACATGGCTGCCAAACTCGCCCTCAGCATCCCCCGACACGAACACATCATCCAACACCTACGAAGTCTTCACTGGCTCCCCATAGAGAAAAGAGTCACTTTCAAAATCCTCACTCACGCCTATAAATGCCTACACAACAACGGACCCAAATACCTCAACGATAGAATCAACTACCACGTACCCAAAAGAAACCAAGAAACCTCCGACCTTCCAACCTTGCACTGGCCCAAACCCCGCGCATCCACAGAGCCAGAGCAGGCGGAAGATCCTTCTCTCACATTGCAGCCAAGACCTGGAACCAGCTACTGGCAGACATCCGACGCGCACCCTCCCTGAACACCTTCAGGAAGACCCTCAAGACCTGGATCTTCGGCTAAACAGATCTGCGCCCCCCAGCGGCTTGAGACCCTCACGGGTGAGTAGCGCGCTTACAATTCACTGATTGATTGATTGATTGATTGATTGATTGATTGACCAACTCTCAGATTCCGGGTAGGAATGTATTGTTGCACCCTATTTTGTAAGTAACAAGGCCCTTTTGCATGCAGACTTATGGGCCAAACATAGAAGTTTCATAATGGCACACTTTCATACGGGCAACCAGTGCAGAAATCTCAGTTTAGGTTCAGAAGGAGAGAAAGATGGTAGGTTGCACGCCAAGCGTGCTGCTATGTTTTGGATCACGTGAAGCTTAGAAAAGAGACCCACATTCGTTGCAACCATTAACAAATTTCTGTAATGCACACCGCTCACTATGAGTGCCTGGATTAGTGATTTCCTTTACTACAAGGGTAACCGCTTGAAGGTGTTTCTGGATGAGCATACACATAATGCCAAAGCAGGTTCTAGAAGTAAAGTTCACATGTTCTTTCATGGATAGATTTTCATCAGTTAGAACTCCTAGGTTTTTAACTACTTTTTTGGAGTGGGAGTAATGCCCAGATCCCTCTGCCACCAGTTGTCTCACCAAACGAATTAACTTTCCCAAAAAGCAGTATTTCTATCTTGCCGGTGTTCATTTGAAGTTGATTAGCAGACATCCACGGGGTGATCTTAGTCATGCAATCCCTGAATTTAAGTTTAGTAGATTCTGGATTGGGGTCCATGGTGATGACAAGCTGGGTGTTGTTTGCATACGAGATTACCCAAAAGCCACACAATCTTATCACTGTGCCTAAGGAGGGCCACATACATGTTGAAAAGAGTTGGGTTCAGAGATGAGCCCTGAGGCACACCCTTGGTTCTGGAATTGAATGAGTCGAACTGTATTGACTAGGTACGACCGTCCATTAAGCTTTCCAACCATCCTAATGCCTTGCCCCAATACCAGTCTCCCTCAGTCTTTGAGTTAAGGTTAGATATGACATGGTATCGAACGCTGCCGACAGGTCAAGCAAAACTAGCATGGCAGAGTTCCCCCATCCAGAGCAAGTTCGATAGAGTCTAGGCCCTCCGTTAAAGCAGTTTCAGTGCTGTAAGATGCTCGGAATCCTGACTGGGAATAATCCAACAAGGAAAGATATAGGTCTATAGTTGGCCAGTTCTTGACAATTAGCCATAGTCTTTTTAAATAGGTATAACACAAGCGCATTTCCACTTAGTTGAAAGGATTTCAGACTCTGGGAGAGATTGAGCATGTCGGCGATTGAGGAGAGAAGATGAAAGCCCAGACCAGCCATAATGTGTGGGCGTCGTCTGGGGACCCCCATTTGATTCTAGTCATCAGGATCAATATTTAATCTGGGGTGGCCGTATTAAAGGTATCCGGGAGAGTACGGTGAGTAGCATCTGAGAAATTAGTCAAAACTAGGCTTGGCAAGATACTACTATTCGGAAAGGACTAATAAATGTTGGAAATGTTTCCCTCAACGAAGTTAGTGAGATTATTGCAGACATCCTGGGAGGCTGAGATTGGTGAGGTACAAGTTGTATGATTAGTGAATTCCTTCACTATTCTATAGAGTTCTTTTGTTGAGTCGCCCGCATTAATTGATCTTGTCTATTATATGAGCTTTGCTGGCTTCTTTAATGTTTGAATGATATTTTCCTAACTCAATTCTATATTTGGCTTGGTCTCCAGGGGTTTTGGTAGTTCTCCACCTGCATTCTAATTTCCTGCATGCTGTTTTATCCCAATATAGGGATTCAGCATACCAAGGGAAAATGTTCTTTTTGTTCCGACTAAGTCTGAGCGGAGAGATGGTGTCTACAGCCTGGGTGAGAGCTCTCCCAAAGTGGTTTACGGCTGGATTAATATCATTGTGGTCCCTCGAGGTGGTGGTGGTGTGTTTGGGGCGTGGGGGTAGGGGGGGAGGGGGGAGGGTAGAGAGTATGCCGCAGTGAAGAAAGAAGGTACAACCTTCCTCCAGGATCTTGTCAGTCCCGGGGCTCGTGCATTCAAGACCTCAGATTTCAGTGTCCAAATAGAAATTAATAACATGATAGTAAGTCCAAATCTGCGGATTGAGGGTATCTACCTGTAGAAAGGGTGAATTAGTAAAGATGAGGTCTAACGAGTGTCCTGGAATGTGTGTAGCACCTACCACCTTTTGTGTGAGACCCAGCGAATTGAGATCCGAAAGTAATTCTATTGTGTCTGGATCCATACTGAGCTCAGCGCTGTGGTTAAAATCACCAACCGGCATGACGTTTCCTTATTCAAGGACGTGAGGTGCCAGCCATTCAGTCAGCCTAGTGCTGAATTATTTCTTAGTACCTGGCAGGCACAATGCCCCTCCACAGGTAGCCGGGACCAGGTCTCCAGTTTAAATATGAGCCCTTCGGTCCAATTTGCGCTGCATGATTCCAGTAGCTCCACTTTTACCGAGCTACGGAGGCCAACTGCCACTTCCCCCACCTGTTCTGTTCTGTATATCAAGTCTGAGTAGACTATATTCCGAAAGGAATGCTATTGAGATACATGGAAGTGCTGCAGGGAGGAGCCAGGTTTCCGTGATAAAACATAGATTGGGCCTTTCTTATCCAGAATATCCCAAAGCTCTATTGCAAGTTTAGGAATGGATTTAGCGTCAGATAAAGGTAGTACGGCCTTGAAACGTAGCGGGCCCGTGTTTGGGAGCAAGGCCTCTCTCATCAGAGGCAGCCGCCACATTGGCCTTCCACAAAAGTCTGGAATCATTAACTTAAATTAAAAGAAAATGGTTGTCCATTTTGCATGTTTCTCCATGTTTGCTTTTTCCATGACTTTAGTGGCAATTAAAAGCAAAATCCCCTGGTAACCTTATCTTTCCATCAAAACGAATCCACACATAAACGTATGGCCCAGAGGGTTATGTTTTTTAAATATATTTTTCACTTTATTTTTATTTTTATTTTTTTTAAATATTTTTCATTTATTATTTTCTTGCAAGGAAATACAGCAGTACAAAAATACATAAATAAGAAGATATCCGCAGTAAATACAAACAATATACAAAATGTATTTTTATTTTCAATAAACAATTATAAAAAAATTAACCCTTTGGAACGTATTTGTGTGTGGATGTGAAACTTATGAGCTTTGATGGAAAGATATGGTTCCCGGGGGATTTTTTTTGTAATGATAGTTTTGACCTGCCCTAGGAACCTTAGAGTGAAGCAGGGGGTCCTGTTCTTAATATTGATTTAGTGGCAGTTAGCACATTTTCAATATTCATATGCAACCTTCATTCAGATGTTACATACTTTATTTTCTGAATCCTAATGTTTTTTTTATTACTACTTGTGCCTTACTCAAAGAATGCCTCAAATGGGAATTCTGCTTCTAAAACCAAGCCTACTTTAAGGAGGCATTTATTTGTTTTTTTTGGAGCTCTGCTCATTAGGAAGTTGTCGAAGTTCTGCTCCAGCATCAGTCAGTCTCCATACACTCGCATTCCTGCCAGCCAGCCTGGATTATTAGTGTGTTTGCTGTATTTTGGATTTTTTGGTTTCTTGAGTTTGTTATATAAAAACTAACGACATGAGTCATCGTGTGAAATAGAGGGACATGGAACCTAAGGGTTGAAACAAGGGAGGCAGAAAGAAGGCTACAATGGCAGTTGAAGCATACTCTTAAGACAACAGAATTATTGTATTCCTTTACTTTTATTTATTTCTTCTGTTTATAACAAGGACCTGGGTGCGGAGTTAGCGGAATACATTACGATGCAATATAAAACAATATAGCAATAAAAAAGGGATCCATTAAGTCCCAAGCAGATTATGCAGACAGTACCAGATGGTTTAAAAAGAGATAATTGGGTGTGGTTAATAAGAATGTAATTCAATAGTTTTTTTGGCAAAATTAGTAATGTAATGTACCAGCGTGTCAACATTAGTCCACAATTTGTACTACTGATGCAGAAGTTCAGGAATGGTATACAAGGGCCTCTTTCCCAATATGGTTGGTAGTTGCATCCCACATGGGGATGTTCTCAGACAGCTCAGGAAAGATTTGTGATGCCCTTTGCCCACCATTCGGAGTGGAGGAGGGCCGCAAGGTAACTATCAGACAGTCTCCTGAAACAGAGCGCTTATTTACTAACTGGTTTCTGCTGAGGAAGTTCAAGTGTGACAGACCCCATAATAGGGCGCTCCCTGCCAACTGGAAAAGTGAAACCACACAGTGTGCAACACATCCTTTTAGAAGACCACTAACCCCACTGCACAGTGGAACAGATGCCCTCCATCATGCCCTGGTTAACTATGTACCATTAGCCCGAGGCTCTTCTTCTAAGCTTCATTGAACTTCACTACTATGTCAGCATTGACCAGTATTTCTGGACATGAGTGTTTAGAGGATACTGTCCTCGGTTGGTGGCCTGACAAGTCCGTCACAGATTTGAGTCCCACTTTAGCGGGCTCAGCTTGTAAGATTGCAGCATTGACTTGTGTACTTTGGGATATCTGGTGCCTAGCTACCCCATGATCCTCACTCAATGCAGAGGGTCAGTTCTGTGTTGCCCTTGTTGTCTCTTTCCCGCTAATTTATCTTTAGCCTGATGACCCTAAGGCTTCTCATTGACCGTGGAAATGGAAAGAAAGTAGAATTGTCCAGAAAAGCATTAGTGCTGCTATGCCTTACTGTGTGTAGCTCATTTTAATACCGATCTAAATCAGTTGTTTAACTTCATTGAACTTACTGAAACGGCTACAGCAATTATGTCATTCTGCATATGTAGGCTCTCCTCTGAATCATCTTCCCGGTCTTCCAGGTTAACTTGATTGTCACTCCTGGACCTTTTGTTGTGCGTGATCATCAGGTGCACCATAGCATATTGAATCCCCTCAAGTGAAGTCTGGTAAAATGAAGTCTGGCAATGATCCTAAAATACAATGTTGGTATGAGGGCAGATAGATTGCTGCCTGAAATAATAGTTTATAGTGTTGTTCAAAGGTACATTTCCCACGGCTATTAACAGCCATCATCATCTGTATTTTGGTGATACGTACCTGTATGGACCACTTAATATTTTGGAAGGAGATGGGGAGCTTCATTGATACCCATTCCCATCATTCATACCCATCCCCTTTATTCATACCCATCCTTTTAAAATTGGTATACCGGTCACGGTTTCTTTTTTCGTGATTCTTAAATATGAAGAGCGTATCCCTTTTAGGGCTTGCGCATCAGAAACAACAGAGATGAGGACCTAGACCCACATGATCACCATAATAGCATTAAGTCATGCATACAAATATGGGCCTTAAGATTCTCGTAGTTTCACACTTTACTTAGTCAAACATCAACAAGTGCTTCTTGTTCCAGCAATAACCAGTTTTCTTCTCTCTTTTATCACACAGGATCAAGGAAACGGATGCACAGAAGCTCAAGGATGAATACAGGAGAATGGTCGAAGGCTTGAGAGAGGCCAACATTGCTAGAGAGACTGATGTCTACCTTTCTAATCCTGTGTTGCCGGATGAGATATTGCAAGGTGGGGCAAAATATAGGAGAAATTATTACACAGGGTGAGATCTGAACTTCTGCCTAGAAACATCTTATCTATCCTACGAAGTCTTTTGTCCACTAAATTGGTGAACAGTCTCCTGTAGTGTAGTTCCTATATTCCCAATAGGCTCTGCGCATTGAAATACTATAGCCTATAGATTTGACGTAGGACTGAGGTCAACTAGGTCTCTATCGAATACATTAGACTTAATTTTGTGTGCCAGCTAGCTTAGAGGTCACTAGAAACTTTCTTGACAAAACAAGAAGGGATTCGTTTCTGACAACCGCATAAACATGACAACTTTGTTTCCCCAAGATAAAAATGTATCTTCAGAGTCATGGAAACAATAGATAGATATTTCACTCAGTCAATCGTGCATGCTTCGTTTCACCAGAGGTGCAGAGAAGTATAGAGACGGACGTTTTCAATAAAAGTATTTATTGAACAGTCTTCTTTCACATGCAGAAGAAATTAACTGCTACAATTGTAATACTGGCTGTAAAGTATAATGCGTACAGCAAGAAGAGTATTATGAAATAATACTGTAAAAGCATGGTATGATGTCTAAGCCATAAAATACATACATATATAAATAAATACTAAAAGTACTCAACTGGTGCTTCTAAAATACGCCTACCCCAATGTACCTAACCTAAGTCTAGTACGAGGGAAGAAGTAAGTATGGTGTAGCATAGGTTTAGTATTCTTTTGCCAAGAATCTATCCAAGATTTCTCTTATGGTCTAATCAGCTCCGTACCTTGGTTTAGAATGAAGGAGGTCTGGTATCTCTCGGTCTCAGGAATCGATTTCCCAACACCCTGCAATGGGAGCTTGGAAACACTGGAGCTGGATTTCTCGGCAAGAGAAAAGACAGCGTCTCTCTCAGTGCGTCTGCTGGAGGGTCGGCTTCCTTCGGCACTTGCTGCTGCGAGCTGTGTCAGGCAAGTAGATAGTCGAAGTGCTCCAAACCACTGTGTTTGCTAGGGCAAGTGTGGGCATATTTATACCTCGAAGGTGCCGAGTTTGACGTAAAGTTGGACATAATAACGTCATCAAAGACTCGCAATTCTTTGAAAACTCCATGAGTTCTTGGACAAATCAATATTCAAGCAAGGGGAAGTCCCTAACTGCTGAAGGCGAGTTTTCCAAGAAATCCTTGTGGATTTTCGGAACTAGTGGAAGTATCCATACCGTATTTGGACTGCATGGGCTATGTCTAAATATGGATATGATTTCTATGCCTATATAAGGACAAGGTGATTTATACCTATATAAGGGCATGAATCCTGGAAAATTACACTAGGGTCCTAAAATGCTATACAACACTCCATGGTACCTTAGCAGTTGTTGAGCTGTGCTGTGTGGGGAATTGAGGTTTGCCTCCGGTGTAGGCCTGCCTGGGATGATTCTTGATGGCAGTCCCAAAGATTCATGGGGAAATGTGTGATTTAAGTCCATTAACTGAATTGCTTGAGATCCTAAGCAGGAGTGGCAGTCTGCCTTTTGCTAGAGTAAGCACTCCAGTGTTGGCCAATACCATTTAAAAAAGGGGAGAAAGTCCAATGATTTCAAGCTGGTGCCAATAATGCAGCAGGCCAGGAGAAGTTAGACTATATCATGACTGCAGCACGGTTACCTAAAAATATTCTTAAGTCAAAAAAGATTTTGTGCAAACCTATCCACATGACGTAGATGTGACCTGCTCTAAGACTGTAGCACATAATTGACAATTTTTGTTATGGTTTAAAAGTGGATTTGGTTATGCTTACTAACCTTTAACATTTTCTTTTTCTCTCCAGAGGCAATTCCTGGAAATATCCGAACGGCTGAGCACTTTGTGAGTTTCATGAAGCGCTTCCTGGAATACATCAAATCCCGTTTGCGTGTGCATCACATGGTGCAGGAAAGCCCACCCTCCTTTCTGAAAGACATTTTTGAGAAAGTGTGCATCGAGCGGAAGCCATTGCGGTAAGCTACGTTTCTGAGGATGGAGAAAACGCAGGGTAGTGAATGTTCGGGGTTGATATATGTTCTGGTCTTAAAGGTCTAATGTGTAGGTTCTAACTGCATTTTCTGTATTGAATCCTTATTCCACTCCTTGATAATCCATGCACCATATGCAACATTGTATTATAACTCCCATGACAGGGGTTCCCACATTGCCTTTTTCCCCATTGCCCTAACTGTTAGAACAGAGTAAGACGGGTAATGAGCCTGAAGTATGCATGTGTTGCACCAGTACAGATTCTGTCTTCTTCTTATTCAAAGAATAGGCAATAATAAACCCTACTTACTATGCTATAAAATCAATAGATCTCATAACTGCATCTTGAACTTGGGGAAAAAAAACACAACAACCAGCATGCTAAATTGGAGTTTAACAAAGTCAACAAATCCCACACAATAATTTCTTCTCCCTTTTCATCCCCGGATTTGTCTGATTCAATTCCTCTACATAAACAGACTTTAATAGTTGATTTTAGTACTTTCCTATGTCTATCCTCAACATATAAACTTTGAACATGTAAAGGTGACATCTACAGATCTGGAAAATAGTGTTCCATGAGGCGTAGCCCACAAATGGGAATTCCCTTTAGCATCTAAGGTTAGCCGTTTTTTTTTTTACTGAGTAGCGATCTAGAGTCTCTCTCTAGTGAAATGTGCAGTGCAGCTGATGCCTATTAAAGAACATCTGTATAGCAGCA
Source organism: Lissotriton vulgaris (assembly GCF_964263255.1). Taxonomy (NCBI): domain Eukaryota; kingdom Metazoa; phylum Chordata; class Amphibia; order Caudata; family Salamandridae; genus Lissotriton; species Lissotriton vulgaris. The sequence continues at coordinate 148,722 of NW_028249492.1, read as the reverse complement.
GCTGTAAATCAGAAAATGCTTTATTCGATTTAGACACTTGATAAAATCATGAAAGCAGGAGATAAAGACAATGCATGCAAGATAAACATTAATAAAAATACCTTAAACAAACAGCTGGCCTAACAGTTTTACAGTTTAAAAACTAACAAGTTATAATTTTCCTTTACCTCAGACTACTTTTTAAAAGTCCAGTCATGATTCCAATACAGTACACATTATCCAGTAATTGTAGAAATGTGAAAGCTGGATGACATTGCCGCCACGCTTCCTGCTTCAAAAATGGCATAATCCATTTAGCACGTTCCTTAGAATAAAATTTACAAAAAAAGATCACATGCATTGTTGTTTGTAATGATAGATTATCGCATGGGCAGTGATAAAGATCCCTGGACCAGTCATTTACAGCTGGAAATGTAACCAAACGATGGAAGCTGTCAAACCTAAACCTAGTCAGTATATATCTATCATATCCCCCTGTACACCACACTAGGTAGGGTTGAATGGAGTTGCTGGCCAGGGTCAGTTGTAGCTGGATCACAGATCTTTTGTTAAATTCCACTGCAATTCTGAAGGACTCAAGATAGTTCAAGCATACAACTTTAAGCTCTTTTCTGGATATGGAGCACATGGAATCTGGCTTAATATACAAATCTGATCTACTTAAGTTATTTAAAAAATTTCTTACGTAATTCAGCTAGGGGATTTTTTTAACCTGATCCAATCCCATTGAATCCTTAATAATTTCACGGTTCAACCCTAGACTGGGAGAGGTCCAGACTCTATGCCAGAGCAAAATCGGTTGCATTTTGATTACATCGGAGATGTGGGAAATCCCCAATTCACTATGGCAATTAAAACAGATGAACTCTGGGGAACAGCTAAAATAAACCTTAAAAAAACATTTTCTATCACCTGTATTGGGGAAACATCATAAAAACCTCAGACCCCCGCTCCGTATGTTGCAATACTTAAAAAATTTTCTTGGTACATTTTGAGGAGGATCCCCGGGGGCCTTCTACCCATTTTTTTTAGAAATTCATCACTGCCGCGGTCGACCTCTTAAACAGAAGGGTCCTACTCTTGACCGCTGGTCCCCAGGAGCCTGTATCCTCGAACAAAATGCTGAGATAAGAGAACATTTTGGTTGATTCGATTCTACCACTCCCAACTGCTAAGCTATTAAATGTATTCTTCCCCTTCCCACATGAGATCACAAATGTTTTCTTTACATTGAGTTTCAGGCCCCGTTTAGCCATAAAATCAATGTAGGTGGCAAGGACTCTCTGTAATCCGAGCTGGGTTCTAGCCATTACCACTGCGTCGTCCGCGTAGAGAAGGGAGACAATCTGCATATTATTAAATTGCGGGGAATCTCTCGCTCTGGCCACCAGTTCCTCTTCCAGTACGTTGGTATATAATGAGAAAATGAACAGGCCAGTACGCAGCCTTGCCTAACGCCCCTCTCCACGTGGAAAGACTTTGTGCACTCTCCCATTTGGACCATATCTCACCTTTGCGGAGGCCCCCGCATATAATTGCCTCAAAAATTGCTTTTATTCCTTGCGAAATTGTACGCCTTCCTACAGGCTCTGATTTCCTCATAATCTCTCTCTGTCCTATGGAATGCAACCTTTAGAGAGGAATGGGTTTTAGTGCACATAGTGTCAAACCATCCATTATTCTTTTTAGATAACGCCTTAGGGGGAAGACTCCGCATGCTTTGTATGGCTAAAGTAATTAAGGAGAACGCACTCAGTATGTCCGTGTGAGGGGTGCCTTCTTGCAGGCACTCTATAATAGGATCTATGGCCTTGGAAATGATCTTTGTGCTCAGCACCTCTGGATCTTTCTTACCCCAGCGCAGGGAGTAACCATTCTGCCAGGCGAGAACAATATCTTGGGTCCAGGCAGGCTTTCTAAAATAGAGGTTGTATTCTTAGGTGGAAGCACGATATTAATACTTAACGGAAGATGGTTGCTCAGACCATTGGGGTTGGGAATAAATTTGTCGAACCAATTTGCGTAACGATTTTGGATAATGATAAAATCTATCAAAGAATTAAAACCTCGACCAATGAACGTGGGACCAAAATGTACTGGTGGGCAACACAGCATGTTGACAAAAACAAGATCGAAGGATGCCATAACTTTGTTATATCTTTCATCCCTATCTGAGTGAACGAAATGGGCTGCGTGGACTTTGTCTTCTGTTTCTGTGTCCCCAGACCGACAATCAGTCTGAGAACATATACTAGTATTGAAATCCCCGCCCCAGATCATGATCACGTCCATCCCTTTAGGTACAACTAATTTGCTCAAGTCATCATTAAGACTTTTTAAAACATCGCCTAGTTTACCCTTGTCAATATTGTTATAAAAATTGACAACCACTACCTCAACTTGCAAAAGCAAATGAATCATGACAATTTGATAGTAGGGGGTGGACTTTGTCATTTTGATATTCTGAACCCTCATCACGTTTGAGATATAAACACAAATCCCCCCTTTGTGTCTCACATGGGCTGATTGCAATGCTGGAATATGAAATGTCTAAAAACCGTCAATATATAGCTCATTCATCAACCACTTCTCCTGGAGACAAAGGATATCAAAGTTGTTCATAAAATCTATCGATACTGGATTATTCACCTTGGACTGGAGACCAGCAATGTTCCAAAAGGCTACTCTGACAGTCCCTGGGGCCGATTAAACTTGGATATTTATCGCCTGGCCACTTGCGCCCTGACCTGGGCTTCCCCGTCTGCATTACTGCGACCAAGCTAGGATCAGTAACTACATTGGGTGTTACGTCTTTAGGTTCTCCACCACTTAGTGAACCCTTCTGAATGGATTTTAATATTCCTACTGAAGGTGAATCACCCATATTTTGAAGACCCATATAAACGTTATGGTTATAATGATTATAGATTAATGGGGGCAAGTCAACTACTGCAGCACCCCCACACATAACATCACTCTTATCTACATACAGATCCCCAGAGGGTTCCAAGGGACATACCCTCATTAATGCATTAGGGGCTGAGCTTGCTACAGGATTGTAATAGTCATTTGTGGCCAAAAGTCAGTCTACCTCCTCGGGAAATTGTAAGGGCCCGTACCTGTAAGTTACCTCTAGATTGTAAGTCAAGTTACTATTAGACTGTGTACTTAAGTGAAAGGCAGCATGCGTATCAAACATTCTGGGCCTATAAAAATAACCCAAAGGAAGAACATGAATACCCTCATCCATGGAATTATTGGCACCAGTTCGGGCAAGAATTTCATGGACTAGGACAGGGGAACCTAGAGAGTGGACAACACAATCCCCCTTAAATGTTTTTCTACTAGTGCCCATCCACGGGACACATCTCACCATTATAAAAGAGGTAAACATCTCCTGTGTCAAGCCTGTTTTAATACCTAGAAAGTGTATGGCTTTATTCCTCGGGTGACCCAAGATTCTTTTTCACCCTTGGAGGGCGAAGGGACATTTGCCAAGACCAGAGTGTAAGGAACCGCGGCAGGAGGCAGGTTTAAGTTAAAATGATTTGATAAAAGTTATTGATTATTTACCACGCAAGTTCCTTGACTAGGGCGTGTATCAGATTGAAGTAAATCGCCCGTCTTTCGACATTAAAGACTCTTTCACCCCCTCTTGCCTCCTCAGCATTATTCAGTAAGCCGGTAGAAGTAGACGCCTTTGTTTTCATGGGACCCACATCTCTACTAGTTCTCTCCCTCTCGCAGCTCTGCTTACTGCGTCCAGGAGAACTAAGTAGCGATGCCTGTGTACGGTTTTTAAATGATCCATCACCCCCGCCGGTCTCAGGCTGTATAGTTGTCACTTCCTTTAAACACCCTGCAATGGATACTAGTCCTGTTTCTATTTATCCAATCTACTCTCCCGAATGCCAATGATGTCTTTAATAAATATGGTTAGGTCGGTTAATAAACTCATGATTCTCGACAAGTTATTGGCGGATTGGCCTTTACTTTTACTTTTATTTTTCTGACAAATTGCACGTTCTTTACCTTTGGCGGTGGTTAGAGTGTCTTTTCCCTGTTGTAGCTTTGGAGCAGGTTTTAAGGTGTTTGGGGCAATGGGAGCTTTATGTATCAGTGGCGATAAAGTTATGGGGGCATCTTTCTTCTAAGAAATACACGCTCTTTTAGGCGGTGACAATGGTGCGACGTCAAGGTCATTTAAAGAAATCTCATCACCTACAATCTGGACGCAACCATTTTGGGATTCTGCGATTGTCACTTGTGAGTTTATCTCCCCCCCCGTGCACTCTATGAGGGATGTTTTGGGATGAGCCATGTGAATCTTTATTCAGTGCCTCCTCAACATTGGTAATTTGTTTTTCGAGAGCACCCACCGCCCCGGTCATGAGTGACATATTGGTGTCTTTAGCCTTGTTTGCTGGTTGCCTAGGCATTGAATTATGTAACTTTCTCTTTCCCATGTCGTGAACCACAAATCAGCCCCGACCCAAACAATGAGAACAGGCCTCAAAACACGATGACTCACAGACGGTACACCTCTCCAATTAAGTACGTGCCCCCGAATAGATGGTAGAACGATTAAAGCAGTCCATAGTCAATAAATTTACCACAATCAGGAAGTCTGGGATAATGGTCCGGAGAGCCAAGCGCTGTGGCCCAGCCCAGCCTCTTCCGGTCCATGACGGGCAAGGACGGGCCCGCTCTTGGCCCGGGCGAGCCAGCGCCGCGGGTGCCCTGCGGGACCTTTATGCTCCGGCTGGCACGGAGATGATGCGCAGCTCCTGCTACGAAGTCGCTATGCCCCTAGGGCTTGTGGTCCAGTGGCAGTCCGCAACCCGGTGTAGCAGTGGCAGGAATGGCAGGGTTAGCAAATGTGGCAGCAAGACAAGGTTGGCCGGGTTCCCCGCGCCGGGGGAGCCCTGTGGGAGCTTTATGCGCAGGCTGGCGCGGAGCTAATGTGCGGCTCCTGCCGTGAGATCGCTATGCCCCCTGGGGTTTGTGGTCCAGTGGCAGTCCGTAATCCGGAGTAGAAGTGGCAGGAATGGCAGGGTTAACAAATGTGGCAGCAAGACAAGGTTGGCCGGGCGTCCCGTGCCGCGGGAGCCCTGCCGGAGCTTTATGCGCCGGCTGGCACGGAGATGATGTGCGGCTCCTACCGATAGATCGCTATGCCCCCTGGGGCTTGTGGTCCAGCGTCAGTCCGCAATCCGGAGTAGACGTGGCAGGAATGGCAGGGTTAACAAATGTGGCAGCAAGACAAGGTTGGCCGGGCGTCCCGCGCCGCTCCCCCTCACGAGACCGCTACAACAGCCCCCAGCGGCGCTTCAGCAACTGGAATCAGGTCTCTCAATCGCTCTCAATTGCTTGAATACTCCACAACAAGGCTTAGAGACCACTGGTTTTCGTGGCACAGCCTCACTTCTGATCTACGGGGACCAAGTATAGGCAGTTCCTCCTCCCGGGACTGAATATACCCCCCCCCCCCCCCCCCCCCCGACACCAAAGGCCGATAGCTCACCTCTAATCGGGTGGGGCCAAGTGGGGGTTTGATTCGCTGTCTGCCGCTCGTAGCCGCTGACACTGACAATGATGAGGAGCTAGAAGGGCCAGATGACAGAACCAATCCACTTTCCGTCGCCTCCGCTGCTTTGGCGGCTCCGGCAGCGGGTCGAGCCCACACACAGCCGCTCGTATCATATGTCTTCAGCGGCTCCGGCAGCGGGTCGGTGCTGCTCAAGCCTGCTCACAGCTGCTCAGCTGCTCAGCCAACACCAGCGACAAAGAGAGTCCAACGGTGGGCTCAATCCACTCTTCCGCTGCTCCAGCTCGGCACTCAGCAGTGGCTCCGACGGCAACGTGATCGGCGCCACACACCCTCGCAGCCGTTCAGCGTTCACTTGCACTCGCGTCTCCTTGCGTTTCCGCGCGTCTCCGGAACCGGAAATCACCAGCTGACGGAAAGGAATTACATGGGTGGAGATAGAAAAACTGGTCCTTCTGCCAACACTATCAACCCCCATTTGTAGCAACTGGGCATAAACCAAGTTATAGGAGGTAGATAGCACATTGAGCATACCCAGCCACCAATTCCTTTAGCAAATGTAAAAGTGTAACATGAGGGCACATGATTTCAAACTAAATCCCATTGCCTTATTTATCTCAGCTTTTGCACAGTAATTGTTAAACTAAATGCATTAGTGCTGTATACATGGCAGAGCTATCTCTCAATCAAAGCTCACATATGCCATTATATAGCCTTTTGATCATATGAGTGCATAAAGTGCTTTCTTTTGCCAAAAAAAGTAATTAAACTTCTCCTTCTTTCCCTGTCATCTTTCAAAACGTTTCAGAGGTCAAAATGTCAAAGCAAACATTGCTCTGGGCCCTGCTAGGCATCTAAATGTTGATATCGACCTTTAACCCTTTACCAGCTTTACCAGCTGTCCTATTTTGTGTGGAAAGGTTTCCATGCGGCTTTTCCCAATTCAAAGTGACCCTGAAGACTGATAGCTGAGAAGCAGACCTACTCCATTCCTGTTTTTTTGTTTTGTTTTTTTAAATTTATTTATATTCAGGCATCTCAATAAACCACAATACATTGGAAGCATTGGTATGTAACCATATCGTGCACACAGCTTACAACATAGAACTTTCCGAAACTCCCCCCTTCCCCACCCCGTCTCTCCCTCCCCACCCCCAAACTCGCTACCCCATTGAGCACATGTCAAATCACCTTCATGAGCTGAGCTTCTCAGATTTACATGTCCATTATAATGTCCGACCCCCACATCATCACATTCTGGGGTCCATTGTACTGTCCTGGAGTAAAGGCAGCAGTAAGATTGGCATCTATTATTCCGGATTACAGCTTCCCTTTAGTGACGCACCACCCGATCCCCCCACCTTCCACCCTCCTAGTTAGTTCACCCTCTGCTCATCCCTCTTCAGCGGCCGTGTCTCCTCCCTCTCCTGTACCGCTCAAGTCCTCATCCTCCTGCTGCCCTCTAAGGTAAGAAAGCAATGGGCCCCATATATCTTTTGGGCAGGATTTCATCGGTAGCTGCTCTGCGTATGCCAGTAAGTGTTCCTGCCAGGTAGTCATATCATGTATCCAGTCCTTAAACTTGGGCGCCCTGCCCCTTCCCCATCTACATGCTACCTGTCCACGCGCTAGTAATAAGCCCATGAGGAGAAATTTGCGGTGTGGAGTGTCAGTATCCTCTATCAGTCCTAAAAGGGCAATGCAGTGATGTGGCTCGATGGTTAGTTGCAGCATATCAGTGAGCCCTGCAAACCCCTCCCTCCAATAGTCCGTCACTCTGGTGCAGGTCCACGCCAGGTGTAGGAAGTCTGCCGGGCCCTGTCGGCGTCTAACGCATCTGTCATCTTCCCTAAGGCCTAGCCTATGTAGGCCTGCCGGTGTGTGGTACAGCCTATGTAAAAATTAGAAATGGAGCAAGCATAATCTACTGTTCCCTGAGACCTGCTCCGTCTGCCGACACGTCGATTCCCATTGCTCATCAGTGAGTGGTTCAGTCAGGTCCCTATCCCATGCTAGCCGGGCTCTAGCCTGTGAAATTGGGGGTTGTGAACGGACTCTTGCGTACAGCATGGAGGTGACTTGTCCGGGTGCCTCTGCCTGTAGCAGCAAGTGGAGGGAAGTGTAGATCTCTGGCTCCTTTGGGAAATCAGGGGTTTTTGCGCGTACACTCTGTTTGAGTCTGGTATATAGAAAGATATCCATGAACGTGTAGGTATGCTCTCCAAAAAACTGTTCTTTGGTGCGAAATTCCCCTTCATGATATAAGTCTCCCCAGGTGAAATATTGCAGTCTGGTCAAGAGATTTTGGCAAATTTTCTCAGTCGTCACCAACAGGTACGGGTAATTACTCAGCGATATTCTAGGGGAATATAACAGGGGGATGCCCTCCGACTTTGCCAGCCAATGCCATGCTTTGACTGTGCAGTCGACAGTGGTAGGGTCCTTGTCTCGCTCTTTGTATGGTGTAAACAGATACCTGGACGGTGGGACCGTCGCCATATGGCCACTGCCAGGTGGGGCATGTAGGGGGGAGGATGGAACCAGTACACCGCAAAGTGCGCCTACGCACTGTGGTAATATTATTCGAAATCTGGTACATCGAATCCACCATATCTATACGGGAGAGTGAGTGTGTCTAATTCCAGCGCCTGCTTCCCCCCCATATCAAACGGACGAGCTGTGTTCTTAAAGTTGAGAAAAAGTACGCCCCCGGATGATAAGGTAAGTTTATGAATAAATATAGAAATTTGGGGACTATAACCATCTTAATTAAGGATACGCACCCTGCCATTGAGAAGGGAAGCTTGAGCCAGCTCGTCATATTGTCTGTCACTTTAGTCATGGCCCGGCCGTAGTTGGCCCTCATCAGAGTGTCTATGTCCCGGGATACGTATATCCCCAGATATTTAAAGTACTCCGTTTCCCAGTGCAATGGGTAGTCCAGAGGATGAGGGGATGTACTCTCAGTCAGTGGGAAGACGGCTGATTTGCCCCAGTTTATCTGCACTCCCGCGATCGCCCCAAATTTAGTGATTTCCCTCAAAACTGGATTTAGGTTCTCATGGGGCTTGCGGATATATAGAGTAATATCGTCGGCGTAAAGGTAAACCAGCACTTGTCTGGAGGGGTAAATGAGACCTCTGTGGTTATGATGTTGGCGTAATTTAGCCGCCAGGGGCTCAATGGCGATCGCAAACAGGACGGGGGACAAGGGGCAGCCCTGTCGCGTCCCTCTAGATATGGGAATTGGCTCAGACCTAGCCCCATTAAGGAGTACTCTTGCAAAGGGTGCGGTATAGAGAAGTTTGATCCATTGGACAAACTGGGCAGGCATTCCCATGTATGTTAGGGTCCCAACCACATTGTCTCATTCTACCGAATCGAACGCTTTGGTGGCGTCTAAGAAGACCGCCGCGCATTTGGGATCAATGTCCTGTATGATTGCCAGCAGGGTCCGGAGATTGTGGGTTGTGGCCCGGTTGGGCACAAAGCCCGCCTGATCAGGTAGCACGATTTATTCTAGGAGAAGATTTAATCTAGTAGCCAATACCGTGGCGAGGATTTTGGTGTCGCTATTGAGAAGTGACACCGGCCGGTATGAGTCGCACAGGTCAGGCGCCTTGCCTGGTTTGAGTAATGATAAAATATGTGCCTCCCTCATGGTGTCAGGCAGAGTGCCTTCCTCTAGTGCTTCATAGAAAACCGCCTTAAGGATGGGAGCCAGAATGTGTACGTATGTTTTATAAAATTCTATAGGAAGCCCATCGGAGCCGGGGGATTTTCCCGACTTCATGCTCATTATGGCTTCCTTAATTTCATCGACCTCAAGATCCAGTGCCAAGATTTTTTGCTGCACGTCTCCCAGCCATTCAAGTGCCACATCATCGAAATAGTCCCCTAGGGTCAGTGCATGCTGCCTCTGCGTGGTATACAATTTCCTGTAATAGTCGGTCAGGGTAGAGATCTGGTCAGGGAGGGATCTGCATATTACGCCTTGCTCTATTCGCAATTCAGTGACGTAGTTATGGAAACGCGGGGATCTGATTGCGCCTGCCAGCGATTTCCCCGGTCTGTCCCCTTCCCCGTATATTCTGGCTGCGCACTGTTTCCGTCTGAACTTACATTCCCTTTCAGCTGTCTCCACGTATTCTGACATCTTATCCCGCGGAGTGGCCCTCAACGGCCTCGGGTCAGTCTGGCTAGATATCTCCCTTTCCAGTGTTTTCATCTCGGCCTCCAGGGTGGTCAGTGTGCGTCGCAGGTCCTTCAGTATTCCCCCTCCTTTGGAGATGCACCACCCCCTTACAGTCACTTTGAATGCCTCCCAGACAGTAGTAAGACTGGCCACTGACCCTGTGTTTCTAGGGAAAAAGTCCATAATCTCCTGCTCTATATCCGCCTTAAAGACGGCATCCTGCAGGTGTAGGGAATTGAGTCTCCAATTGAGAAAAGGTGCCAGATCCACAGGGGGTTTCACTTCTACCTTCACGGGGGAATGATCTGAAAATTTCTTGGCCAGGTGGGCCACTCCCTCCACCCAATTTACCATCCATCGTGCGACAAGCACGTAGTCCAGCCGCGGCCAGGTGTTGTGCATGGCGGGAGTGATGCGTGCCTTCCTTTCTCGAGGGGTGTAAGTGGCCCCAAGCGTCCACTAAGCCAACGTTATCTATGAGGTCTCGGAAAGTGCGCAGGGAGGAAGTGTAGTGGGCAGCCATAGCATGCGACCTGTCCGCATCCGGGTGTGCCACTGTATTAAAATCCCCCCCATATAGTGTACCTACAGCCTAATGTTTGTATTTTACCCTGGAGCAGAAGCATGTAATGTGGATCGTCCGTGTTCGGCCCAAAATAATTCACAAATACTATTTCATGCGAGTGTAGTGTGCCCCACAGCATACAGTATCGTCCCTCGGGGTCAATGTCAGTACCACCCTTTACAAATCGAACTCCCCGCTTAATGAGTATTGCTACCCCTCTAGCATATGAGAAGTAGGAGGCGTAGTAGCTGTGTGAGGCCCACCGGGATGCAAATATGGGGTCTCTACCCTTCGGTAAGTGCGTCTCCTGCAAGAGCGCTATTTTTATATGATGCCTGTCTAAATAACCCAATATTTGCCTACATTTCCTGGGGTCATTAAGTCCCCGCACATTCCAGGACACAACGGAAAGGCTCGTATTATTCTTACTTCCCTCGCCCAGTGATAAGAGTGTGATTGTGATGGTCGGGATAGTGAACGCGTCCGTTCCGCTTCAACTCTAAGTGTAGCATATCATTAACATTACAGTTACCTCCCCCAACTCCCACACCGGCTACCCCAACTTGCCAGGAAAGAACTACCCTCCCCCACCGCCCCAAACACTTCCCTGAGTCATAGTGCCCAGGCAATAAATTCCCAAACCTCTAAACACATAAGGTAACAAGGGGTAATGCCCTCAGTGGGGGGCGCCGGGGGCTCCCGCCTGTTCCACTTCACCTCCCTATTGCACCCATCCACAACCACCTGGGTCCCAGGGGCCGATCTGACGGGACGGAGGTGAGCGGCCAGGAGCTAATATGTGCCTTCAAGTCAATAGGAGTGTTATACATCACCAATCCGCTGATCGCCTTCGTGCCGCCATGTTGCATTCCAGCCCAGGTCCAATGCTATGCAGTTCCTTCTCCTCAAGAAGGCTGCAACAAAGGAGAATGAGAGCGCGAACAGCGCCTTGCAGCTGCTTCCTGGGAAGTCTATCTTCTGTCTCGTTTTAGATAGTCCTCTGCTTGCTGGGGTGTCATGAAGCTATGTTGTCGGCCCGATGATGAATCCGCAGCCTTGCCGGGTACAGCATTGCATACTGGATACTTCGGGATTGGGGATTGTAGTTGTTTTTTCACCGCAAGGAACTTTCGCCGGGCCTCCTGCACCGCCTGGGTGAAATCAGGGTAGAAGGACAAGGTGGTATTTTCGTATTTCACGTCTCCCTTCTCCCTTGCCAGTCGCAGTAGTGTGTCCCTGTCGCGGTAATTAAGGAACTTCATTAAGATCGGGCGTGGCGTTGCTCCCGGAGGGGGCTTCGGTGCCAAGGGACGGTGCGCCCGTTCGATTACCAACTGCGCAGAGAAGGAGTCTCTCCCAAAAAGTTCAATCAGCAAGCGCCCCATGTAGTCTTCTAGCCAGCCCGTGTTAGTTGTTTCGGCAAGGCCCAGCATGCGGACATTGTTCCTTCGAGAAAGCGATTCCAACTCCTCATTTTTGTCCGCTATGAGTTTTAAGAGTTTGTCCATTTGCGCCACGTTCTGCCTGTTGGTGGTTGCCCCGTCCTCCAAGTCCGACACCCTCTGTTCAGCTTCCTTGAGGCGCTCTTCGTGCCCATCCAGTTTCGCTACTACGTTGTCCAGTCGATGATTCATGGAGTCTATTTTGGAGTCAATGGAAGTGAGGCTTTGCTGCATGCTCACCAGGAGGGTTTTCCAGCCCTGCTCTCGCGTCTCTGGTGGGTCGTCGTCTCCCTGGTTCTTGGAGTTTGTTCCCGATGTCTTGCGTGTATCAAACGGCAGTTTCAACTGTCGTGGCTCCGTTTTGCCCATTGTGCCGGGCTGCGTACTATATGATTGCGGCGAGTGAGAGAGGTGGAACAGCCTGTCCCAAAGTCGCACCTGCCACTGTTGGTTCAGTCTCGTCAGGCTTGGGGTTCCGTCTACAGGTATCCTCCAGTCTGTTCAGCCTGAGCGTGCAGGGTTTCACATCTGCCCAGCACCTGGAAGGGAGGCTGATCCCACAATTTGTTCCCTGGTTCTCGGCCAGCGAGGATGTCCCTTGTGCAAATGGCGGGCCGTGCCGTCCCTTTCAAAGGTTTTAGTTCCTGTTCATGGGCTCCACCTCAGTTGGATGGGGGTGAGGGTGCGTGGCTCACCAGTGTGTGACCACCCTAATATATGGGCCTCAGCCGGAGCGATGCAGGCCACTCTGCCACCATGCGTCAGCGTTCCTTAGTGATCCCGGGGCTGCTGCACGGTCTCTAGTTACGCGATGAGTGCGGGTGTTTCAGTATCATATAACATAACATAACATAACATAACATAACATGTGTATTTGTAAAGCGCACGTTCACCCAGCGGTTTCTTGGCGCTGAATAACAGATGTTTATTGTTACCCAACTCAATGGTACTCATTTTATCGACCTCAGATGGATGAAAGGCTGAGTGGACCCGCCGGGATTTGAACCTGTGACCATGAGGTCGAACACAGGCCCCTGCAGTGGACGCATTAGTCCACTGAGCCACCAGACCCCCACATAGACAGTGGGGGTAATGTCCCGGGTATAGCTGTGCGTCTTGTCCCAAAATGGCGGTCAGTGCCTTTCTATCCCACAGCAGTGTGCGTCCCTTCTGGACTATGGAGCTGACTGCCTCTAGCAGGTGCCTCGATATGTGCGCATGAGTCTCTTTTCTGGTGCCCCGCCGAGGCTTGATGGGCCGGGCGCCTGTCCGATGCAGGCGCCTCGCAAATGTCCCGGGGGCCCGCGCATCTGTGAAGCTCGAAATGGCGTTCCCGCGGATCAACTCCGCAGAGCTGCTCCCTCTCGTGCGGTGCCAGGGCCTCCAGATATACCACTGCTGCGGCCGTGTCTGGGGTGCGGAATCTAGTTGCACTAACCTGCTGCAATGTTCAGGGCTGCCCGAAGTCCGCCACGCAGCCCCCTAGGTGCCTCACTCATGCCCGCCTTCGGCCTAGACGGTCCAGGGGGCCTGCACGTATTTCCCTCTCGGATCGCCCACCGCGGCAGGCAGTCAGGGGCAGACGTAGTAGGCGCAAGTGTTGTGGTCGCACAGCCTGCTCCTCGTTATCTCCGTTGGGCTTTCACTTTGTCTGCCGGCCAGCCTGTGCCACCCCGGCCTTGTTTAGATTTCCATGCCGTTCCAGGGGACCAGCGCCTGTCTCACCTCCGGTCCGCGGCACGCCTTCCACCCGATACTAGGCTCGTGTCATCAGGCATCGGGCTGAAACTTGCCCCACGGCTGCAGCGTGTCTTCGCAATTTCGTCGGTGATATTTACGGCGCGTTAATTGTAGGCATGATGAGGATTATGAAGATATTTTCTCCCAGCTCGGCGAGAGCACTAAGCAAAGGCAGCCATTAAGGTTTCGCGCCACCTAGCACCCCCTACTCCATTCCTGTTTTTCCAGTAATTTAGAGGTAAGGGAATAACTTCTTCTGGTTTTCATATTTATTTTCAATTGTAAGCAGTGTGCGGTATACTTTGCTAGCAGTATAGAGGTCAGCTATTTATTCTATACTTAAATGTGTGCATTTACTAAAGCCTGAGAGCAGTTTAAAAGCTGCTCTGATTGGCAGAATTGCTTTTAAATAGTGAATGTTACCCAATTTCGACTGCGATGTTTGGGGCACTTAAAAATGAATATCTTACATTGTTTTTGCATAATAATCATCCCCAGAATGTTCCCTACACATTCCAGAGATGTGGCATCAGAAATATATAATGTATACCCTTATAAAAATGAGTTTTGTACGCCTGGGTAAAGTGACAGTTCACATGTAAGTTTCCTCATATTGCGGTACAGCACTGCTTAAATTCAATTTTGATGCTAGGAGTTCATAGTATGATTATTAGGCTTTATAAAGATTAAAAAACAAATTTAATGCACTTATTTTTAATAACTTTTTTTCATATAATCCCCCAATTTTTTTTTTAATAAAACCAACCATTTTGGTGATCCCTCACATGAAAAGCAAGCTTCATCCCTTGCCTATCAGATTTAGACGCATTCATTTGTAACCCTAAGCACAGTAGCCTAACTTGAAACATGAAAAATCTGCGCCACTTTTTAAGGAAAGTCATTATTTAACATCAAAAACCACAGATGTGCTTATGTAAAAAGGAATTAAGAAAGGAAAATCCCTACTGTCAATATTTCCCTATTATCCAAAATAATAAAACGGATTTTTTTGTAACATTTTTTTAAAAGCATGCAAGCCTCTATACCAGGTTGGCACTAAGTCAGCATTTTCCTTCTGCGGCTAGCAGTCAGGAACAGCCATATGCTATTTACACAGCTGTTTGAAAGAATTTGTTTCTAGCGTTGAAATGTAAGCAGGTCACAGTCTATTTAACAGTCAGTCATTTCGAAGTCAGACATTTCAAGGCAGTCAAAATCTATCGTTCCATAATGTGTGTTTAGTTTAGCATCAACCAATTTACTCAGATGATATGAATGCCTTTTAATATCTAATACAATGTATCTTAGGAAAATGCTGTAACATTTTCTATGTTTAAATCATTACAAAACACACAATCTCGTTTTTGAGGCCTATTTTATTCCTATTGAATGTGAATTCTAATGTTATCTTTAGCATTGTGGTAGTTTGCACATGTGTATAGTTTCTTACTCTGTCAATTTAATAGTAACATGTAGCTATGTAGCATATGTCATAGTTCATTTCTGGATTTTTTAAATATTTTTATTAATTAAGTGACATTTTTCATAACAGAATGATGACAACATAAGATAAAGAAACACATTGAGCTCATTCCAGACATTTACAGAAGGGGGTCATACACTCAGAACACACAATAAAACGTGCTTAAGGCTAGCCATTCTTACACAAAAAGCGCAATCGCTCTTTATTCACACAAGTACCACCAATGTTAGATCACAACAAACATATACATTGAAACACGCGATTAACCCACAAATCAACGCTTAGGACATAAACAAAAGACAGCCCACAGACTGTACTGAAACCAAACCATTTATAAATACTAGCTGTAAGTCATATTTACAAGAAATGCTTCTCAATAGTAGCCCAAAAAGACTTAAAAAAAATAGCCCAATAGACTGTTCCATTTTCAAGAAGCCAAAATACACTCGATTCACTAGCTTTGGCTGGCAGAACACCAAAAATCTCTTTGCATATCTCCACTTATAAAAGTGCGCAGAATAGGATCCTTTTTTTACTTCTAAGTCTATTCACATCCCATTATGGTACCTCCAAAAAGCAACATATTCTTCGATGTGCGCTTGAAACAGGCATACCAAAAATATTGCAAACTATACAATATTATACACAAAGTAGCACTTAAATAATGTGCCAATCACATTTTATAAAAAGTAGAGAAAAGTCTCCTCATTACCTTCCTACACAAATTGCAATTCATATATTTATATATATCCCTAAATTCCCGTTTTTGGCCAAGTTCTAACTATCACGTTTTATCACTGGTTATCACGTTGTATCACTTTATCTCATTTTATATCACTTTGAATCTCACGTTATAGCACTTTATCTCACGTAATCTCACTTTGTATCTCACTTTATTGCACTTTATCTCACGTTATCTCACTTTATTTGTCATTTATCTCACTTTATATCACGTTTATCTCACTTTATATCACATTTTCACAGCGGGCGCACTTCTCTTACTATCTCACAAATGACCTTACCGAGCATAGGTCTCCAGATTCTAACTGCCAAGTCCTCAATAACCTAACGGTCGTTTCTGGAATACTCACGCCTAAAATGTTCTCAGTCAGGAGCGGTAAACATTTGGAGGATCAAACCAGGAAGATCAGAAATATACTGGGCTGCAGAGACCTAGAATCTCCAGAATTTCCGTGCACAGGGTACCTCCTTAGTAGAATCCTGTCCTATCCTCCTCAGTAGATTCCTGTCTCCTGTCAAGACCACTCCCTTGGATAGCTGCATTCTCTGATGAGGTGCACGTTGAGGCGCCATTTGTAGAAAATAGAAACCTTCTCAGGGGTCTCACTGATACACCTCCAACAAAGAAGAGATTGGCACAGAAGCTGTAATATCAAAGAAACATATTTTATTAACCTCAGATGAGGGAGACTTCGTCACACAGTACCCTCAGGAAACTGTATAAGGCAGTCTAAGGAGTACAGAAAACAGGGGCCTTGTATATGCTTAGGTGTACATAGCATAAAACCAAGGGGAGGTCCTGGCACATGTAAGCATGCAAAATGCCTAATATGGGTATACAAAATTTGCTTGCTCAACAAAGTGGGAGGAGAGTCCAAACTGAGCACAGTAGTAAGAATAGCCTGACAGTTCTATACTAGGTGCCTGGGCATTTTACTAGCCAGGCCCCTCTGAGCATGTGCAATGCTCTGGAAGAGGGAAACAGCAGATGGCGAGCACATGGCTAACTAAAATGGCTGCCAAATACAAAATGGCTTTCAGCTCATGCTAACAGATCCCTGCAATCTTCAACAAAACATTGTAAATACCTGCATAAAATCTCCTGCAATGCTCGCTTTCAGTGTATCAAATTTCATATTTTGCATAGAGTCTACCTCACCTAGGTTACAGATAATATTCCCACAACTTTGGATGCTTGCCCCTAATGCCATGCAACAGGATCTTGTTTTGAAGTTGCCCACTAATACAACTTTTTTGGTCCAAAGTGATAAAGGATATATCTATAATAACAGAGTTCCCTCTGATCGACTACCTTATTTATTTATTTCATTTGCAGAGTTTTATATAGCGCTGGCTAGATCGGAAGTATCAGAGCGCTTTATATGAGGATCAGCGAGTTACCAGTTACAATAAAATTACATCAGTTACAGGAGCAACGTATAACATTGGAGAAAAACAGTGATTAAACAATAACATGAGTTATTAGCGCCTAGCATAGTCAAGACACTTCCAATGGGGCATGGAAGGTAGAGGGGGAATGGTAAAAAGGAGTAAGGAATGCATATCAAGTCAGGCAGACCGGCAAGGGGGAGAAGTACTTCAGGGGGACAAAACAGTCAAAGTGAAAGAACCAACTAACAAGCTAGGGGGAGAAAATCCAAAAGACATCCTCTATATCAGTGAAAGTATAGTAAGGGAGGGGTGTTGGAGACCTAAGGGGGGGGTCGACTAGAGGAAAAAGGTCAGTCAGAAGAACAAAGGAGGAGACCAGCAGAATGGAGGATCGGTCGAAACCGCCAAGAAGGAGTACCCAGGTCACGGGAGCCGATAGCAATTATCTCAAAATGGTGGGATATACAAAAATCCAATGCAAAAACCATAAGGTAACTGACTCCACGGCTCCACGCATGGCAGGAAGGGGGAGGCAGCCATAGGATTACAGGGGGAGGTGGGGGAGGGAAGGAACATAGCGAAGAGACAAGGAAAAACTATGTCCACTGTCCGGCTGGGTAGGTGACGGCCGAGGGGGTGAAACCAAAGCCAATCTCCTCTGTAGCTGCCTAAACAGCTCCACCGGGCATTGGCCATGCTAGCTCGGGCTCCGCAGTCAGTCCAACATTCATGGTTTCCACCCAGGGGGCATCATCACAGTTTCATTGGCTGCACCAGTGCCGGTGTTACTGGAAAACGCAGCCCGCCTCAACATCCAGCTCACCCCAGGAGGGTTGAGTTATGTCCGTCAAGGTCGGCCTCCAGGAACGCGGACAAAAGAATGCTGCTGGGAAATACAGTGTTCAGCCAAAAATGCAATGCAGCACCATTCACCTGGAATCTAAACCAGCATTTGCAATGCAATACCTGCATGGTTGTTTACTTTGCTTGCTCCCCATGCAAAACAATAAAAAGGTCACCGATACATTTACTAATCACTGTCTTATGCTAGCTAAGCATGCTAGTTCCATTCATTGGAAGCATGCCCATGCTCCACTATTGACGAACTGGAGACATGGTTCATAAAATGGGCTCAAGCAGTGAGTACAGTATTTCACAGAGAGGAAAATAGGGGTCCGAAGGAGCCCAGTTGCAGGATACTGGGACACAGTACTTGACAAATTTATAAAACATGCCAAATATGATGTTGCCCCCCCCCCCCCCCCCCTCATCCCAGTTTCTTTCTGATGAAACAAGACTATGCCAAGCAGCAATGGAGAAAAGTACTCAGTAAGCTGCTTTTTCAACTTACCAAGGCTCTTACTTGTCCCAAGCCAGTCCATGGCCTCCTGTACCCCCCTCCTTTTTTTTTTTTTTTTTTTTTATTAAATCATTTTTATTGGCATTTTCAGTAGTTAAGTACTTCACATCAGTGTCGATGACATTGATACAAACGATCTATCATATACATTGTACATCTTGACATGAAGTTGTATAACATCATGGCATTTGGCCTCTCGTACAGTCCCAAGCTTGGTAATGTTTCTGTGGAACAAATGGTGAGACGGTATCGATATTCATGCAAGTTAGCCTGTATTGCGTGTCCGGATGTGAAGTGCACTCTCGCTATTTGACCTGTATTATATGGGATGTTTTGTGCCAGTAATGACAGAAACTAAAACAAACACGGGAGGTAGAACTGGGATATACTGTGTCGTATATTGCGCCATTCGGCTGTAGCTGTCTGATAAGGGCAGTATGGTGTGGTGGCTAGTTAGGCAGGCGCAGGTGGGGGGGGGGATCTTGATGGCCTCACGTAGAGCAATGCATCTATGACCCGCTCATGGTTGTCAGCTGTGACCCGCCTGGTGTTCAGCCCCTCTACCTCCCCCCCCTCCCCCACCCCCCGCCCCCTTTACCTTACTTCCTTATTCAACTGGGCTACTTTTACACCAAGACACACAAGTATTTATGCAAGCATTGCCAGATTACTACTTTCTGCAAACCGAATATTCACGAATGATTGATGGAAAAATATAAAGATCAATAATAAGAGATTTAAAAAAGCACTAAACCTGAAGTACCTGAACCAAAAGCCTGATATGTTTCACAAGCATATCCCAGATTGGCTCCATTCTGATCCATGAGGACTCCTCCTGAACTTTCCCTTTGCAAGATGGAAATTGGTAACTGAGTGTCTGCTGCCCAGAATTCACTCCTGGTATATAGGTTTCTGCTGCACCAGATCAACCATTTGGACTAATCCCTTCAAAGAAACACAAACTCTTCCCAACATTCATAATACCATAGATAAGAGCCTTTAACAGTCAATGAGAAACCAACTACTCAAAATAATTTTAAGGGTACAAGAGTGCCTATTAATCGGATAACCTGTAATGACACTCTTAAAAGAGCTACGGTGAACCCTGAAAGAAAAACACTACTGGCTGTACTGCCTTCATCCTAGAAAGGTATCCTACCCCTCCATTGACCTTCCTTCTATATCATCAAACTCATGCTTGTTTGTCCTAACTCCACTTCCATCCCCTCATCCAGTACCTCCCTTCTTCCATTACCCTTTTCTCATCACACATTGACTTGCTCCCTAAAGACTAACCACTGGCAACACATCCTCTACTACCACACTCTCCAACAGGATCCCATTTGTTATCTCTCACTAACTCCACTACCTCATCTCACACTTTATTCTTTTCTTCCCTATCCTTTCAGCAATTACATGCCTCAATTTTTTACCAATTATCCTATTCTGGATCTCCAAAGCACATCAGTATTGACTAACACTTCTTATTCTTGCCCCTTATGATATCCATTCTAAACGATGCAGATTTGAACCAATATATCAATCGCCTCAACTCTTAACACTCTCAATGATGCTCTTTCTAACCCCTCATTCAGTGCTTCCCTTGACCATTCTTCCTCTAAAGCACTTTCCCAATTAATATAGGCCTCTACCTTGCCCCCAGTCTAATGACTTCTACCTCCCATCCAACCAAACCATGTAAATTCACTTCGAAACATACTGGACCAATTTGGCAAACCCTCCACTGTATCATATTTGCCACCCATGCTGCCAATCTAGCCAGAGCTGCCTTCTGAGCAATCTCCAGGCCTCTCACCTGAATCATCAATGGCATCCTGCACAGCCAATGATGAAAAAGACAGTATCACCTCCCGACCACCAACTAATATAACAGGTCAGCACTTAGATTTGCAGCAGCATTGACCAGTCGAATCTGTCAAAAAGTGTGCTACCAACTCAACCAAAAACACTGTTGTTCAAAATGTGAATATTAAGAATGCAATAAAACCTTATCTACCAATCCAGAGGGATAAAATAGTAAAAGGTTAATCAGAAATCAGTACAAATGACCATCTCATGAAGTCAACCAGCAGTGCCCCTCTACAAAACTCCAATAACAATTCAAAAATATTTTACTACCATGCTGTCATGAGGGACGAAGTATTGGAAAGTGCACCAGACATAACTGACCCTAACCCAGCTTCAGCAAAACTCAACATATTGTCTCTTCCCCTCCAGAGACTAATCTTGAGCATGGCACAATATGTTGGATGTCTCAGTCATTCCTGACTCAAACAACTGTCAGTCATCTATGCTAATCAATGCTAGAGCATGAAGCAAAAACAGAAATCGCATGTAAGACCCACTAGTAGACTTGCAAACTAAACCCGCTCTTCATTATAGCAACCTTAGGAGATAATTTAACACCCATTCACACAAAAACATCTACATGGGCTACGTCACTTTCTTCAGAAATAGTACAAATGTAAACAACGATGGGGCAGATCCTTCTCCTACCTCGCCGCCAAGACCTGGAACACCCTCCCTACCCACATACGGCAGACCCAAGACCACCTCGCCTTCAGAAGACTCCTCAAGACCTGGCTTTTCGAGCAGTAGCAGCACCCCCCCCCCCCTCCCCATAGCGCCATGAGACCCTCACGGGTAAGTAGCGCGCTTTACAAGTACTCTGATTGATTGATTACATGAAATTTTCAGAACGCGAAACAATGCTTTTCCACTTCTCCCTTTCCCACAACTTTCTCAGCCTACCCTGGATACAATAAAATACAATTGAATGGACCACAAAAACCTTTGCATCCTTTGGGATCTCAACATCAGGTTTGAAAAAGCACCATTTTGCCAGAGATCATGCCTGCTCACTATAGAATTGGTTTTCCACCAGTTGATCACTGGACCCACTCACTCAAAAGTCCCCACCCTAGATCCTATATTTGTAAGTAGTAAGCTGAACAGTTGCTAAGCGTTACAGGGTAGCGTCAGGGCATCAGGCAAGCCTGCCTGTTCTTCTTTCACTGGAGAGTCTTGTGGTGTAGGCCTCTTCTTGCACCAGACAGAACCCAGAGATCCTTCTCCATCGACTCGACAGACAGATAATCCAAAAAACTAGAGGCAGTTGCGAAAAAGAGTTCCTCAGCAGGAAACCTGGCATTCCATTCCCTTAACACTACCTGCCTTTTAGGATGATACACCCATGCTTTGTGGGTAAGGCAGCAGTTATCATGCCTAGTTTAGTCTCCCAGCTAATCTGAAAGACCATTTGCAGAGGTCGTCTGTGATGGCAGGACACATCCAGTGTATTATTACAGCTAGTTTGGACACAGGAGACACAGTAGACAGAACCATGTGTTCCTCTGAAGGCCTGCTCCGATATATCCTGCTACGATCCCCTGATTTCTTTGTGGGTTGTCGAAGCCACAGTAATGGATACACCTTTTGACTTGTGCATCTCTTTGGAGACCAGGCAGATGTGACCTTAGAAAACGTAAAGTCTCGGAGAGTCACAGCCTGATCTCTAATTCCCTGCAAAAGGTTACAGGTGGTTTTGGAAATTTCTGGGCTTCTCAAAGGGGATCCAGTGTCAACTACACCAAGCTTCCCATCCCTTTCAGCAACAAAGTTCCTTGGTTCAACAATACAAAGGCAGAGTCAAAGTAAGAGGCTGTCAGACTCAGCAGCCCTCCTACCCCTCCCCATCAACACACAGGAAAGCCATTTTAGCTTACCCTTGAAGATGCATGTTTGGCATTTTGCATGGTGGGTATTTTCCTTTTGACAGGCCTGGAAGACCATAACAGTGGGTTCTTCAGATTGTAGAAAGTGGATATGCCCTACCTTTCCTACAGTCACCTCACTACATCAGAGGACCATGTTCTAATATTGCAGTAGGAGGTGGCAGCTCTGCTGAAGAAAGGAGCAGTGGCATTGGTGCCATAATAGGAAATTCGGCAGGGTGCCTACTCTATGTACTTCCTGGTTCCCAAGAAGGCCAACTGTTTTCTTCTGATCCTTGTCCTCATGCTCTTGAACATTTATGTCATGATACGCTCCGCAGGATCCAGTTGCCGCAAGTAAGTGTCCACCTCCTGATATCGCCAACACCCCAATATAGACACAGAGTGATTAGGCGAGGGAAAGGAATGGGAAGAGACAGCAAGGGGAAAAGGAACCTGTAACAACAAAAGACAAGGATATAAACAAAGCAAGAAAAAAGGCTACTCTCATGAAGTTTCACTATGCCCTTTCTATACCTTGTTAGCAAACAGCAATTCTTCTGATCTGTACAACCACTGGGACATCACTCTGGCTATGCATCAAGCCTGAAACAGAGAATTCTCACAATCAGGGAACCAATGTGCACAGCATGTCGTCAGCGCATTTATCCTCAGGCATATCCCATACATACCATCGTCTGTGCAATGCCCACAAGGAATGACTTTTTATGTCCCAGTTGTTTATAGCGATAATTCTACACCACACCGTCCCTAATACGTTAGGAGATTTGTTTTGCCCATTCCAAAAATAAAGAAAATGAATCCAAAGGAAAAAAGAAAGTACAATGCCTCCTGAATCATCCCCAGACACGGTACAGCGTGGTTGACTACCACCGCTCTGATAAATGGCAACACCTTTATGGATCTCCAAAGTACTCTTCCATACACGGAAACGCGTGGTTCCTATCACCACTGCGTTCCGCTATGGTCAGCACAAAATCCTTTGCTCAATAATCCAGCTGATAAGAACTCAGCCCAATCACTCCAGACATGGGAATGCGTGGTTCCTTTCACCACCACATTCTCCTCTGGAAAACACTAAACTCAATGAAAGCAGCTGAGCTGCCAGTCGCATTGCTCCCAAGAAATGGTGTGTTCACGAACCTTCCATGACACCCATGAATGCTGAACTTCCGGTTGTTCCTGCTTTCCTCTACTTCCAGCTGGTCCAGGATCCACGACCATCGGAGCATAAGGGCGGCTTCCTCCTGCCTTGAACACTTCCTCTCAGCCGAGAGCGAGAAACGTCGAAATCCAGAATTACACACTTTGGCCGATGCGTGGCGTCGCCTCAAGTACCTCCTCCCCGTAGAGCATCATGGGAGTTTTAGTTCAGGTACGAGTGAGGTAGGTGCCGCTACGGCCGTTCCTGACAATTTACCTGTGCAAGGAAACGTTGAAGATGCTGTCCCAGTTTCAGATACTTCTGGTGGTGAAAGCAGAACACATAATGGTGTCTTTGGACTCACTGGATGCTTTTTTCAATTTAACCAGTCTTGCAGTCACACAGGAGGTTGCTATGGTTCCTGGTAGAGTTCAATCCCTACCATTTCGCAGTCCTCCTGTTCGGATTGACATTATCTCCTCTAGTCTTCATTAGTATGACAGTGGTCTTGTCATATCTCAGGAGGTTGAGGACCTTGGTAACCCTGTATGTATAAGACTAGCTGCTCAGAGCCACCTTGCTGAAGATAGTCTCACACCACTTCCAAGCGAAAGCATCTCTGATGTTTGACTTGGGTTATTCCATCAACATGTTTAAGACTCACCCAGAGCCTTCTCAGCGCCTCTTGTTTACAGGGGTTGTACTGGTTATAATATTGCTTTGAGCTTTCCTTCAGTCAGAGAGGATCTGGAACATTCAGAATTTGAATCTGATGTTTCGGGAGGGAGCTTGTATGCCAGTCATGACTATTCTCTACCTGCTAGGTCTGCTACTTTCCTGCATCCTCTTGGTCATGCACAAGTGCTAACACATGATGTCTCTCCAATAAAGGCCCCCTAAGTCAGTGTTTTCAACATGAATGATATCTTGAAGACACCATTTTGGTGTTCTGGAATTCTGCGGTGGACCTAGTCTGGTAGTTGGCAGAGAAGAACCTAATTCAAGGCACGTCCTTCTGGTTTCCTGTTGTGTGGCTACTGTAGTAATGGATGCAGCCATCTTCAAGTGGGATGCTCATCTGTAGGAACTGGAGATTACAGGAATTTAGTCTCCTGAGCAGCAACCTAATCATATTGAGGGTGATTCGGTTGGTGCTCAAGGCATGCTTTCCTTTCATTCGCTGTCTGTCTTAATAGGTCTTGACAGACGATCTGTCACCATCTCTGTAAAGAAGTATTGAGACTTTGGAAGTGGGCTCAGTAGCATGGGATTTGGCTAGTCACCAACCATCAGGATGTCTATCTGATTTCTATTTCCTTGATCCCTCATGTTCTGAAGAAGATTCACTTGGGCTGAGTGCAACTCATCTTCATTGGTTAGACATGCAGAGAAGTATGTGTAATGCAGACTTTATGTACCTCTCTTTGTAAAACCCACTCCATCTGCCTCGCAGGGCGGACCTCCTCTCTCAAACAGAGGAGCAGATTCTGCACTCCAACCTGAAAAGCCTCCACCTTCATGCCTGGATAATGAACGGGACCCTTGAGCTACGTCCTACTGTCATCAGATGTGATCGATGTGATCTTATCTACTTGGTGTGTAGAATAGGAAGTAGATCCCTTGAAGGCTCGCCTATCTGAGATCCACCGATTTGCGCTCTTGCTTGCCCAGCTTGGCTCTGAGGTGTGCATCCTACAAGGATACTTAGTAGCCTTGTCATCTTTCCTCTTCCTCCTTGACCAGTTACCTGTTTAAATTGCCTACAACAATACGGCTTCTGAAGGGACTGACAAATCCGTTTCTTCCAATGCTCTGTCGTGCCCCGATGGGACATAAACCTGGTTTAAGCCTTTGTGATGGGTGCACTCTTGGATTTGCTTCACAGTTGTCAGCTGTGCTTTCTGACACTTAAGACTGTTTTTCATGTTGCTATTATGTCAGTGAGGCACATTAGTGAGTAAAGCAGCTTTAGACCCCAATTTGGTGACCCCTTACGATCTAGGGCAATCTATTACCCTTCCCACCTTTTAGCTCATGCACCACCCCACCAAGGAGAAGCAGCTGCATCAGCTGGATCTCAAACGGTCAGTCAGATACGAACTACAGAGACCCCCCCGGCAGCGTATGGGTAGGTCTTCCAACATTCCTGCGGTTCATGCCTTGACACTGGAAATTCCAGGTGTCTTTACCTGCCAGGAATTGAGTGGCCAGTCACCAATACATTTTGGGTTGGCCATCGCATTTACAGGTACTACTGTTTGAGGTTCACTGTGTGGTATATCACGGTTAGTAAACCAGAACACCACTAATAGTGTAGATAGACCGTCCTTTTTAGGTCCTTGAAAGGTCCTTTCTTCGACCACATGAAGTTGAGGGCAATATCCTGACGCATTATATCAGAAAAGCGCCACTCTATATATATATTTTTTAATCAGGTTGGAAGCCAGATTCATTACAATTATTTTGTTTGGACTTCCATTTCCTGTTTTACCTTTGCACACTCTATTGACCTTCACGTAGCACATCTACACTTTGAGGTCCCTCACACCCACGGCACCATATGACAAGGAATAAAAGATCTTCACCAAAGAGCCCCTCATAGGGTGCCCATCCGGTATTGCAGCGCCGACCTGACGAGGAGCAAGCACTATGATGAAGCATGACACCCAGCAGGCTGGGTGTGTGAGGACCCCAATGCCGAAAGGAAGGATCCCCCTTTACCTCCTTTTCTAAGGGTAACCTTGCCTTCTCACCTGACCTCGCTCCCTTTGCCTTATTAGGAACTGTATTCCCTCTTGTGATTGACCACCCCAAAGTGTTACGGTCTGATGACCAGCTCTTCATTGGATAGACGGGTAGCAAAAAGGGTAAAACAGCCTAGAAGAGAACTCTGTCCCACTGGATAATGTTGTGCATCAAATTATGCTATGCCCTTGCAAAAAGGGAAATGCTAGATGGAATCTGGGCCCACTCTACCCAGGCAAAGGCTTCCACCTCGGCCTTGCCCATGTCGTGCAGCAATATTGACTTCACTTCACACAGTTGCCAAGCATTATTATGTGGACTCGGAGGTGCAAATCGATAGCCATTCTGCGTACTCAGACCTTCAGGATTGCCTCATCTTACCATCCTTCAGACCCACCACCTGTGAGGGATACTGCTTTGGAATCTGCTTGAAAGATGAGGAATATCTGCAGGTAGAAGTGTTATTGGAAGAAAAAGTTACTTGGATCCAGTAACAATCGTTCTTGCAAATACAACTTATTGATATTAGCTGAGCAGCCTCGTGGAAGATCCAACTCACTTTCATGAGGCACTACTGTTCACATGCAAAATTATCTAAAGACTTGGTAGTGGCCAAGCACCCTGTGTAAATTGTTCCAATAAGCATGTTCCCCCCCCTCTTTCTGCTATATTGCATTCACAAAATTGTAATGCATTTCTTGCTATTCTGATTCAAGCTTTTGGCTCTATAAAGGATCCAGTACGGGAGAAGAAACAAGTAACTAACCTATAACTCTAATTTTTTCGCTTTGGTATTCTACTATAGTTTTGCATGCAGACCTTTTTCTTTTTCCGTGGCTCACCTGGCTTAATAACGTTTCACAATTGTATTTTGAAATATGAACTATGCTGGTCTCCTTTGGTGGGCAGGGGTTGGGGGTAGTTTAGTGCAGTGCATATTTACTTTGTTAGCTGATTTTTAATGGGACTGTTAACTAGATGACAAGGAATTATTCTAGTATGTGAATCCCTTAAATATACCAATACTGGAGAACTGTACTTAGATACAAGTAACTTCTTTCATCACATTTCCGGTCAACTTTTTGGTAACATGTAATTTTTAATAAATAAGTAGCATGTTATGGCAACATTTTCACTTTTCTTCCCTGTGTAGATTTTGCTCTGAGCGTCTTCGTTCGCTGCTACGCACATTGGAGATTGCAGATATTGCAGATTTTTCCCCGATCACACTCATTGCCAACTTTGCCACCCTAGTTAGCACCTACGCCAAAGGTAAGAATGACAGCCTACATGGACATGTAGCCTAAAAGTATGGAGGCGCTTATAGTACTACCTTAAATATGAAAAGCCTGTAGCTAAATGACATATTTATAATATCTAATCCACAAGGGCAAAAGTGGAAAAATCCCTTTTGTATATGTTAAGAGTAATTTAGTTTGTTGACACATATTTCAAAGACAAGGAGGTCCTTGGACACTAGGGAATAGTAATATAGCACTACACATCTGTGCCAGAGGCTGCATTGGTCTTTCCACCTTGTTTACATATATGGCATCTTCAGTTCCCCTGGGGCAAAAATATGCAATGTTCTGAGTATCAGTGTCAATACACTTTTTTGAAAGTTTTTGTTAAATAGGTACTGGCCCACCACTTTGTTTTATTACAGAACATTCATAGTCTAGCAAAGTGTAATGTTTACTGTTAGTTGTGATCTGAATTATATGTCTTGCTCGTAACTCTTACTTTCAGTTTCCCTTATTCTCTATTCCTTCTTAAAGAAGCAAGGACACAACACATTCTTCTCTCTCAGCGACTCTCATCTGTAATTCATTTATCACTTGTCATTCTTTCTTTTTTTATCTTTGTTTTTTTTCTGTTTCTCTCCATTTTTTGGGGTTGTTGATAGAGGCCGCTTTAGTTGTTTTGCCAGCCTCATTTAACAAAACAAATTCATAAATAATGATAAATACCTAATGCATATGCGGAGCGAAGTTTGTCGCAACTCTTCATCCATTGGTCTATCCAACTCTCATGTTTTCTTTTCAAACACCACAGTCTACAGCAGAGCTTTCCAAACTGTTGCAAAACGTTAGTGTGTCAGCTGCCATGGGCGAGTGTGTCGCGCGAGACTCGGTCAATGCATCATGCAGGACGGTACTGCGCATGTTCCTGACGCAGTACCTGTTAGTGTGGAAGGCGGAAGAGGAGGAGTCTCCTGTGGGGGGCAGCGAGCCTTATTGGAGCATCGAGCTGCCTTTCTCCTGCGGGCCCGTTGAAGAGGCAGCAGTGGTGAGTAAAGACTCCGGTGTCTCCCCCTGGCCGCTCCTGCAGTGCAGTGCTCGCTGCGCCGCACCCCCTAGTCACGTTCAATCTACCGGAAGTGGCAGGGGGAGGCCGACAGCCCCATTAGCATCGCCAGTGGCGTGGGGTGTTGCCATTCAGCGCTCGCTGCTGCTGCCTTCCCACAGACCCATGGAAGCATCTGGCAGCAGCGCTGACTGAAGATTGCGTTGGCTCGCAGATCTTAACACCCTTACCACAGTATGGAGTGTGGTGACAGCCGCTCTGATTATTTATAACTCTGCCATGACATCATGGTAAGCCATGACGCTGGGGGAATGCTTTCAGTTGCTCTCTGTGTGGGTTTGGCTACTCTCAGACCAACTACCTTAACTGCACTCCCAGAAAGCATGATACTCTGCAGATATAACTCAGACGTAAACTGCCAATAGGTTGAAACACTGTTGTCCAAATGGTTTTCCAAACACTTCAAATGTAGGTGGACAACACAACAAAACAAAAAGAAGAGGCGTCTACCACAAACGTGAGTGAACCAAAATTGAAACGGTCAACAAATGGGCTCACCAAATTAGTCCTGGGAAAAACACCAGCAGCGTTTTAAAACAAAACACAAATTCACTAGATTTCGTCACCTATGAAATATCAAACAATTACCCCTTTGTCCAAAAAACATCAGTTGAGCCAAGGAACAGTGCATCCAGTTTTGGACAATCATAATTCTGAACATAAGTTTGTCTACAAATAACAAAAAAATTACTTTAAGAAACTCATTAGAAATCCTTGAAAATAAAAAGGTAGCCACTAGTACCATATAATAACAATCTACTTATAGTTTAACCTATCTTGCTACAACCTAAAAGGATACACTTTTGAAGTTCAGGATTTGTTGGGGGTCATTCTGAGATCTTGTCACAACCCCCTAAAATTTTCAAACCAAGGAGCTATATTTCCACATTCAATACACAATTTAGGCCCTCCTGACAAGCTAGTAAGTACAGTGCATCAGTTATGAATTATATATTTGTCAGTCTACCTTTGTTCAGTTACATAAGAGACCAATCTAAATACTTTAATGCTTTGAAAGTGAGCATTTTATTCAAACTTTAATCTTGTGAATTAATTAAGAGACAGCCGAAAACTCATTCAAATTGGGTGTGTTCTGAGGCCTACAAAACTGTGAACCAGTGGCAAGCCATCATACAATCAACAACAGGAAAGAACATCCATGAATAACATGAGTGAGTGAACTAGCCGGAGAATAAAAGGAAAAATGAAAGTTATATATGTAGAAGTGGGGAAACATTTGTTTAGGCCCCTACTAATTGGGTTGGTGGGCCAAGGGCCTGCGACTGGGAAGGGCCAAAAATATAGGGATTGTCGAGATAGCACAACAAACTCTAAGTGCTATATTTTTTTTAAAATACATTTTTAGGCGATTCTGCATTGGGCACACACACAACTAAGACTATGGGGAACACTGGGTGGTAGGACATTTTTGCAGGTACAGTGATCCCACACAAAAATGTATGGAAAAATTCGATTTTAGTTTTGTAGCTAAATTTGAGGTTTACAGGGGATTCTGGATAGGTAAACATTGAGAGACCCACGCAAGCCACCCATCCCTGGACTACCCCGGTTGTTTAGTTTTCAGAAATGTCTGGGATTGGTAAGTTTCCCTAGATGGTCTCCGAGCCCAAGATTAAAAAAAAACGCAGGTGACTCCCTCGCAAAACAAGGTCTTTTTGTAAACAATAATTTTGAAGTCTCCACAGTACATTTTGGGCGGTTTCCTGTTACGGGCACTAAGCCTACCCACACAACTGAGGTTAAGGTACAATTTTTATCGGGAGACTTGGGGGAATGCTGGGTGGGTAGAAGTTTGTGGATCCGTGCAGATTCCAGAACTTTCCATCACAGAAATGAGAGGAAAGGTTGTTGTGTTTTTTTTTTTTTTTTTAAACCTATTTCATTGTCAGACTGCACATATGTTGCAGGGCTCTGCACTCCAGAGACAACTGCAGTATCAAACATTACATCAGCGGGAAGGCAACCGACTTTTCTTTTTTGTAAAACGAGCAAATAAAAGACAGAACTATGCATATGAAACTACAGCCCCCCTCCAACAGACCCCCACCCCCAATTCCCCCCCCACACCCTCCCCCCAAAGTCGCACAAGGTCCACAGAGTCCAATCTACAAACTAACTCCATAGCACAGAGGAATAGCTGCATATGTACACATGCCCCCCGGGCCCCCCACCCGACACCAAGACAAAGCCATACGTCCCATCAGTCACTCCCCGGAAGATCTTCTGTTACAACAGGAGGCTCTAGCCACAGGCCAACGTATTCTGCCCAACACTTCCATGTTTTTTAGAGCTTTCGTGGGCATCCCCTGGCAACAAAGATTGGCTGTTCCAATCACGTACAAAAGTCTAGGCCATTTTTCCACGCCACCACAGACTGGGTCCGTGGATCTTTCCATGCCCTGCAATTATCCTGTTTTGCCAATGTGAGACCAAGCTGCATCAGGTGTCATTTATACACATTGCCCCCAACCCCCTCCATAACGTGCAGCAGGGCGAACTGTGGCGTATGTGGGAGCTCCCACCCCAACGTCTCCAACAAGCAGGCAAAGACCCCCCCTCCAGAACCGGTCCAGGGGGCTACAGCACCAGACAGTATGCAGAAACGTGCCCTCCACCCGGCCACATTGGAGACACTCCGGGGAGGCAATCAACCCTGCACGTCTCAGCAAAAACCCTGGTGAAGTAGACCCTGTGTAGGTATTTAAATTGGATGAGGTGGAGACTCATTGCTATGGCCGCACCCCTGGGGGCAGCCAGAGCCTCCCTCCAATCCTCCTCCTCAAGTGTGCCCACGTCCTCCTCCCATGTCTCCCGGAGCCTCTGCAGCATAGGGGAGCAATGCGTAACCAGGGACTGCTAGATTTGGGAAATCTTCGTGGTCTCCAGGTCCCCCATAGATATTTTTGCTTTCAGTGGACTAAACTCAGGGAGAGACTCTAGTCCCGCTAGGCTAGGGGACAGTGCATGGTGGACCTGAAGGTACCGAAAGAACTGGGAACGGGGCATGCCAAATTCCTTTTGTAAGTCTTGAAAGGACTTGAGTGTCGTGCCCCTCAGAACGTCCCGCAGGGTCGAGATTCCAAGGACATCCCAACCCTGGAAGCCCTGTAGTCCTGCGAGGCTGGGCAAACGCCCGTTGTTCCACAGGGGGGGTTTCCCCGGTCAGAGTATTCCACCACCCCATGCGGCGCAGTGCTTGCCTCCAAAGTTGAAACACCACCCGCGTGACCGATGGCAGCGCGCCCTGCAGCGATGCCAAGTAAAGAATAGTGTGCAGTATGTGGGACCCCATAAGATAGCGTTCCAATGCATACGTTGGGTTCCCCCTGTCGCCATACCACCACTCATTCAGGACCAGTAGGTGCGAAGCCTGATCGTATGAGAGGATGTCTGAGGTCGCCAACCCTCCACAATAGGTGGAAAGGAAGCATGTGCGCAGCGCCACATGCACAGCTCCACCCTCCCACAAAAACTGCCCGAGCACAGAATTCACCAGCCGGACCATTTAGGCGGGATCGGGTACGGGTGATTCTGTAGCTGGTAAAGAAGCAGAGGGAGCGCTACCATCTTAAAAATTGCTGATCTGCCATAGAGTGTCAGAGGCACATGCGACCAGATCTTGAGATCTGTACGAACTCGCTCCCACACCGGCACCAGATTCCGCTCCCAGGAGATGGCCGGCACCTCTGATAAAAACACACCCAGATATTTGAGGCCCCCCACCGCCACCTGAAGCGTGGATGCCCAATCGCCGACCCTCGTCCGCTCCCCCAGCACCCACAGCGTGAATTTGCGGAGGTTCATGTACAGCCCAATGATTCCCCGAAGATCTACATGATCCGCAGGAGGCGCTGCCCTGTTCTATCCAGACCCGTAAGAAAAAAAAGGACATCATCCGCATATAATGCAATCCTGTCGGACAGCCCCAGAGCCCACTCAAAGCCCCTTAGCTGTGCATCTATGCGCACACACGCCGCTAACGGTTCCATAGCCAGGGCGAATAAATATGGCGAGAGGGGGCATCCCTGCCTGGTGCCGCGCCTGATAGAGAAACTGGAAGAGACTGCTCCCGCCACCCGAACCGATGCCGTTAGATCTGTATATAGGAGTGACAGGTAGGATATGAAATGGGGCCCGAGATTAAGCCGGGGCAGCAGTGCGAACAAATAGACCCAGCTCAAAGAGTCGAATGCCCTGTCCATGTCAGCCAAGAGGAACGTCGCCTGCTCCCCGGTCTGTCGGACAGTCGCCATCGCCACCTGTGCCTGCCGTATATTGTGCCTGGTCGCCCTCTGGGGCATGAATCCGGCCTGATCCGGGTGTACGAGCGCTGAGATTTGTTGTAGTAACCGATTAGCCAATGCTTTGGCCAGGACTTTGGCCTGCATGTTCAGAAGAGAAATGGGACGGTAGGAGGCATGGTGCTCCGGGGGCCGACTCTGCTTATGAAATACCATCAGTTCCGCATGCCTCCAATCTGGGGGTAGCCTACCCTGTTCCCTGGCCTCCTCCAAGGCCGCCCGGTAGTGAGGGGCTAGCTGCAAGTTGTATCGTTTGAAGAATTCACTCGGGAACCATTAGGTCCAGGAGCCTTCCCAGAGTTGAGCTGGCCCAGGGCCGTGCCTAGTTCCTCATCGGTCAGAGGGAGATCCAACCGGTCGCGCACCTCATCTGACACCGCCTTAGGCGGCAAGTCTGCTATGAACTTGTCCACCATATACTCCGGCAGGTACTCCCGTGGGGCATAGAGGTCTGCATAGTATGCAGCAAAACTCTCCGCCCGCAACCCCGGGTCTGTAGTCGGAGCTCCCGCCTCATCTAATATACCCGGGAGGGTCTGAGCATGGAAAGTGCCTTGACGGAGCCGATGTAACATTTTGCTGAACTTGTCCCCCCACTAACATATTCTGCTGCGCGTTGCCACCTAGACCTGCCGTGCCTCATCCAACAGAAGAGCAGCATAGGACTGTTGCGCCAGGAGCAGCTGCCCCAACGCCTAACCCTTGCCCGCCCCCGACTCTGGCGCTTAAGCTCCACTATCGCTGCCTCGGCCCGCACCAACTCCACCCTGCGTTGGTTATGAGCTGCGGCACACCAGACAATGTCCACCCCACGCAGGGTGGGCTTCAAAGCTTCCCACAGCGTCCCGGCACTGGAGACAGATCCCTCATTCCTGATGAGATAGTTAGCAATAGCCTCGCTCATGTTTTTCCCGTATTCCTCCTGCTGCAGGTGTCACGCCGAAAGACGCCAACGGAATGGCTGCCGCCCCCTGCCCATCCAGAAATAAATGGACACTGGGGAGTGATCCGAGAGCCCGCGAGGGAGGATCTCCGCCGACTCCACCCTTACAGCCATTGCACGGGAACAAAAATGTAGTCTAGTCTGAAAAAGGATTTGTTGACTGCTGAGAGATATGTGTATTCCCGCTTGTCCCCATGTAGGCGCTGCCATGTGTCCACCCAATCTAAGCCCACCACCATATCATGCAGTTTTGTGGACTGGCCAACGCCCGGGACCCCCCAATCCTGTGCCTTTCCTTGACCACGTCCAGTCCCCACCCACCACTGACAGCCCGTCAGGTATGTCCGCCCGCATGGTAACCCGTTCCTCAACCAGTGACCACTGTAAGGGGGATGGGGCTTAGACGCAACCCAGTACCAAAGGATCCTCCCCGACCATGCCCGGATGAACAGGTATCGCCCCAGCGTATCAGCCCCCTGTTTGGAGTGAACATATGGGATTCTACGATGCACTAGAATGGCCACCCCCCTCGAACCCCTTGTGAAGCCGGCATGTAAGACTTGCTGGTACCCATACCGCTGCAAACACAGGGCCTTCGTTCCCAATAGGTGAGTTTCCTGTAACAAAAGAATGTCAGCTCTGGCCCGCTTTGCCTGGTGCAAAACAGCCCTTCTTTTAATTTTATCTAAGACCCTGCGCATGTTCCAACTGAGAATACGAAGGGTACCCGGGGGCACCCGATCACCTTCAGAGTGACCAGCCATCGGGGAACAGACAGGGCCATAGCATGGGCGGAGGGCCGCGAAAGCGTGCACATAAAGTGTAATAAACCCCTTGTGAATGTGCGACTCATACCCAAAAACAATCCCCCCCCCAACAAACCCCCACCCCATACCTCAAAACCACTGAAATACCTGTCGCAGCAGGGTGGACGCCCCGTCCCCAACAGGGAGACGGGGGCCACCCCAACCAATGGATCCCCAACTTACAGCCCATAACCTCTGGGCCCACACCCAACCAGCATCTAACAGGTGGGGATACAGCCCACGTTAAGACTCCCCCGACCAAAGCAGTGTAAAGCTTCCACCCAAGCAGCTAGAGGAGCACAGCAGCACCACTAGGATGACACAGTTCAGGGTTCCAGAGTCTGCTGGCCAGTAGCAGGGTGCCCAGCGCGACTTGGAGTGTCTCCGGGATCTGGATCGTCTATCGCCCCTTCTTTGCTGTCCCCAGAGTTCCCTGGGTGTGACCTCACTCGCAGAGGAATCCGACTCCCGCCCCGGCGGCGTATGCACTCTCACTCCAACTGTCTCATCCGTCCATCTGAAAACTTCCTCTGGTGTGTCAAAGAAGTTGGTGCGGGAGCGGAACACCACCCGCAAGCGAGCCGGGAACAAGAGGGCGTAGGGCAGCTTGAGATCTCGCAGACCATAAAAGGTCATAAATGATTGACCTTGTTGCTTGACCAGCCGTGTGTAATCCGGAAATATTAAAATTCAGGCATTCTCATAGCACAGGGGTTCCTTGGCCCGAGCCTGTTTCAGTATTGCGTCGCGATCCAGATAGTTTAAGGGTTTGGCTATCACTGGTCGTGGGCGGACCCCCACCGGGAGTTTCTGGATCAGCGCTCTATGAGCCCGCTCCACCACGAAGCACCGGGACATGGCCTCCGGAGGCAGCCAACTCTCTAGCCACTGGGTAAGAAATCGTTCCATGTTACCATTTTCGCATCCCTCCGGAAAGCCCGCAAATCTCAGGTTGTTCGGCCGGGTCGGCCGGGCCCGTCCTTCGGCATCCTCAACCTGGAGCGCCAGACCCTTCTGAATATTCTCCATGTTCTCTACCTTTTGCTTCAGGGTCGCAACATTGTCCTCCACTCTTGAGATGCGCGTCTCCGCCTCCGTGATGCGGGCCACTGCGTTCCGCAGGTCTTGTCGCAGTAGCTGAACCTCCAAGCCTACCGCCCCAATCCCAGCGTCCAACATGTCTCTGGATTTAGTTATCGCCCGCCGCCATCAGTGCCGTATTGTCCAGAATGGCCTCCTGTTGGCCCCCAGTAGCCCCAGCCACCGCTCCTGGGCCAGTGAACTTGTCTATGGGCCCCTGTTTAGTCAAGCCCCTGCTGCCCTTGTCCCTCGTCATGTCTGCCCTCTGCGGCTGACCCACAGGCACACACAAAGCTCAACCAGACGTCAAAGCTGCTACCCCTTCCGCGCAGACACAGGCCTATCAGTCCGGGCCCGAGCTATCTCCGGATGGGAGGCGCCCCCAAGCAAGGGCCCACAAGCCTCTTCAGGGACCAGCGTCAGGGGCCGTGTAATCCGCCGCAGACAACACTCCTCGGGCCATGGCCCGGCCGACCTGGAGGGGGGAGGAAAAAGGAGCGGCGGTGGGTGGGCCCAGTAGCGGATCCCCGTTCCTCACCCCACTCAGCTCGGTTGTGCCGCCGATCCCCCACAACAGCGGTATGGGGAAGAGCACTGCCGCCCCCAGTGGCCGCCTCCACCTGCCTCCGAAGCTCCAAACACCAAGGGGAGATCTTAACAGCTAGAGGCCGTACTGCGAAGTCAACAAGCGGAATAGGCAACAGCCTCCTCCGGGGCAGCCGTCCAGTCAGGATCCTCCACAGTGGTCCTCAGAGGCAGCTACAGAGTCCGGGCCAATATCGCCGACTGCAGGGCCCACCCGCCGCGCGCAAGCGGTTCGGTTGACTGCCAATGCTTTAGCTAGTATAAACAGCAGGGGGCCTCCCCCACGCTCGCCCCAGGCCGCACGAATCACTTTGCTGCCACCGGGATCCCCACTGATGCTGCAGGAAAATGTCAAGCGGGGGAGAGGGGGAAAGCCAGGCAGACGACAGGCCTCACTGCACCACACCACACGGCTCGATACTGCCGCCCAGCTGCCCAGGCCCCCCAGGCGTGGGGGAAGCACCACAATGTCCCGCCAACAGCCACTGCCTCCGCCCAAGTGCTGGTCTCCAGGGGGCACCCCAACGGCCTAGTAGAATCGGGCGCAGATCCTGGCTCCGGCCTCTCCCGGCCGCTCCTCACCTGCGCGGCCTATGTCGGCCGCCGCGTCCCCTCCTCCGCTCCTGGCACAGGCTATGCCACAGGGTCCCCCAGTCACAGCCACACTCCAGACCGCCGTCTCCGCCTCACCGCGCCGCTGGGCCCTCCTCGATAGCCAGCAACCACCCGCAGACGATCGTGTCCGCTTCCGAACTCCGGCTCCCGAGGCACGATCTCCCGGCATCCTCCGCTGCACTGTAGGCCGCACTCTACACGGGCCCCGCCCGCTCAGCTATCCGTTGCTCTAGGTGCCTCAAAGTCGCACCGAGTGTCCCCAGGAGCTTGCTGAGCTGCTGGGTCGTCCCCAATATTTCTGGAAAGTCAGGGGAGCAAGGATAGATGAAGGAAACCTAGCGGGCTGGACGGAGCTCGCTCAGCAAACGTCCGCCGTGATGGCTCGCTAAGCCATGCCCGTTGTATTTTGTTTTTACAAAGTTTGAGGTTTGCAAGCAATTCTGGGTTATAGAACCTGGTGAGAGCCACACAAGTCACCCCATCCTGGATGTCTAGGTTTCCTTCGGTGCCGGTAAAGTTAGGGTCCAAAATCCACAACTAGGCACATTGCGAAAAAAAAGGGTCAGTTTTCAGTTTTCACTGGAAAAATGTGATGTGTCCACGTTGTTTTTTAGGCCGTTCCCTGTACAATGCCTACACACACAATTGAGGTACCATTTTTATCGGGAGACTTGGAGGAATGCTGGGTGGGTGGAAGTTTGTAAATCCACACAGATTCCAGAACTTTCCATCACAGAAATGTGAGGGAAATGTTGTTTTATGACAATTGTTGAGGTTTGTGAGAGATTCTTGGTAACAGAACCTGGTAAGAGTCACACAAGTCCCCCTATACTGGCTCCCCCTAGGTGTCTAGCTTTCAAAAAGGTAAAGGTTTACTAGGTTTTCCTAAGTGCAGGCTAAGCTAGGGTCCAAAATCCACAGCTAGGCACATTGCAAAAAAGGGTCAGTTTTCAGTGGAAAAATGTGATGTGTCCATGTTGCGTTTTGGGATGTTTGCTGTCGCTGGCACTAGGCCTACCCTCACAAGTGAGGTACTATTTTTATCGGGATACTTAGGGGAGTGCTGGGTGGGTGGTGGTTTGTGGATCTGCGCACATTCCAGAACTTTCCATCACAGAAATGTGAGGAAAATGTTTTGTTTTTACTAAGTTTAAGGTTTGCAAGGCATTCTGGGTAACATAACCTGGTGAGAGGCACACAAGTCACCAAATCCTGGATTCACCCTGGTTTCTCTAGTTGCCGACTACGCTAAGGCTCAAAATCCACAGCTATGCACATTGCAAAAAAAATGTCAGTGCTTAGTGGGCTTTCTGCCGTCCTGGGTGGAGGCAGATCGGGCGCTATTGCCCTGATATGCCCCAAAGGGAGGCCGGAAGACTCTGGCTATTTGTTGTGGGGGTCGGGCGTGTCTCCTATGTCAGCCCTATGTATACAAAAGGCACCATAATTTCTGGCACCTAGTGGACTCTCTGCCACCTCCAGAGTGGCAGTTAAAGGGCTATTGCCCCCATCTGCCTCGGGGAGGGGGGCAGAAAGTCTGTGGCATTTTGGGGGGGGGGGGGTAGGTGCATTGGCATGCCAATTATGGGTAGACCCCACCCCTGATCTATAAAAAATAATCTGTGGTGTCCAGGGTAGTTTCTGCTTGAGGATTGCTTTTCGGCAGCGATCCTCAAGCAGGGATCCACTAGGGAGGGGTACCATTGGAAATGGGGCATTCTCCCCTTTCCAATGATACCTCTCTCGGGTGCTTTGGTGCTGAGGGGCCTGAGATAGCCTAGTAAAACTGACACTAAGTTTAATTTTCAATGTAATGACGTCAGTGTGCCATGCGCAAGATCGTCATTGCATTGAATTTTTTTTTTAAAAGCCTCAGGAGGTTCAGGAAGCTATTCCCCACCTCCCAAGGCAAAAAAAGGAAAACCCTCTGCTGTTAACAGCTGAGGGATTTTGTTCTAGTGTGCACATGATGTAATGGTTCCGTCATGAGTACCGAAGGAGTTACGCTGTTTTATGGTGTGCGGAGATGAAGTCTCAAATGGGCCTCCAGTTTAAAAAAAAATTCTCCACATTCATGACTGACATATCTCACGACTGTCCATATTATATTGGATGCTGTGTGATTCATTTGTACAAAGTGTTGTACCATAGGTGCATGTAGTATTTTACATCTTATTCTGGATTTATGTTATGCAATCCTTTAATTTAATATATTTCCTGGCTAGTTTTTCCATTGTATTCTTTACCTTAGGGACAGGTGACACAATACACTATATTCTTGTTTTGCCGTTTGTGAATTCAATGGGCTTGATTATTCAGTTGTTGTATCTGAATTAGTCTCCTTCAATAGTGCTGGCACACGTGGAGTGGTTTCCACTTTTATGGTGTCTTTTCACCGGAGTACGGTTAAAAGGTTTTGTTCTGTCACTAGTTTGTGACTCCCTTGTAGTTGATCAGACTTAATTATCTGGTATGTTTCTATTTTTAGGTCTCACATGAGCCAGCGAATGCGCTGCTCTGCGAGACATTTAGTAAGTGGGGTTTTCAAAGTGCTACCCCACGCTTTTGCTGGCCTAGCGCTTGCGATTGCGCGCTCGTGCACGCGTGCACCCGCCAGCTTTCAGCGCTCGAGGAGGTGCCATCTGGAGAGCGATCCCTTTCACTTCTGCTGCGGATCATTTTTGCGCGCACGCGCACACAACTCCCTTGCACGACTTGCTTGTTCCATCAGTTCTACCTCCAAGTAATTTATTACCTTCTGCGCCGTTTTCACATACATTCTGCCTCCTCTTCCCCCTCCACCCAGGGCACAGTCTGCGATCCTTATCGGTGCCCCCCTCCCCAGCCAGCCCCTCCTGATAGTCTGCCCCCTCCATACATAGCGCCTCATACAGCCTGCCACCCTTCTCTCCCACCATAATCTGTCGCCCACCTCCTCCACCTCTTTCACAGTCTACCTCCCCCCTACTCTCTGCTGTGCTTCCCTTACTTTCCTCCCTTAAATTCCTCCTATCCTCTTTACGCTCGTCCTTCTCTCCTCACGCACTCTGCCCGCCAGAACCTTCCACGGTACCCGGCGGATTCCACGCTCATTAGCTGAGATGGGCCCGGTGGCACTTCACGCTGCGTGCTTAATTTTAATACAGCCTCATTAGGAGCCCTCCCTGCACCCTCTTCCCCGGCGCCTGGGCGAGGAGATTGAATTTCAGCTCTCGAGGGGCCTGGAGCGATAGGTGAAGGAATAAAGCCCTGTGACTGAATGTTTCCGCGCCGAGCCTGGCAGTCTGCCAAGATGATTACCTTCCACCGTCCCCTTTTGCTGGGAGAGTGCGTGTGGGATCCCTTCCACCTCTGCACATGGATGAGTGCACGGGCGGAAGAGGGCTGGGTGCTTTTCATTTCTGTGCATGCAGAATTATACTCGTGGAACTCTACCAATTCTGTGCATTCAGAAGTGCTCTCGGAGAGCCCAACCCAACTCTGTGCACGTGGGAGTCCTACGAACATTCCTGCAAAAGTACACCTGCCCCACCCCCATCTCTGAGAGCAGTGCAACCTGCATCTGAGTTGCCTTAGTTCACTTGGTATACCCTACCATCTCAGTGCATGTAATAGTGCACGCAGGGAGCTGTACCACCTCTGTGCATGCAACATCTCCGTGCATGCAAGAGTGCAAGAAATCCTACTGCCTATGTGCATGCAACAGTGCACATGAGGAGCCCTTCTATCTGTGCACACTAGGGTGCACGCGGGGAGCCCTGACATCTTTGTTTCATATTGTACCTGCATTACATACCTCCATCTTTGGGGGTAGTGAGACCTACATCTGTGATGCCTTCGTGCACGTGACTAACCATACTTCTCGGTGCACATGGGGATCTTTACTGTTTGTGCATAAGGGGAGCACTACCATCTGTGCTGCAAAATTGTACCTGAGGAACTCCCACTCCAGTCTCTGGGGTTTGTGAGACCTGCATTTCTATGTTGCTTTTGTGCTCGCGGTGAACTCTACCATCTCTTTGTATTTAAGAGTGCACGTAAGTGAGTCCTCCCATCTCAGTATATGCAAGCATGTATGTACACAGGAGACGCTTCCATTCAGTTGCATGCAAAAGTGAACATGAGGGAACCTACCATCTCTGTGCATGCAAGAGTGCTCTACCATCCATACACATGCAAGAGTGCCAGAATAGTGCTAGTTGTACATACATAAGTATTTAGTTATGCAGCCCAATAGCCTTGGTGCAACAACATCAACTGTTGCATGGCTAACCCTTATAAGGTCCCAAAGGCAAGACCTATTGGCTATGCCAATGCTTGTTTTCTGTGAGCAAAGAGTGTGTAGTGTAGATCCAATAGTACATTTAATGCGGGACTTGTGCATTTGCGGATAACATAAACTGTGGGTCTGGTGGCAGACAGACACTGTACACCCCGCTGAATATGTTAGGCTGTTTTCGCATTAGCTAGCTCGTAGTGCTACTAGAATCTCCTGTTATCAGAGAGATTAGTTTTTGCAACCTCAGAACCCAATAACCTTAGACTCGTGGAAACAATATACTACTTTTCACCCAGTCACTCGTGCTTGGTTGTTTTGCTCTCCGAGAGATACACAGAAGAAACAGTTGGGCGTGTTTAGAATAAGAATTTATTGTTCAATTAAACTTTATTTCGGTCTTTAAGACCATAAAAGCACATCCTGGCTGGTATTTTTACGTCCAATCCCTTGATTAGTATCGACAAAATCCTTCCAGTGGTATGGTCTGATCACAAAGCAATATTTTTAATTAAAACCTCTGCCCAATTACTTAATGTATCTGCGTCGCCACTATCCTTTTCTTATCGGAACTGGGACAAAATGGATCGGGAACTTTTCCATATCGCCCTCCCTCCAAAAGAATGTATCTAATCTAGGGTTAGACATAGACATGGACCTAGCGGTCAACAAATTTAGCGATTGGATTACTCAGGCGGCTAACAAAGCTGCACCTTTTCTCACCTCTTCGACAAAAAGGAAAATACCATCTGTACCTTGGTTCCCAGAGACTTTAAGGCTACACAAACAATTGTGCCGAAGGACAGAAAAACAATGGAGCTCAAACTATAGTACAGATTCAAAAAAGAAATATGCACAATCTCTGTCTTCATGTAAAACATTGATCAAGGAGGAAAAAAGTAGATACTACTCAGACAAGATCGCAGTAGCCAATAACTCGAGTAAAGAACTCTTTAAGACGGTCAAAAAATTTGCTAAAATCCCTGAGAGAGGGATTCCGAGTAATAATGCTGATTTCTGTAATATTTTAGGTCAGGCTTTTGTTGATAAAGTGCAAGTAATCTATGATATTTTCTGCAACACACCTATTGAGCTCAATGTTAACGCCTCCCCCGGAAACTCAGATTTTCTCTTTCACCCCACCCAGCAGGGATCAAATCTTACAAACCATTAAAGAAATTAAATCAGGAGCCCCCTCTGACCCTTGCCCCCCCAAGATCTATCCTCTGTGTGCTGAAGAGCTCAGCACTCATTTAATGGATATATTTAGGGGAATTATACAGCGTGGAATGTTACAATGGCATGGAAAGGAGCATCAGTGCTTCCTTTGTTAATAAAAACCTCACCTGAGCACTGACGATGTTATCAACTATCGTCCAATCTCTAGAATTCCGTTCTGTGCAAAGGTCCTGGAGAAAATACTTAATATTCAACTTTCCACCTTCATTTCCTCAAACAATCTGCTGGACCATTCCCAGAACGGATTCAGAGAAGGGCACGGGACTGAATCGGCCCTGGTGACTGCTAGTGAGGAGCTCAGGCAGTCTTTGGATGGAGGCGGAAAGGCCGCCTTGATCTTGTTAGATCTATCGGCGGCCTTCGACACGGTCAATCACAATATCCTTATCTCTAGACTGTCTGAGCTGGGCGTGCACAGCTTGTCACTAGAACTACTTCTATCTTATCTGACTGAAAGATCGTTCAGAGGAGAAGTAGGAGGTACCATCTCACAAATTTTTTATTTACATTGCGGAGTGCCTCCAGGATCATCCTTGAGCCCTACGCTCTTCAATGTATATGTGGCCCTTTAGCGGCCTTAATCAGACAGTATTCGGTAATCAGCTTTGCCGATGACACTCAAATTGTGGTGTCAATCACCGACAACGAAAACGAGGTGGCAGATCGTTTTAACACATGTATGTCAAAGGTGAATAGCTGGATGCAAGCAAACTGTCTGAAATTGAATGGTAGCAAGACAGAGGTCCTACTCTTGGGAACTAACTCTCTGGGTTGGTCGCCTACATGGTGGCCCTCTGAGCTGGGTGAATGTCCCCAACCTGTTTCTAAAGTCAGAAATCTTGGGGTGATTTTTGACAATCAGCTAACATTTATTAGTCAGATCAATGCTCTCACAGCAAGGTTTTGGGCCACCCTCAAGCTGATTAGAAAGATTTGAGCTTTTATTTCCCCAGAGTCATTGAAAACAGTGGTAATTGCCCTTGCAATATCCAAATTGGACTATGGCAATGCACTGTACCTTGGAATCCAAAAGCAATATTTAAGCAAGCTTCAACGTTTGCAGAATGCGGCAGCCAGATTAATCCTGAATATCCCTAGACATGAATCAGTGGCTCAGCGACTGGTGTCACTCCACTGTCTGCCTGTTAGAAAAAGAATAGCTTTAAAGTCATTATGCATTACATTTAATGCACTTCATGGCAGAGGTCCGCTCTATTTGACCTCTAGAATAAAGAACTATGCTCCTATGAGGAATCTTAGATCGGTTAGCCACATGTTGCTGCAAGCACCTA
Source organism: Lissotriton vulgaris (assembly GCF_964263255.1). Classification (NCBI taxonomy): domain Eukaryota; kingdom Metazoa; phylum Chordata; class Amphibia; order Caudata; family Salamandridae; genus Lissotriton; species Lissotriton vulgaris. Next base: position 105,087 of record NW_028249492.1, on the reverse strand, counting down.
GATTTAAACAAGTTCGTTGGGGCGGCAGATGTTTCTTGTTAAGAGTGACCAAACTCTGGAACAGCCTACCCTTCTAGATCAAAAGTAGTCCGAACCTCAATATGTTCAGAAAATCTTTAAAAACCTGTTTTTTTCAAACAGATATTTAACACACATGCATTTGTTCTGACGTCGATTTCTTTAGTGTCAGCGCCAAGACACCTCCGGGCATTCGTTGCACTTTATGCATTTTTAAATCAAATCAAAGCACATAAAAAAAATTCCCATTGTACACTTAATCAGCAATTGATTTTAACACATGGATTTGGTATTAAGAAGCACATTTTCATGATCCGTTCTTGATGTACAATTAAAACGAATTTCTGAATAAATATAATAAAATATATAAAATATTTTACAACATTAAAAGCAGGCAAGTTAAAACCTATAAAAATTCTTCAATCACCCTCCTCGTAATTACAATCTATCGAATTATTTAATATCTAATAAAACCACCAATTTCGATTTTTCACGGTTGAAGAGAATTCATCACTGTGTTTTTTACAGTTTTTAGAATGCAACATAAAAATATGTCAAAAATGTACTAGAACTACGTACTACACTATTACAGCTTCAAACCAATTTTGGCTCTAATAATCATCACATTAAACAAGAATCTAGTTACACAAAAAAACACCAATTGCGTGGTTTTCGTCCTCATTATACGCTCAGCCTCTCTGCAATGCCTAATATTTAAATTATTGCGGAGAGGTTTGATCCATTTTTTCCTTGGAGTATCGTATAAAGGGCAAAAAAATAATATTTGTACATTGTCTTCCTTGACTTTGGTCACCTTTGTGCAGAACATGCACTTCACATAATCCTTGCCCTCACGATTACTTCCCCATTTGGATTTGTTATTGTTTGTTTGTAAAACCCCATATCTAAATTTCAGGTACAAATATTTCGCGATTTGTGGACGCACCTCATCTGGAAGCGGTTCAAACTGGGCTATATCTTTGAACAGAAAGGAATGATGATGTTCAAGAACCCAGACTACAGTCATGTAGCAATCTACTGTTAATATAAGCCCAAAAAATTTGTTTTCACTAACTTGCTACATGCCATGGTCAGCTTTGAAGGCTCCTCCCAATAGTGTGGTAGCTCTATTTTCCCTAGCCAGGTTGACACATGTTGGAACCATAGTATAGACTTGAAGAGTCCAATACTCATTATCTCCTGTAGACCTTTTTTATAGTGTAAAAGCTCCACTGTCGACCAAATTCTTAACAAAAAACAACAGTTTGAATGAGGGTCTAAGGGCAAAATTAATGACCTACAAGCAGACACGTCCCCCGACAATACGTACTAATAACAGAGAGTGTCTGAGGGTCAGAAAACAGGGTTCAGGTGTGTATAGAGTTCAAAGCACAACTAAAGATGACCAAAGTGGTGAAAGTAGAAGTGTAGTGATGTGTTTCAAAAAGCACTACATCCCTAAGGTTGGGAAAAAGTATCCATCAGTTCCCGCTCAGTACCGCCCTTTGTCAAACAGCCGCTGGGTACCCCAGCCAGACTGACCCAGACGGACCCCAGCGTGGGGCCCTCATCCACGTCCGCCACAAACAAAACCTCCCGGAGACTCGAGGCAGCAGGTATATGGTCTCCAAGATGAGCGGCGGCAGTATTCCTCGCAGCAGCCGGGAGAGGCAAGTCAGCCCACTCCCTCAGTCGGGCCGCATGTATGGGGGGCAGCCCAGCAGGCACGGCGGCGGGACCGCTATCTTTCACAGCTGCGTCAAGGGCCATGGACGCACGCCAGGAACACAGGGTAGCGAAGATATCGCCAATCGTGGGCTCATTCCCACAATCTTCAGCCATAGTGCAGTTCGATAGACCAGAGTCGCCTCCCCCAACAGGTACACGACCCAGGACGCCGGCCGCCATTTTGTCAGTGCCACAAGGGCGCTCCGTTCCTCAACCCCGAACCAGGCCGTCGAACAGGGCCCCGAGGAGTCTCGCCGGGTCCCGCTAATGGCAATCTTGGTGCAGAAAGATGGGCCGCCAAGAAGCAAGGGGCAGCTGGCGCCACCCCACCATGGGCGCCGCCCGCCGAGTCCGGGCGAAGGGCTTCAAGATGGCCGGACAGGACAACAAAGGGGGGACAAGCCTCCTATACGGTCCACACCCCTCCGAGGCAGGCCGTGCCACGCAGCCGAGCCCCCGGGCCACCAGACCGGGCCCGGTCAGTCGTCACCGGTTCAATCGCTCAATGGCTTCTTCAGCTGACCCCTCCCCTCCATCGGGGGTCGGTGTCGATACCCCGCTCCGGCCGACCGTCGCAGGCGAGTCCCCGGCCTGCACGCCACGGAGGCTCTGGAGTAAACAAGGGCACAGCTCAAGATCCGCGGCACCCAGGAGCTCCCGGGACAAATGGTGAGTGCAAGCAGCCTTTCATCTACCCTTAGGTCGTCGAATGTGTCTCCTTGGGGCAGGATAAAGTACAGGATCTGTGATTCAGGCGGGAAGGTTGACGGAGCCGAGCTACAGTGCGGCCATCGCAGTCGCGAGCTTGGCTCCTCCCCCCGCTCCCTCTCTTTACGCGACAACGGGCGCCCCAGCTCTGTCTCCCAGCGTACCTGCGCTTTTGTGCGGGTAGCGTTGGAGCGAGCCATAATCATGGCATACAGCTCAGATATTAGTTTGCAACATCTTTCTTACAGACCACCCATTGTTCAAAAGCCGGCATCGGGCGGGACATGGCAGCCACATTAGAGGGTTGGGTGATTTAATGTGCGACCTGTGAGTAGGGAAATGCATTGGATTCCAGAAGAGAAAAATAGTCCCGGCGGAGCACAGGGAATGGTATTAGGCCATCAAGATCGAAGAGGGAGCCCACTCTCTTGCAACCTTCCTCCCTCCAGTGCTGAAAGGTCAGGGACGCACATCCTGGCGGGAAATCTGGATTGTCCACAATGGGCGTCATAGGAGACGGGAACGTAGTCCAACCTTTACGCCGTACTAAACGGTCCCAGACTTTCATAGTCGGGGCTGTAACAGGGGAGGAGTAGAGACCCCACGCTCTATGCTTCCGGGGAAGCCACAATTCTCGCCATATATTTCGCCCTGCCACCGCCTGGTCCGTGAAGTTCCAGTGCTTACTAGACAATGGCCTGTTCCATTCGAGGACAAATCGCAGGCAGGCATCCTGGAAGTACGCCTTTAGCTGGGGGTAACCTAGCCCGCCGCTGGACGTAGGGGTCTAAACCAGCGATGAAGCGAGCAGTGGACGTTTATGATTCCACAAGAATTTATTAATAAACCCCTGCAGCTTCTGAATGGCACCCGGCGGGGGGCTCAGCGGGAGCAGCTGAAAGAGGTACAAGATATGCGGCAGCACTGTCATTTTAACTGCGGCCAATCTACCGAACCAGGCCAGACGGAGATGGGACCAGTCAGACAGAGATTTAGCGGTCTGATCTAGTAATAGCTTATAATTTATCGAAGCTGTCTGCGCTATAGAGGGGGCAAGGCGGATACCCAGATACGGAATGTCGGAGTGAAGCCACTGAAAAGCGAAGTCTTGCTGCAGATCCAGCACTTCAGCAGCAGGAACTGACACATTAAGTATTTGCGATTTGGCAAAGTGAACTTTAAATCCCGCCACTCTGCCGAATTCATGTAGTTCTGTCGACCGGTGCCTCAAGGAGGAATGAGGCTGCGTAAGCGAGAGAATCACGTCATCAGCGTGCAGGCTGATTTTGTGCGTGTTGGCGCCAAACCGGATCCCCGCAATATCCCCGCTGGACCGCACTCTCTGAGCAAAAGGCTCCATATAGAGCGCAAAGAGCAGCGGGGACAGGGGGCACTCCTGCCTCGTCCCTCTAGTTATAGGGAACAGAGTAGACTTGCAACCATTCACCTGGACTGCCGCCGTCGGAGCCGCATATAGACAGCGGACCCACCTCACAAGTTGTCCCCCAGACCGAAGGCTTTCAAGACAGCAAACAGATACGTCCAGTCTACACGGTCGAAGTCCTTCTCCACAACAATAGATAGGAAGAGAGCCTGCGCACGCGAATAGTGGACTAAGTTCATAAAGTTCAGGAGCCTCTTGATGTTGTCCCCCCCTGTCGCATTGGAATTAAGCCCGCTTGGTCCGGGTCAATAATGTCGTCCATCAACGGGCCGAGGCGTGCAGCCAAAATGCTGGCAAAGAGCTTGGCGTCCACATTAAGGAGTGAGATCGGGCGATACGACCCGCACTCCTTAGGGTCTTTCCCAGGCTTGGGTATGACTGTGATAGCAGCCTCCACCATAGAGGGGTCACCTCCCCCACCTCAAGGAAGGAATTAAAAAGGCGCATCAAGAAGGGAGCCGCTCCACACAGAAGGTCTTATAAAAGACGGCCGAGAAGCCGTCCGGCCCAGGAGATTTAGCCGATTTCAGCAGCAAGATCGCCAAGATGACCTCCTCAATGCGTATCTCAGTGTCCAGGGCCTCCGCCGAGACCCGAAAAAGAGGTGTAACGCGGCATGACTCCAAATAAGCAGCGTTTCGCTCGGGGTCCACGGATTCACCACGATACAGGGTTTGGTAAAACTGTCTAAAGGAATCGACAATGAGGTATTGGTGGTCTGTTCCACTGCCTGGGAGTCCTTAATGGACAGGATAGCTGAACTCTGTGCTCTCGCCGGCAACCTGTGTGCTAGCATCCGGCCCCCTTTGTCCCCACTAAGATAGAACTTGTGACGCAAGCGCAAAAGGGCATATTCTGCTCGATCCAAGTCAAGGTGTTTCAGCATGCGTCTTTTAGTTTCTAACGTTCTCCACACAACCGGGGCCCTCGACCTCTTATGTATCATCTCCTGCTCACCTACCTCCTTCTCTAGCTCCACATGTTTCTCCCTACGCAGCCGGGCATATGTCGCTGACAGCGAGATAAACTCCCCCCGAACCACAAGCTTGAGGGCCTACCAAACGGACCCCAAAGACATACCATCCCTATCGTTGGCAGCGAAGTACTGGGTGATAGCATCCGTGATGCGAATAACGGCAGATTCCGAGCTGAGGAGAGAGTCTCTAAGGCGTCATCCCGCTGACAGCGGCCGCTGCCCCCTACAAGTAAGCTGTACAGAGATAAGGGCGTGATCTGACAGGGAGCTCGGGGCAATGGCAGCATCGGTTAAGTATGGTAAGAGAGAAGTCGTGGCTAAAAAGTGGTCAAGGCTCGCAAACTTTTTATGAGCGGAGGAGTAGTATGTGTAGTCGTGCTCTAGAGGGTGCTGGGTGCGCCATACATCATGTAACCCCCCTTCTTGCAACCACTGCTTCCCTCCTTGCGAGAGGACCCCTGCTTGGTGTGAATGCGCAGCAGATCTATCCATACCTGAGTCTATCACTACATTCAGGTCTCCCCCACCAATACAAACGCATCCGGGGAGGCGAGCACTTCGGAAAGAGACGCTTTTAAAAAGGGCTCTTGGCGCTCATTTGGTGCATACAGGGAGCCCACTGTGAGCTGCATGTTCCTCCACTGAACACTGACCACCAGGAACATCCCTCTAATGTCAACAACCTGGGAAATAATCTTACAGTAAGCCCTGGCACTGAAAAGAATTGCCACCCCAAGTTTCTTAGCCGGGCCTGACCATAACTGCACGGGGAAGCGCTTGTCTTTCATCCTCATAGTATCTTTAGAGAGGAGGTGAGTCTCCTGCAACAGACGGATATCCGCATCTGCAGTCGCCAACAGAGACAGGATGGCTGCACGCTTAACTGGGTTATTTAACGCCCTCACATTCAAACTAATGATTTTCAACTCTCTACCCACAGTCATTCAAAAGGGGCAGGAAAGCATTAGCTAGTATATCTAAGATAGGGTCACTGGCGGCTACATCGGCAGCACACAACCATTCCCACCCAAACCTAACTCCCCAGAGAACGGAGCCGGAGCCCCAAAAACAACCCATCCCCAAAACTCACCCCCAACCACCCCATAACAAAACAGAACCACCACCAACAAGACAAGAAGCTGCAGAAGTCTCATTAGCTGACCAATGTTCGTCATAAGTATCACTGTGGAAGGGGAGCATGGTACCATTCGGAACCTCACCTACCCTGATACAGGGCACCGCCTCCAACCAAGGACAAAAAGGGAACAGGCGACAGAGACCTAACCCTCCTGCTGCCCGCCCTCCGACGCCGCTAGGCTACCCCACCTGGGCCAAGCAAACAACATTCAAGGAACTCCCTCACTGTCGGTCACTAGTGCCACTGAGGAAACAGTTGCTTCTCGCTCCATAAGACTCGCAGAAGGATCCGGCTTACCCATCGGAGGCGATCTCTCAACTCTCTGCCACTCCGTGGAGCGTCTGCGTCGTCGAACAGGTGATTCATGTGAGCCAGCCTGTGAAGCAGACCTCTCCAAGCCCAACGCCTCGTAGGCCGCATCCAGAGAGTGCAGCTGCAAAAGTTTACCCTTGAACTCGAACTCGAAAATGATGCGGAACGGGTGCCCCTACAAGTAAGGGATGCCTTGTTCCCGCAAGTGAGTAGTGATCGGCTTGAAACTGCGACGTTTAATGAGGGTCGAGGCTGCCAAGTCCTGAAAAAGGGCAGGCTGGTGTCCACGGAACTGCACTGAGGGGAGAGCCCTCGCCTCACGCAGAATCCGTTCCTTGATCTGAAAATCATGGACGCAGACTAAAATGTCAGGAGGAGGAGCCTTGCCACCCCTCGGCAGACCAACTCGATGCACCCGGTCCAGCTGGAGGTCAAAGTCGTCTCCCTCCCCCAAGATTTGTCTAAACAGCGCCGCCACGTACTCCCGCAGGTTATCCCCCTCTCCTTTCCAGGGGACCGCTGGGATCCTGATGTTGTTTCTCCGTTAGCGGTTTTCTAGGTCCTCTGTGTGCGCCTACAGGTCCAGATTCTGTTCTGTCAGGCGGATAACGTCCTGCTGGAGCTGATGTATCTCCTCAGCCGTACCCAAGTCATGTTCTTCCAGTGTTGCTACTCTCTCACCAATGGCGTCGATGTCCCTTTGCATCTCCCGGACATCTGAGGAAAGCTGGGAACGGAGTTCCAGAATGTCCTCCTTAATGGCAGCAAAGAGCTCCAGCATAAAAGCCTTGGTAGCCGGCGCATCAACATCCTCATGCTGCGCGGACTGGGCATCCGACTGCGAAGCCGGCCGACCCGCCAGCTTTTGCAATGAGTCCTTCAGGGCTTTATCTTTCTTGCCCCTAGAAGCCGACATAATGGCGTCCCCAATGGTCCAGCAGGGTATCAACAGGCTTCAGGGGCTTCACACCTCCCTAGGCTACCCAGACCTAGGTCTCCGCCGTCAAGCACCGAGAGAGCGCTGCCCGCCGATACACGGGCCGATGGCAGGCCCTCGACTCTCCAAAAAAGCGCTCAGTACTAGGCCAAGTAGAAGGGGGGGGACACCAGTGCTAGAGATCTCTGCTCTCCGGATGCAGGGTGATATAGGGCCTCACCCCGGCCCGCGGTGGCTGCTACCAAGGCGTCCCCACCAGCAAGGGAGAAGGGCCTACCACTGCGCCTCTGCGCCGCCTGCCGATCCGCAGGCCGAAACACAGCAGCGCTAGGCCCCAGACTTGGAGGAAGCAGCTATGTGGAAGGACACCGTCGCTCTCCGGAGCCCAGGGAATCAGCCCCCTCCACAGGCCACCCAAGCAATCAACCAGCAACAGGGATAGTCAATATGGGGGGGCACACAGTCACAGAGCCTCCGCCCGCCGAAATGCGGGTCGATGCTAGGCCGCTCACCAGCTCCACAGCGGCACACCCCGGGTGCCCTCAGCAACCGGGGAGGGAGGCCCCACAGGTGCACCAGCGCTCGCCACTCGCCGAACCACGGACTGGCACAGGGTATCACAGGGCTACAGGCCCGTGGGTCTCATCCTCAGGCACCAACCTCCAGCCAGGCGAGGGGAGCCACAGTCACCGCCCGCGCCGGGGCCCGACTCCGCCGGTGCCTGCAAGGCGCCTCCGCGCTGCCAGCCAAATAACGAGCCTGAGCCCGGCCCGCAGCCGCTTCCTCAACCAGCCAGGATGTAGGAGGGGGGGACAGGATCTCACCAACGGCCTGATGCGCTGCCCGCTGAATCGCGGGCCGGGACAGAGCGCTGCTGGACCCCAGTATCGCCGAGCCCAGCTGGTCGGCCGTCACCACAGGGGGGGAGAGGCACCGTCTGTCCCCACTCCTGCCGCCGAAAGTCCTCGCTTGGTGCCTCACCTCGTCCGCAGAGTCGCGGACCAATCCGCCAGCCACCAGTCAGCCGCCCCCTCACTCCTCACCACGGCAGCCCGGGAACCACCACCTGAAGCGCTCGACCGCTGGAACAACAGCGTGAGCCCGCCGGCAGAGTCAAATCCTCCCGGGCCAGGCCTCCCCTCGCAATGGAGCCGGAACCTCCTCAAGCCCTGCAGCCGCCGGCAATACAGCCCGTTAGCAGTCCTAAGCAGCGGGGGCGGCTGTCCACAGCCTGGGCCGCACCACAACGCGGAGCACAGGCCTCAACTCCACTCGCCATGAGGCCGGCCGCTCTCAGGGGCCTCCGGGGCTGAGCAGTCGCAAACAGGCAAATCCCCTTCAGCCAGCACCAAAATAAAGATACCATTGGGACCAGGACAGCGAGAGGATCTCCGAGCACCCCTTCAGCAGCGTGGATGGGCACCAGGTAGGGCGATATACAATGCTAAATGCCAGGCGGCGCCGGAGGGACCGATAAACACGTCCTACACCGCCGCCATCTTGGCCACGCCCCCCTAATATTGTATTTTAAAGTGTCCCCAAGGTAGGTAATGTCTGGACGAGTTAGACCCAGCTCCAGCCTTACTCTTGCTCTCCTGGCCTGTCGTGGGATGCCTAATACTTTCCTGTATACCCAGATTTGGTGGCTCATGAGATAGTTAGTAAGGGCACCAGGAAAGATTAGGTGGCCTTAGTTGACGGAGGGAACTACTTTTGCTTTCAAAACTTTCAGGATAGGTACAGTGGACGAACTGTGTAGTCTTCGATTGAGCCTTCTCAGGCTGCAGATGATTCCGTCCCCCTTGCTTCTTAAATGTTTCAAATGTGCTGAGGGTTTCGCACCTTCTGAAAGCCTGAGACCCAAATAATTATAGCTTTTGCAAGTTCTGATGTGCAGGTCACCTAGGCGCCATTGAGCTGTCTTCTTTCGATGGTACTTCCCAAAGATTATTATCTCGGTCTTCTCCTGATTTACCAGTAGGTTATACTTTTTATTAAATCTGTGCAACGCTTCTAAGGCTTTCTGTAGGCCTGTCCTAGTGTGATCCAAGATAACAAGGTTGTCTGCCTATTGGAGGATTTGGAGCTGCACGTTCCCCAGCTTTAGAATGAATTTTTTTGCCCCCTCCAGGGCTTGACCCAAGTCAGATGTGTAGATATTAAAAATAAAGGGGCAAGGACACACCCTTGTTTAAGGCCATTGTTAGCTGGAACCTTAGTTGTTACTGACGTTTGGCTGGTTTTAATGCACATCCAGTTACCTTCGTATTAAGCAATTATTGCCTTTAACAGCTTTTGAGGAATGCCCCAGTTTGTAAGTTTTAACCATAACTTCCCATGATCCACTTGGTCAAAAGCTGCACTGTAGTCTACGAAACAGAAAAACAAAGGTGGTTGTGAGGGCTGAGTCGCGCGTAGGGACAAATGTCCCAGTGCTAGGATGTTATCTATGGTGGAGCTTTGGGGCCTGTATCCAGTTTGGAAGACGAAGAATATTGTGATCTTTTACCCAGGTTTCTAGTTCCTTCAGCAACACTCTGGCATATTCTTTTGCTTCTATATCTAAAAGAGCCACAAGCCGATAATTTTCGGGTTTTGTGCGGTCCCCTTTTTTATGAATCGGGAAAAGTATTGAGCCTTTCCACGATGATGGAATGGTGGGAGTTTCAAATGCATACTTAAAAAGTGGAGTTGGCTGATCCGCCCAGAATTCGTATGTGGCTTTAAACACTGCCGCTGGAACTCCATTGGGACCCGGCGTGCCGTCTGACCTCATTTTTTTAATCAGGTTGGTTATCTCAACCGTGGTGATAGCTGGAGTTTTGTCATCTTTATGTGTTACTGGAAGGATTTGTTGTATTTGGGTGTCAGTCGTGTTCTGCTGTGTTGTATGCAGTAGCTTTGCATATTTGGCTCACTCGGAGGCTGCCACCCCGTTTTCTTTACTCCGACTGGTGTGGCTCAGTTGTCTCCAAAGTTGGATGTGACCCTTTTCTTTGAAAAGGTTAAATATTTTCAGCCACTTTGCCTCGATTTTCTTTGTTCGAATTTCCCATATTTTCTTCCTGTGTTCCCTGCGAAGCATTTTTATTTCCAATATATGGGGATTTATGACTCCTTTTCTTCTCGCCTTCAAAGCCTTTGAGAGACTCCGCTTGGTTTGCGCTAGGGCCCTTAAGTTTAGTTGTAGTGAGAGGTTTTGCGGATGGGAGACCTGTGCTTTAGGGCTGCCAGTGACCTGTCCGAGCACAGTTTTTAGTTCCTCAAGTAGTGCTTTCCAGAGCTCCAAGGGGGATTCCAACCTTCTAGCTGTTTGGTTCAGCTCTTTGTGTGTGATCCATTCCAAGAGTTTTATACTTAGATTTATGGACCACCATTTTATTCTGTTCAATACTTCATGGTGCTCTTCACCAGTTGAGGTTCCCAATGTTCCCGGTTGTTTTGCGGATTTCCCAATTAGATCAAGGGATACCCTCAATGGTCTGTGATCACGCTCATCCCTGTTTCCCACATCGAAGTCATTAAAGTATGTTAGCAAGTTTTCAGACCTAAAAATGTAATCGATTGTTGACTTATTCCTGAAGGTGGGCAAAGGATGCCAAAGAGGGTCCACTGCTTTTTTGGTGGAGTGGGCGGAAACCATATTTTGCGCAAAGAGAAGCCGTTGTAGAGGAGCCGATTCTGTTTTGTTTGGAAGTTCCCATATTACATGTCCCAACTCCCTGGTGTTCATGTCCCCTGCGATGATTGGAAGATGTGAGGCATATTTTTTTATAAGGTGGTCCATTTTAATAGTTTTTAGTACCTGCTTTTTTTGCCCTGTAGCAGGGTTAACATAACAGTTAATTATCAAAAGACGGATTGAGATATCGTTACTTTTAAATCCGCAGATCAGTACTGCTTGCAATTTGGGAGTATTAGTTGTTGTTGATGTTACCTCTATTTTGCGGGCATGATTGATAAAAATTGAGAGCCCATCTGCTGCTCTCCCAAAGATGTTGCGTTTTATCGCTGTAGTGTGGAACTGAGTCAGTCAGTCAAATACACTTTATTCGATTTATAGAAATCATAAAAGGCATAAAAACATTTATATACACGTATAAAAATATTTGATACAATTACTACATGTGCAATACAATGGGTCAAAGAAATAGGATTACATAAATGATTTTTAAAATTTTTTTTTTTTATATCCTCATCTGCCCGACACACGTCCCTTAGATGCGGGAGAAACCAACCAATCATCTCACTGCCTCTAGAAGCAAGACCCTGGAGATTGAGCCGCTTCACTACTTGGCAAAGAGTTTTATGAATTGATAGGTACAACCGTGCATCTTATGACGATGTCTCAAAGCAACTTTGTGCCAAAGTATTCAGTATATATATGTCGGAATCTGGGCAGACCACATTACTGAACTGTTGAGTGGATGGGCTTAATCATTGGATATTGGGGGGGGGACCCCAATAGAACCTCACTTCCACTCCGTCAAAAGCTTCCAAAATGAGAGATTCTGAGCTCTACATGATCTTCTCAAATCTTCCTTTGAGGTTTCATATAATGAGTTTAACCATCCTGAGTGAGTGGGAGGGGTGGTTTCCACCCATTGCATACATATCTGCCGTCTTGCCAGCAGTATGGCGTAAAACAGAAAGGATCGTGCTGCCCCAGTTATGTTCTGGTGTACACCAAGGATGACAAGTGATAAAGATAATGGGATATCGGTATGGATAATTGAGTCCAGGGTAGCTTTAATCTCTGTCCAGAAAGTAGCTAGATGGGGGCATTCCCAAAACATATGAGTGTCAGATTCTGAGGGGAGTTTGCATTTGTTACAACATTTCCCCTCTTGAAATTTAGACAGACGTAGAGGGGTGAGATAAGCCCGATGTAAAGTGAACAGATGGTTTCGTCTAAGCCAAGCGGGTTTTACCAATTTATATAAAAGGGTGAAAGATTCTATCCAACTGTCCTCCTCTATTCCCGCAATTTCTCTCCCCCATAACTGTTTTGGCAGGTGAAACTCCCCATCTATCTCCTCATGTATAGACCAATACCAAAAGGCCACCTCTTTACCTCCTATCTGTTTTCCAACTAGCTGTTGTTCTAAAGGACTAGTTCTCCCGATATTAGGGACTTTCCTGATCAGTTCTCTGGCCCAACTGCTAATTTGTATGTATTTAAATCTAGACAATGTCACCCCTACTCTCTCCCTAAGGGCTTCCCACGCTATCAGGATGCCACCATCAAGTAAGTCCCCCCATCTAGCAAGCCCAGCTGATATTAGCGGGGTGGCCAGAGAGTCCTGTAAGCATGGTGGAAGCCCGGGAGAGTCCCAAATTGGTGCATAGTTAGAGTAGTACGCCAACCCCACTCTGCGCTTAATTTGTACCCACGTCTTTAATTGCGTTAATAAAATCTTTAACCTCACCTTCTTGAAAAACTTTTGTTCTCCGAACTTGAAAAGAAACCCATCCAATGGGAGGTTTGCCCCTACCAACATTGCTTTAAATAATTTCCCATTTGAGGTGACATCTGGTGTCTTCAGAAGCATTCTTGAGTGGGAAAGCTGGAACGCCCACGAATAGTACTGAATATCTGGGAGGGCCAGACCACCTTTTTCCCTCCTCCTCCTCAATTTTTTCCAAGCCAACCTTTTCGCTTTTTACCCCCATATGAAAGAATTTATTTCTTGTTGATACTTAAGAAGTTGTTTAGGATCAAATGCAATGGGAATTGCATTAAAAATAAAGGTCAATTTCGGGAGGATGGACATCTTTACAATATTAACCCTCCCATATATTGATAGTCTAAGACCTACCCAGGATCTTAAAAGGGCCCTACACTCTTTGGCAACCAAGTCTAGGTTTGATTTTGCTAAGTCGTCTATGTCTTGTGTGATTTTAACTCCAAGATAACGTATTGCGTGTGTTGAGGGCGTCACCCCCACACCCGGATTGGCAATATTCCATGTCATCAACTCGGTCTTTTTGGCGTTAATATTGTAGCCTGAGATACCTCCAAATTCTTTGGCTTTTTCGACCACTACGGGGAAAGCATTTGCAGGGTCACTGGTGTATATTACGATATCATCGGCATATAGCCCAACTTTCCTTTCCCATCCACCAAATTTAAATGGGGGAATTCTTGAGTCATCCCTAAAGGATTGTGCAAGTGGCTCAATGTATATATTAAATAGTAAAGGGGACAGGGGGCAGCCCTGTCTTGTCCCCCTAGTGATCTGAAAGGGCTGAGTACACACACCATTCACCATGATACTTGCACTGGGGTTTTGATATGAGTCCAATTGATCTTCGAAAATTTGGACCGAATGCAAATTTCTTCATAGTTTCTGCTAAGTATGTCCAATTTACCCGGTCAAACGCTTTAGTTGCGTCAAGGGTCATAATCGCCAAAGGAAGGAAAAAGGTGGAGGCAATGTCCACTGCCCCGATCAAATCGTATGTTAGGTCCGAAAGTTGTCTACCTTTTATAAAGCCTTTTTGGTCAGTATGAATAATTGACCCAACCTCACGACCCAGTCTGTTTGCCAGCACCGCCGCAAAGATCTTATAATCGCTGTTTAAAAGTGAAATTGGCCTATATGAGCCGCATTTGGCTGGGTCTTTCCCGGGTTTTGGAATCAAGACAATAATCGCCTCTCCCCAAGACTTCGGAGGAGCCACACCGTTTATTAGGATGTCGTTGAAGAGTCTTATCAGCACCGAAATTATTTCCGGGGCTATGACCCGTAATAATTCGCCTGGGAGGCCGTCCGGGCCTGTTGCCTTGCCCCTCTTCACCTTTTTAATGCTTTCCTTCACTTCTTCTTCTGAGATAGGCCTATCAAGACGCTCGCTTTGTTCAGAGCTGAGAGTGGGAAGAGTAATCTTCTGCAACCATCTAAGATTTGAAATGGGTTCCTCCAAAATTTCTTCCTTGTATATTTTTTGAAAAAACTCCAAAAATGCTTCCCCAATATCTTTAACAGATGTTCTTTCACTTGCCTCTCCATCTACTTTGATATGTTTTATGTATTTGTTTGCCTGGTCCGATTTAATTTTCCACACCAGGACCTTACCTGCAGACTCACCATATTCAAAATTGGAGATTTTACTTACTTCCCATTTTAGGGCGACTCTTTCTTGAAGGATGTTTTCTAGCTTTTCTTTTAACCCCTTACGTTTTTCTTGCTCCGTATTGGTTCTGATGCCGGTGCCAATATGTTGATCCAATACTGCAATGTCCCTTTCAATACTATTGATCTTAGCTCTGTAGATTTTCCCTCAGTAAGAGGCCCTATTAGTTATGTAGCCTCTCATATAAGCTTTAAAGGCTTCCCATACTATGTTTAACTGTGTGGAATTAATATTTGTGTCCATGAAAAGTTTTGTTTCGTGGATGAGAAGGTCTGTTTCTTCTTCATCTAGAAGAATAGTGCGGTCAAATGACCACAAAGCCTGGGAGGGTTGCTGGCCCGATTGCAAACAAAAAAATATAGCGGAATGGTCCGATAAGTGTGAAGGTAAATACGTTACATCCTTAAGGTGGTCTCTAAGTGAGTAACTAAAAAGGGCGTAGTCAATCCTTGATTTATGATTATATTTATAGTTGTGGTATGAAACACCGAGTGCCCTACCCGCTCTCTCCCTCCATGGATCTGCCAATCCGAGTGTCGACATAACATCCCCCAACACCTGCCTGGATTTTTTAAAGGTTACTGCCCTTGAATTAGGAGATTTATCCAACCTTGGGTTGAGTACCAGATTAAAATCTCCCATCCAGATTATCGGACCTTGTGTTGATAATAACTGGTTCTGAATTTTAATCAAATATGAAGGGTCATCCTGGTTAGGACCGTAATAGCCTACCAAATTGTATATGTTATTAACTAGACTGACTCTAGCGTATAGCCATCTGCCACTTAAATCCTCCTCATATGCAAGAATCTGGGCTTTGATTTGCTTTTTAAAAATAATTAATATACCACGAATATTCGCATTAGGATTAGTGCAAATATAACTGTCAACCCATCTGGTTTTACTCAGGATTTCCTTCACTTCATGTTGGAGAAGATGTGTTTCCTGGATGACTATGACCTGCGCCTGCGAGTCCCTCAGATATTGCAATATTCTATGTCTCCTACTCTTAACACGCACGCCATTGACATTCCAGGACAGGAATTTTATTACCATCAGCCAGTGTCCGGACCCCTCCCCCTACTCCAACTCAATAAAGGATTGTGTCTCCCAGTGAGACTTAAGTGGAGTATAAATAAAGATACACTCGATTGAACTAGTAAGTTTGAGACTGTGCCTGAACAGTGAGGATGTTTTATGGTTTTACCCCTTCCCCCCTCCCACCCCACCCTGGAAACCCCCCCCTTAATTAATCTGGCTCTTGCTGCCAGATTTGCCTCTCTATGGAGTTCCGTATGCCCAGGTCATTTACATGATTGAGTATGGCTCGGCATGCCTTGATTCTTTCTAGGGGAAAGCCATCATACTTATGTAAACTAAAAGTAATGAAAATACTTAAGTTTAGGAATTTAGGTGAATTTAGGTGTTATACGCACACCATCACACATAATAGGAGTATTGTTCTAATACGATTTCCTCTTTTTTTTAAAAATGTTATATATATATATTTTTTTAATTTCAAATATATATATATCTTTTCCCTTTGTAAATACCTTATTATACTTTTTTTTATTTTTTTTTATTTTTTTTTATTTTTCATCCCTTCATTTTCTCCCCTATTCTCGACCTTATATCCCCTTCACCTCCTTTCTTATCATGATATTTTGACTCGGTGACTCAATTTACAATGACTGTATTACCCTAAGAACTAACGCTAGATGTTACCCTGTTGATGATCATAAATGGAGGTCAAAAGTTCGTCAGCCTCCAATGGAGAATGAATGTTATGCATTTTGTTGTTATACATAACCCGCAAAAAAGCGGGGAACCTCATTTGGACAGTTGCTCCCAAAGCCCTAAACTTCTCCATTTTCTGGCCCAACTCCCATTGTCAAAGCCTTTGAGAGACTCCGCTTGGTTTGCGCTAGGGCCCTTAAGTTTAGTTGTAGTGAGAGGTTTTGCGGATGGGAGACCTGTGCTTTAGGGCTGCCAGTGACCTGTCCGAGCACAGTTTTTAGTTCCTCAAGTAGTGCTTTCCAGAGCTCCAAGGGGGATTCCAAACTTCTAGCTGTTTGGCTCAGCTCTTTGTGTGTGATCCATTCCAAGAGTTTTGGACTTAGATTTATGGACCACCATTTTATTCTGTTCAATACTTCATGGTGCTCTTCACCAGTTGAGGTTCCCAATGTTCCCGGTTGTTTTGCGGATTTCCCAATTAGATCAAGGGATACCCTCAATGGTCTGTGATCACGCTCATCCCTGTTTCCCACATCGAAGTCATTAAAGTATGTTAGCAAGTTTTCAGAGCTAAAGATGTAATCGATTGTTGACTTATTCCTGAAGGTGGGCAAAGGATGCCAAAGAGGGTCCACTGCTTTTTTGGTGGAGTGGGCGGAAACCATATTTTGCGCAAAGAGAAGCCGTTGTAGAGGAGCCGATTCTATTTTGTTTGGAAGTTCCCATATTACATGTCCCAACTCCCTGGTGTTCATGTCCCCTGCGATGATTGGAAGATGTGAGGCATATTTTTTTATAAGATGGTCCATTTTAATAGTTTTTAGTACCTGCTTTTTTTGCCCTGTAGCAGGGTTAACATAACAGTTAATTATCAAAAGACGGATTGAGATATCGTTACTTTTAAATCCGCAGATCAGTACTGCTTGCAATTTGGGAGTATTAGTTGTTGTTGATGTTACCTCTATTTTGCGGGCATGATTGATAAAAATTGAGAGCCCATCTGCTGCTCTCCCAAAGATGTTGCGTTTTATCGCTGTAGTGTGGAACTGAGTCAGTCAGTCAAATACACTTTATTCGATTTATAAAAATCATAAAAGGCATAAAAACATTTATATACACGTATAAAAATATTTGATACATTTACAACATGTGCAATACAATGGGTCAAAGAAATAGGATTACATAAATGATGTGATTAAGAGTTTACTATGTCACAAATCGTGGCGCATTGTTGAAATTAATCCTAGATGCCGCCACTAAGAAATTAGCCACACAAAATATGATGCGGTCGCTGCTCAAAGACTGGAGGAAAACTAATGCCGGCCTCACTTGCGTAAAGCCAGCCTCCTTCATAATGGGCAGCAAGTATTTCTTTCTGATATCCGAATGCCCGCAAAGCATAATAAAATGCATTGTGTCTTGGGTTGAAAATTGGTCACAACTGCAGGGTGTGGCTATATCTGGTTTGACCCAGGTTGGATAATTGCCCAAATAAAAATGAATCAAATTAAATCAAAACTGAACCAATAAAAACCTATGAAATGGCTTTGTGACCGTCATAAGGTATTGCTCGAGTGAGGTAGAGCATAAAAGCATATTGTGAGATCTAACTGTGGGTTTCAACAATTCCCTTTCCTCCCGGGCTAGTCTGGTCCTTTCCATAAAGTGCTTTTTGACCAGGATCACATCCGCCTTCCTAATACAAGATGGTGATAGGAAAAGATCCGGGCGTCCCAACTGTTCAAAGGACTTACTCAAGTAATCCAACCAAGGCACTTTTTCGGAGTGGTCTAAGGACATTACGTCTGCTAAAATCGCGTGATTAAGGGTTAGTTCATTGTTAAGCCAGATCTTAAGCCAGAATATTAACGGCGCCAGATTCAGCCTGTCGGTGACATAGTCCAAGCCCACCTCCGCATGGATCGAAAAAGTCGGGGTCGACTGGGGCACAGACAGCAAGGAACGCAAAAACCTGTTTTCTACCCTCTGGATTGTCTCTAGGTGTATGTGGCCCCATAAGGCTGACCCATACATCGCGATTGAGATGCATTTAGCATTATAGACTTTTAACAGAGCCTCCATCGGCCTGGCCCCCAACCTTTTTGTGAACCCCATGAGTGCCGCAGATCTAGCCACTGATAAGCTCTTTGCCCTTATCTGGGGGCGCCACGAGCCCCTCTCATCGAAGAGCACCCCCAGGTATGGGAACACTGCCACTCTAGTGACCACTTCACCCTTACATTTAAAGGTTTTTTTTCGATTTACCCCTATTCCTATGGAATCCGACCACCATGGTATGTGATTTGTTAGCATTCACTTTTAGGTCTAGCCTATTCATAAATGCCCCAAAGGCATCCAGTAAATGCTGCAGACCATTGCCAGTGCGGGCTATGAGGACAGCGTCGTCCGCGTATAGGAGAGCAGGGATCTTTGCTTCTCCTATACGCGGGACGTCCCCATCCACCTCCTCCAGATATCGACCCAGGCCATTAATATAGATGGTAAAAAGGTGGGGGCCAAAATACAGCCCTGGCGTACTCCATGCATTTATTTAAATCGGGTAGTACACCTTCCCTCTTTGGTGACCCGAATTTGAGAAAACAACTCTTGATGGAGTGATGCCATGAATTTAACCAGTGCCCCATCTATACCAAGCTCCAAAAGGATTCCCCACAATTTGGCCCTGTTCTCCAAATCGAAGGCAGAGCGGAGGTCCATAAAGGCCAGAAATAACGACCCCTCCTTGGCTACCGTATACTTGGCGACCAGCATGTGCAAATTGGAACACTGCTCCAGGGTACCTCTCTTCTCCCTGAACCCATACTGGATGTTTGACAGCCCCCCACATCCCTCAATGCTATCCCTCAACTTAACCAGAAGGACTCTGCTTAGTATTTTGATTGCAGAATCTAGGAGGGAAATGGGTCTATAACACCCTGGGTCATCACGCTGACCTTTTTTGAAGAACGGCACTATTATTGAGGTGGCCCAAGACGTAGGCAACAAATTACCATTGGCAGCATTACATTTTTTTGACAAAATTCTGGCCCAAAGCTTCGGGGAGTGTTTATAAAAATCTGCTATAGGTGGACAACCAGAGGCTTCTGAGTCCGGGTCACCATACACTGCTCTGAAATGGCTCAGCAATTTGTCATCAGAGATGACACAGTCCGTGACTTTATTGTCCAAGTCAGAGAAAAATGGCTCGTTAATGATAGCCCCAAATTGGCTGCTGTTGCGCAGGACATCAACTGAAAGTAGTTTTTCCCAAACCGCTGCCTTTGTCATCCTTCCGTTGCTTAATTGCTAGTTTGTACTCTCTCCTTAGGGATGTGATGACTACCTTGTCTCTCGGATTTTGTTTTAGAGCTAGCATAAGTGCTCTGTGTGCTCTCGAGCACTTAGTGTCGAACCATCGACGGTGGTTGTTTGCACCCTGCCCTAGTCTAGCCGTTAAATCTATTGAGATATGTGTTCATATGGATTCGAATGCCCCCATTATTTCATAATTAACAGCTCTAGGGTCCTCACACATTGCCATATAACCCTCTATTTTTGGGAGGAGGTCTGCATAGAAGGTTTCCGGGACCACATTTGCCCACTTTAGCCTTCTCCCCTGGTCCACCGGGCGTAATGTTGGTCTAATCTTAGCACAGCAAGACATAGGCCCCATAAAATCCCCCCATTTCACCTCGAGTAAAACAGGATTATGGTCACTGAATGGGGAAGCAATTGTTGCATAAGAGACAACTCCGTGTAAGATGCCTGAGTTCACAAATATATAATCTATGATTGAACCAGGGTCTGAGCCCTTATAGGTAATTAGTCTCATCTCCCCCTCCGAGGTTGTTGGTTCAAATAGGTTGAAATTAGCTAACAACTCTTCCAGTGCCTCACCGGCCTTAGTGTGCTCAAAATGGGGGGCCTCCAAGCCGGGAGGCCCCACGGGGTCCCCTGTGCTACACATATTATCACAAGGGTGAATATTAAAATCGCCCAATAGGACGAACTCGACATTAGTGTTTTTATCTTGACTGACTGAAAGTAAAAAGGATTCTAGGGTGGCGATATGGTCATTACCATTATCCCTGTTCCAAGAATTATAAAAGTTAATAAAGAAGGTTTTCCTGCAAGGGGAAACCTCCCTTTCCACAATTAAAAGATTTGATGAGCGGCTATTAATCATTTTTAATTCCCCCTTAAGTTTTAATGAAAAGAGGAGAATAAGGCCCCCCTTGGCTCTACCGGTGATGCTAGGGACGGCCGGGACGGCAAAGCTAGTGAAGCCATCCAGCCAGAAGCCGGGCGAAGTGTCCCATGATTCCTGGAGTGCTATAATATCGTGACTGACGACAAAGCCAACCCATGCATCATCTTCCCTTTTGGCTCTAACGCCAGCCACGTTCCAGCTAAGGATTTTGCAAGCCACAACCTCGTCGGAAACAGAGTCCCCATCCATAGGCACAAGCCTTGTATCCACCAGTCAATCAACCTCTTCTAGGCCTGAAAAAGGGGCAAAATGATTACTCAGGGCCGGCCCATGGCCCACAGCAGGGCTAGGTACTGGGTGGGAGGAAGGTACCAGGTCTACAGTGTCTGTCCTTGGGGTATAGATGCGGTCATGCACACCAGAGCTTGTCCCTCCAGGTGCTGGGATCAACCCCCTCCTCCTTGTTGGTAGTCGTGGTTCGCCATAAGACTTTACTGGGGGGGGGGATAAAAGTAACCGAAAGGGACCGGTCTCAGTTGGTCTTTTACTGATATGCATGAACTATCCCAAAAAAGTCTATCGGCCACATTGGCCCTATCAAAATTAATTATGACACAGTCCCCCTGGACAGACTTCGGACGCCTCCCTATCCAACCCACCGTCCTCGCAAGGATGATCCTATTGGAAATATTGGCCACGCAGCAAGCATCGTCGCACCAGGAATGGGCCCTTGCCATGAGGTCTGGGACGGATTCACGTTCTCCCTCTTTGAGTGGGGGGACCCCAATAAGGATGGCAACAAGTGGGGCAGCTTCAGGGGGTAGGTCCAAATTGGCCTGATTAGCCCTTACCCTCTTGTTAGTGGGTATGTTTGGTTGTTCTATGGGGCGTACGGGGATACTAGGGTGTAATGGGGTTACCTTTGTTTGAAGTAGGGAGAACCCCCGACCTATCATTAGCTTGTACTAACTCACTAAAGAGCGGTCCTAATTCCCTTGTTCTGACCCCTCACTATCACCTTTTCCTTGCATTACAATTCCCACTTTATGTGCTTCTGGAAGCGGAGTATGTTCATGGACAAGTCTATCAATAAGTGAACATTTCTTTAGAAGACCTTCCAGACATGTGTTCAAAGTGTCCACAATGTCCTTTGCAATACACAGAAGCAGGGGCTCGATCCGAGCAACGAAGAGAGCCTCCATCTGATCTCCCAGGGAGTCTGGTGTGACAATGGACACAGCTGGGGTGTTTTGGGATTTTCCCCGTTTCCGCTTTGGAGGTGAATCAGACTGCTGGGCGCTCAGTGGGACGGGAAGCATGATGGTAGTGTCTAGGGGTGGGCCAGCGCCAGATGTAACTGAAGGAATGGGGTTTGTGATGATTACCACAGGCTCTAGAGGAATTTGGGAAGCATTGACAGAGCCCTGGATGTCCTGAGAGTTGGGGGTAGTGGGGTGGGCAGGGGGTATCAGGCCCAGCTCCTGTTCAGCATTTGCGATCTCCTTTGTAAGTGCCCCCACAGCAGAGGAAAGATACTACAGAATTGACTTTGAGTGCCTTGGTACCTTCGCTTTGCTTCCCCGCTTACCCATATTGCGTTGTCAGAGGGCTAACCCTGCCCTGCCTCCTCCTGCCACAGACGGCCCGCCCTTTGCCCGGGAGAGAGCTGCCACAGTTTAAGCGCATCTGGGCGCGCAAAGACAGGAAGTGGGCGGTGCTGGTCGCTGTGCTGGCTGAGAGCTGTAGCCCCCCCCCCCCCCCCCCCCCCCCCTACAGCGGCCGCGCAGTGTGGCAAGCAACGGCGGCGGGGGAAACACGCAGCGTCGGGGCCCCAGGAGCGAGTGTTGCGGCGAGTGGTGGTAGGTCTGCCTCGACCCTAGCAGAGTCTCCTATGTGGAACTCATAAAAGCCTGGGAGAATTAGGGGTTCAATGGCCCACGTCTCTTGTTGGCACAGAATGTCATTTGCTTGAAGATACATGCATGCTGTGTTACAGCTAAGCAATCTTTTTAGCCCTCCGACGTTCCACGATATGATGGACAGATGTGTGTTGTTTCCCACTCTCCTATTCATGGTCAGGTAACAAGCTGCCTTTTTTCTATTAGAAGTGCCATCGTGGGAACAGGCCACTGGGTCCGTTCTGCGTGCCTTGCACTGTGCTTTGTTCCACTGTAGTGGACTGACCTTTGCTCAAGTGAGCTTATTATCTTGAAAGCGTTATAAGGTCTTAGTTCCACGGCTGAGCTTTTCCCTGGTTGATTGCACACAGTCCCCCTTAATGCTGAGTAAACCTCCTTTGTTGGCGATGTTATTGCTAATACATGTGGGTATTTCTCGGGTATGGGGAATGCTATGTTGATGCCCCAATCAGCCATTTTTGCTATTTCTTCTGTTGTGAGACCCACGCGGGCATGGCGACTCAACTCTATTGAAGTTGATCCCCCATGAGAGTCGCTGGAAAGGCTCAGGAACTTAACCCAGACTAGGTTGTTTGAATGTATTTCAGTGAGTGACAGGATGTGCTTGAATAGTCTGAGTAAATTGCCCCTGTTTAAAATATTGTGTTGACCTTTGATGAAGTATCTGTGGGTGAGAATCACCTCATGCGTAGTTTTGCTAACTTGATTTGCTTTATGCTGGGTATTTAGATCTACTTCCAGAACACTTGTGTTGTGGCTAGAGCCAGGGTTCCATTGGCGTGGTTCTAATTGCTGAATCGGGCTATGGAATGGCTGAGCTGCTTAATTACTGGGCCTCTGCAAGCCCGGGACTATGTGTCCCTAAAGTGTGTTGTCCCCGGTATCGGGTCTTTGTTCCTTAATTGAACCTACTGGTTTTCTTTGCTCTACCGTCTTGATGTTTGATAAATGAGGTAGTTGCGCTGTTGTTGCCGGGCCTGATGGGCTGATGGACTGTGCAAGTCCCCCATGTGGGAAATTGGCTGTGCTGGGCTATCACTCTCTTTTGTAGTGCCCAAAGAGGCTGGTGCTATGAGTGTTGAATTATTTGACACTTGATTTTTGGTGAAAATCGGAAAGAGCCATATTTTATATTTAATAATTTGTGAATTTTGAGTATGAGTTGGTAATCGGAGGGCACATTTTTTTGATGCCTTCGCTTTTTTTCTTGTTTCTTTAATTTTTTCTTAGCCCTCCTTGAAAGAGGTACCTTTTTCCTTTTCTGGTTGGAGTTGTTACTCTCAATATGCTCCCTGAGTTTAAGATTCAAGAGCTGGAATTGCAGCTGGATGGACTGATGAAAAGTTTAGTGGATACTAAAAGTCCTTGAGTCTCGGGTTTTGTTGGAGGATTACCCGTGTTGCTTCCAGCTGAGTTGCCCAGAGGGCTTTCTGGGTTTAAAGCAGGTAAGGTACTGCTATTATTCATTGGGCCCGTCGTGCCTCCTGTTTGAGTTTTTAGTGAGTCTACTAAACCTTTTAGGATTTCTGGCAAAGTTGCCCATGTATCCATGAGAGCTACTCACAAACAGGTGCAATTGCAGTTATTCTGGGTTTCGCTAAGCTTGTTCTCTATGAAGTCCACCTTGTTGTTCAGTTCCACTAGTCGTTGTGCAATGGTGGATAAAAGATCGATTTGTAACTCCATTTTCTTTGATTGCCAGAGCAGTGACCTGGCCATGGTTTGAACTGTTTCACCAGGTGGGGATGCTCCTGGATCATAAATAACACTGCTATCATAAGGATTCTGACTTTGAGTACTTTGTGTAGGGGAGGGAGAGCGCCGGGTATCGTTGGAAATTTTGAAGAGATTTGGGGTCCGCTCCAGTGTGCTTTGTATCTTAGATTCCAGATTTTGGAGTAATATCGGTGATAGGTATCCCGAGTTTTGCAGCCGCTCTGACACACCTGTTTTAGTTGGACCGGATCCTGTGAATACAAGCACCGGTGTCTGCACGGAAGAGAGTATGTTAGGTTGTTGCTGACAGTGTATTTGGGCTGTCACTACTTGCTCTAGGTTTCTACAAGTTGATACAGTGCTGTCACCGACTGGGTCACTTGCATATCTGTGTTTCTTTCCTAAGGGGCAACACAGCCCCGAACAGGATTGGGAGCGCCGTCTTTCGATATTTGTGCTTCCTGTGTTTGCACTTTGTGCTTGTGTTGCAAGGAGCTTATGGTTGGATTGGCTTCCTGAAATGTGGTCCATCCCGTTACTGGTCTTGGCTCTTCTTAGTTGGTCTGTCGGGGCAGAGGCGCTCTCTGCATTGGGCATGACGTTTGTATAAGAATTGGGTTATGAGACCTACCGATGGAGACTTTAAATAGGACTTTTTGTCTTGGACTGCGGTCCTTGCACTCCTTAAGATTCTGGGTGATACTTTAGTCTGGGGTAGTGGCTTTGCTTGGACGTTTTCTTGGTGCTGAGCGATTTTTTTTCTTTTTTTTTTGTCATTCTTCTGTGGAGATGGACAGTTTATCAGTAAATCTGGGGTGCTCCTCGTAGCTCCCGCCGCCACTCTGCCCACTGTGGGGGGGGGAGAGGTGCTCCTCATTTTTCCCGCCGCCGCTCTGCCCACTGTGGGGGCGGGTGCTCCTTGCGGCTCCCACTGTCGCTCTACCCACTGTAAGGGGGGGGGGAGGTGCTCCTCGCGGCTGCCGCCGCCGCTCTGCCCAATGTGGGGGGGGGAGGTGCTCCTCGCAGCTCCCACCCCCGCCGCGGAAAGGGAGGAGAAATGCTTGCGGGCCGACTTCACTCGCGGGACCCGCACTACACTCGCGGGACCCGCAACTGCACTCTCTTGACTCTTGTCCCACCCACGGCCACAGTACACCCCAACTCAAGGCTTGGGCACAGCTTTCGGCTTCCGGGCCAGTCTCTGCTGCTCCGCTGTAGAACTACTAATCACACAGCTAGTCCCACACGATTGTCCAGATGCTCCAAATGCTCAAACCTCAATGCTCAAGCACATACATGCACTTACATGCTGGTGAAATAATTATTAGAACCTTGTTGCGTTGGTCCTTTGGCCTACCGCTGCTGTTGCCTCTGCTGCTAGTCGCAAACAGCTGATCAGCTATTGTATGGATGGGTGGACAGTGCTCCTTCCCACCGCCGGGGGAACCTTTGATGTACTGTCAGCCGCTAGCAGCAGTGGCCACAGCACACCGCTCACTGCTCCTCACCCCATCCGCCTCTTGAGCCTGTGAGGGTGTTGTGAGGATGGTGCTGTGAGGATGGTGCTGGAGCCGTATAAGTCAGCTCGACTCCCCACAGCGGTCGCATTCAGCTGAGGCAGCTGATGCGGGCGAGAGGGAGAAACGAACAAGCAGGAGTGTTCGTGAGCATGCGAGTAAGCGAGCGAGCGTTTGCCTGCGATGGCGAGTCCCGCTCTAGTTCCTGTCTCGTCTCGGCTCCAGGCTCCACTCCTCTCTGTGTGCAAAAAGCTCTTTTCCCCAGGAATGCACGAGCCGGCGGCGTTTGCCTGCGGTGGCGGCTGTGATGGCGATTCCTTCTCCAGCCTTCTCCAGCCGCGGCCCCAAGCACCGAACGAAAGCTCCTCCTCCAGCAGCTCTGTTACCCAGCGACCTCTAGTCAGGAACGGAGATCATTCATTGCACTTTTGTAGTGCGCTAAATCCTGTTCCAGTATGTCAATAACAGAAGATACAACGTTGCCCAATGAATATACTCTGGAGGTAAAAGTTGTTAACCCATTATCTACGACAGCAAAAGCTTTTTCTAAGTGTATACAGTCTATTTCCCGTATTCTCTCTGCAGCCTCTTGTTGAGAAATGTTCCAGATTTCATTATAGGCAGCATAAATGGCTGCATATATGAAACATTTTTGACGTTGTTTCCTAGGACCTAGTAAAAAGTCCCTAAGATCCATGTCTTGTGAGAGTAAAGATAAGTGTTGTTTCACTTCTGCTAGTGTTGAGGTTTCTAGCCAATCTAGGCACCACTTCCCAACATTATAGGATGGCACTACTCCTGGATGTTCTCTCTGTACATATCGTGGGTCTGGCCTATGCATGCTGAGTCCCTCAGTGATGTGCAGAACTGGCAGGGGTAGGATTCCAAAGTGTTTGGCACCAAACACGACATGTTTTGATGCAGCCAAACCTGAGTTAGCATTTACCACGAGGTTATAATGCACTTAAGAGTATATGGTATGGCTGTATCATAGAACAGCTATAGGGAAGGGTTTCCAAAAGCTGCAGAGGGGCTCAGCTCATGCTAGGGCGCACCCTCTCACACAAAACCAAGCACTCTGCCTTCAGGCTTGTCAAGGCCTGCCATAGGAGTGACTTATAGGTAGGGCTCCCGGTTTTATGGGATTTTTCTTTTTGCCATTTCCGTCTGTATTTATCCATATTTATTTTTCAGGTATTTTTTCTGTATTTATCCACATTTATTTTTGCCACAAGTAAAAGACGATCCTACAGCTAGTATTTTTCCACATGTATTGAAATTGACAATGCACACATGCGCTCACTTAAATTAGCGATTTGTTGTGGCTTTAGCAGTGCTTTCAATGGTCCGGTACTGAGTATTTTGAAAAGGAGAGTACCTGTGCTTCTCACTTCTGCTATAAAAACACTTTAGGATAGAGTACAAGCACTTATCAGGAGCAAACATGTGCCAGCACTTCTATATTTCCTTCTAAAGCCAGCTAGAAATCTGCCTTCAAATGTCTATGGTTTTTACACAGAAAGTACATAAGGTTACCTATATTGGTGGTGGTGTGTTTATGTGTAGATAGACAGATAGATAGATAGATAGATCCCAAGCTACACGCCACATGCCTTGAAAGTTACTATCTCAGTCTAAGGTTCACCAACTGCAAATAGATGCTAGACCACTCTAGGGTGATCCCAGTGAACGGAATAAATTGTCTCTTATTCTACTCCATCCATGTTTTCTCACGCCCACAGCAAAGTTCGAAGGGCATGAACATATGAAGCTGTGCCAAAAAATGATCATTCTCAACCACAGACAGAATACTGTGTGAAATTGGTATTCCACAGCAGATGGCCATTTTTTGACGAATTGAACTAGTCATATTTTGTAGATGGCAGAAGAACTGCATTTGATCTGCCTCATGAAATGCTTCATCACTTCAAGCTTTCCTTTCAAATTTAAAATATAGACATAACTACTCAGATGAAAAATTTCCTGATGCTGGTTAACAGAACAGATGCCCTATCCAAGGTCACTAGGCTAATTAATTGCAGAACAGGCCAAACAGCAGAAGTTGTTCTGTGGCACGCTGTGTTTTAATTGTCTATAAAATGTGTCAGTTTTTTCGTCGTCAAGTCAAGGGTGCTATCCTGCTTACTCTTCATAAAACGATAGTTAAGAAAACATTTTAGAGACTTGCAGCTCTCGCGTCTACAAATTCCTCCCAAAGCCTAGCCTTGAATTATTTTTTATATTCTGGTGGAGAAACACCGCGAGAAAAGCAATAGAATATCCCTGTCTGTTAACAGAAGATGAAGCTAGCGTTTACAGAGCAGGGTCTTCTCTCTCTCCTTTCGATAGTCAATGCGATGTACTACGCTTTCGTGTGCACAGAAGCCATCTTGTCATGTGCCTTTTGCAACAAAAAGATTTATACATGAGCGGGTATAAAAGGGAATATACAAATACAGTGCAGAGACTGTCGGAATTTGGTACTGTCAATAAATGGAATAAATAGATGAAAACTAGAAAACAAGTTCAGAGTTTGAAGAGCTTCCCTTTAGCTCTATTTATCTGCTGTCACGATTTTTCATGAAAATCTCACCGCCTTAAGACTGGCTCGATATGAAAATAGAAGACCTGCACACCTGAGGTTTACCTGTGCGAGGCATATTTTCTACTGAAAGCAGTACTCCTGAGCCCCTGACATCTCGCCTTACTTCTGTCCACCCTTGAGTACAATTTTCTTGTAGTTTAAAAAGCGGAGTGCCAGGATGCGCTGCTGCAGCACTGTGAATTTAAGTGCTTAAAAAGTGCACTGTGTGGGGCCTGGGACAGGAGGAGTCAAAGGCGTTGGAGGAGGCTACAGCATGGGGTGAAAGAACAATAAAGCCTCATTAACAAGTAAATGGTCTTTCAAAAGACATGTGAAGTACTCTGGTGCAGCTTTGTGTGTGCCCGGCAAGGATTTTCCAGCAACAGGAAGGGGGCCTGGAGAGAACTCTGGATTCGAGCATAGCAGCGTGGCAAAGCTTTCTAGTATTTTGCAGTTTCTAAATATAAATACTGACAAAGGAAATATAGATATCCGTCTGTATTCATATGTAATAATCTGTAAAAACAGAAAACCGAGAGCCCTACTTATAGGTTAATATGCGTCTATATATCTATAGGTAGATATAGGTATACTATATCTAAGTAAGGGGTGCTTACACTACCTTACCCAGGCTGAAAGTGCAGACCTGTCGTGCCATTTTGGAAGGCTTCCCAGGGGTGGCATAATACATGCTTCAGCCCCTGGTAGGCCTCTGGGGTACCTATGCCCTTGGTACCTAAGGTACCATATACTAGGGGCTCACAAGGGAAATCCAGTAACCAATCTGGTATGTGCCTAATGTACATGAAATCAATTTAGGGAGAGAACAACTAGTCTGTGGTCCTGATTAGCAGGGCCACAGCCAGACTAAAGTCGATAAACCAGTGAAACACTGCAAAAAGTGGGGGTAACCATAGGAAGCAGATCCTACTCTCCTACAAATAGTTGCAGTAAAACCTGTGTGCACAGATCCCAAACCCTCATGTGCAGCTAGTATTAAACCTTGCCTACGATCCATATCTGATATTACTCTATCCCCCACATCAGGAATCTGACCATATGGAATGTTTTGTGCATCTAACTTTTAGGAGTATTTGAGTGGAATTGTTTTAGGTACTGCTGTGCTGCCTTTGCATGATGCGATGACAGCTACCATTATATCTCCGTCTATTCTCGTTTTTGAACGAGTCAGCGCAGCTACATAAGCTGTGCGAACAGCCCCCTTTTCGGCTTCATAAGCCAATGAATTCCCTTCAACGTGAATGGAATCACGTTGATGCCTCAGCCTATGGATCACGTGAGTCCTTGGTTGCTCGGATTTCAATTCCGCTACCTGTTCCCATAGTATTTTGTTATTAATTGTGCCACCTTTTGCGTCCTTAAACCCGTTTTGTTTCCAATGTTGTAAGTACTCATTGTACAACTGTACACATTAAAAAGAATCATACACGATTAGTGTGGGGAATTCATGATCCGTATTTCCAAGTGCAAGTACTAGTGCTTTTAATTCTGCCAACTGAGCCGTTCAGTCTCCTCGAGATTGCATTTTTGTGCAACTAGGGTAGAACTTGCTATCACACATGCAACCTTTAACGATAGCACATGCTGAAAAATATTGTTGCTTACTTCCTATGGCCGGTTACGCAGATCCGTCAGTGTATATTATATATTCATACTGGTTAAGAAGCAAGATTTCATTAGGTAGAGGATATTCTTTTTCATATTTCAGGAATGCCTGAGTTTTTAAACTGAGATCAAATCTGTATTCAACATCTGTTGCAGTAAAAGCATTAGCCCATTGTATCCACCTAGGATTTAATGCTTTCACATTTGGGATGCTGGCCTTTGTAACCGCTTCTAAAGCTGGTACTGGAGTCACGACAATGATGCGTTTCCCCTGAGCCAGTGCTCTTTCTCTTGCTACAGCAGTCTGAATTGCTGTCAGGATTTTTTCTGTTGAAGTGAAACGCATTTCTGCATTTGTGTACAGGTGTGATTTGTAAGAGATAGGTACAGTTTCTCCCTCATTAAAGGTCAAATATGTGTACCCGCATTATTCGGATCACAAAGCGACGTACGTTTACGCGGGTCAATAAGTGTTTGGAAGCAATCATGTCTTCCTGGAGTAAACGAAGAATATTAGTATGTTCTTGTGTCCAATCTCCAGCTGAAAAGTCAGGTTTTATTAAGTTATAGAAAGGTTTTACCCTTGGTGCGTAATCTAAAATGTATGTTCTGCCGAAATTTAGGAATCCTAGTATTGATTGTACATTTTTCAATGATTTTGGAGGCTGGAGCAGCGCACACTTTTCTAAAAAGTTAGCTGCCAGACTCTTGCCTTCACTTGACAACTCATATCCCCAAAAATAGGACTTTGAGGTGGGCTATTTTTTATTTTTAAAAGTTAAATTTGTAGCCCACTCTGGCAAATGCCACAATTACGGTCCTTACCATGGTCAAGTGCCTCTCTAAGTCGTCAGTGAATCAGATAAATATCATCCAGATAGGACAACGCTTCTTCATCAAAAGTTTGAAGCAACTCTGTTACTCTTGCTGAAAATACTCCTGGGCTGTTTTTGTACCCTTGGGCGAGTCGACAAAATGGTTGTTGAGAGCCTATCGCACTGAATGCCGTCAAATACCTGCTTTCAGGCGAAATATTTTGACAGAAAAATCCATTTGAGATATCAAGTGTGGTTTTGTATTTTTTGCGCACAATGTTATTCATTAATGCAGCACTATGTGCCTTTTGGACAGCAAATGGCTTTGTGCATGAGTTTAAATATCTGCAACCTAAAACTATTGTCAGGTTTAGCAACAGGAAACAAAGGATTGTTCATTGGAGAGGTACATTTTTCAACACCCCCCTGGTAATCAAGTTGATCTAAGATCTCCCTGATCTGTTTTTTAGCTTCTTGCTTTATTGGATAGTGCCTTTGAGTATTTGGTGAAACTTTCAATGGGATCACGTGGTAGGTTGAGTTCTCATCCCGCCCTGTGTGATTTTTGTACAATGCAGGGGCTTGGGCTACTGTCCACTCCTGTGCATATGTATGTTTAAGGTGAATGGGAACGTGTTTGGAAAATGCAGGAAAAATTACATTTTCTCCCCTGGGGCACTCCATTACGAATGCAGGCGGACAATCTTGTTGTGTTAACAGGATGTCATAACCAGATGATAAGTTCTTCCAAAAAAGAGCTTTTACTTTCCTGGGCTTGTCCCCCTCCAGCCGGAGTGTTATTTCATATAGCTTTTGTGGGAGACACCGGTGGAAACACCAGACACCCTGGTGTCTGGTGTTTCCACCGTGATGTAATCATTCAACTCCACTGTCACAAGAAATTCCTTCAGGTTCAGGCGAGCTATTGTTACTTCTGCCGTGCTGTCTAACATCGTCAGAGCCCATTCCCTGTTCAGAAGTTGTGTCCTCAGAAGTCTGTCTGATTTCAGACCAGCAACTTTCTTTTTCTTAAATTGAGGTTTTGGATTTTGCTTATTTTCTTTCTTAGAAGTAAAGTCTTGAGCACGCTACTTGTCTCTGTACTGTGTGCGCTCCTCTCCATTTTCTGACCGTCCTTCTTTTTCGGAGCTTTTCTTCGAGCCCTGAAAGGAACGAGAGGAACGTGTATCAGTATCCTGATTCCTGTCAGGTTTCCTAATATTATCCTTATTCCTAAGGTTGTACCTCTTTTCAGAGACCTACCTTGGGACTGAGATCTCTTGTCTTTAGAGTTTTCTTTTTTTATCCCACTTCTTTTTAGAAGAAGTAACTGTCTGTTTAAAAGTGTCCTTTTCAGGACTACCCTGTATTTAATATTTCAAAGCTTTTCCCCCCAAACTATCCCTGTTTAATTCTGCATATGCAATGTCAATTATTTTGGGTTGTTAATTCTCCTGTTCTAATGGAGAGAACTCCCTTAGGCGTTGGCAGATTGCAATTGATGCTGCTTCCCCTTTAATGTTAGATAGTATTATGGCTGATACCTGGTCATATTTGTTTAACAACTTCATCCCTAAGTTCAGGGCAGGTTCTGCTCCATACTCATTTTGTATTTTTCTTAATACATCTGGTATTACTGCTAATGAAGAAATACCATGAGGTCTGGTATATATGGCCACAGACTGTACCCCAAAAGGTGCAATCCTCTAACTGTGGTGTAATCCCCATGGGTAAACAGATTGTTAACATGCTGTGTTGTTCGAATGGTGTGGTATTTGGGAATACTGCTTCTAACTGGGTTATTTTCTGAGCTACCCAGAAAGGAATTTGTCTACGTTTTGTGGGCTCTTTGCGCATTACCGCGTGAAATGTTTGTGGAGTAATTTTAGTACCTGAGCTCTGTGTAGGAGCTGGATTTTGTGTAATTACTGTTGGATGGACCGCTTGTGTCCTTAAGACAAAGTGTGTCATGTTTTTGTAGAGTTTTATCAACTCTTTGTTTTGAACAAGCAGTTCATCACCTGCATTGTATCAATGTCTGGATGCGGTGCATAGGTCACTAATATCGGCCATGTTGCTCCTGGTCTTCCTAAAGGACCAAGCCTTGCTCTTATTCTTGTATGGGGAAGGGTGCCATTTAACCATAAAATATGTTCCTGGTAAGTTAGCAGATTTTCGTTTGTTCGATTACTTTATTTCGGCCACAACGGGCCATAAAAGTTCATAAAATACATACATTACATGAATTAAATTAATAAATACAAACTTCATTTAAAATACATAAAATACACAGATTTACAGATAAGAATGCAATACTTAAGACCTGATTAAACATAGAATTCTGAATCGAACATTCACTTTAGATATAAAAAAGGGAGAGCTTGTGCTAAACACTGGCTGCATTGATCAATTTCCTACGTCTGTACCACATAGCATTCAGAAAACGTGAGATGGCAAAGACAATAGAGGGATGCGTATCATACTTTAACACTCTAAGTGCTTGTGCACACTGGCGAAATCCTATATTTCTACAAATTGCAATAACCCAGTGCCGCCTGATACGCTGGGCAGAAGAAGAAAACATGTATTTCATTTTCCAGGTGGAATTCACAGGCAGGGCACACCTTACTCTTATTCCTATCCCATTTACTGGTGAACACTCTAGGTGGAAGAGTACCCAATCTCAATTGCATATACAATTTCCTAGCTAATGCAGGATATATCAGATCTAGGAATTCTTCCTTTTTATATTCTACTTTAACTTTTAGGAACTCAGTGGTCAACCTGCCCCCCTCAGAACTCGCATGAAGGGATGCTAGATTGTGATTCCGGTAGTGGCGGACCAGATCAGCTTTAGTTAGCTCCGGGCAAACTACATCCAGAGTTTACCAGAGATCCGATAAACCTATCCTACAGCTAATTAACTTTATATGGGTCAGCCACCGGATATTCTTGCTTTTCAATACATCCCAAATTTCCCTAAATTCATTTTTGTAACAATCGAGTTCCGGCACAGACCACAATCTTTTCCAATACGTTAGAGGGCGTAATGCCATAACCTCCTCAATAGGGAGTAGCCCTAGATCCATGCGTAATGGTACAAGTGGGGTACTCACAGGAAGACCCAGTATGTTCCTCAAAAAAGCGTGTTCTACCTTAACTAAATTGGATGATTTCTGGTAACCCCAGAGTTCGACCCCATATAGTGCTGCTGGTCTAGCCTGTACATTATAAATTTCAATAACTGGAGCCACAAGCTTGAACTCAGACTCTCTGTGCAGCTTCTGGATCCCCCCACCACTTTTGTTAACTTGAGTGCTGCTTTTGCCAGCTGCGAATCCCATTCCAGGTGTTCTCCCAGAGTAATGCCCAGATATCAAAGGCCTTTACTCTCTCCAATGGGATTCCACCCAGAAGGGGGTTCAGGCGCGTCTGCCTTGGGGGGTTGAAGATCATAAATTTAGTTTTAGCTAGGTTTATCTCCAGTTCCCTAGATGCACAGAAGTTGGCGAAGCCATCCAAGGTACGTTGGATGCCCGTTGAAGTCTTGGACAACAACAAGTTGTCGTCCGCGAACATCAAAGCGGGCACCCGTCCTGTAACTAACCTTGGGGCATCTATATTCATGGCTCCAAGAAGATGGGCAACTAATCCATTTATGTAGAGGCAGAACAAGATAAGTGCCAGCACACACCCCTGGTGCACCCCTTGATTCACCGGGAAGCGGGCTGACAATTCGCCATGCTTCCTGCACCTTACTTGAGCATAGGTGCCAGTTTAGAACCTTATTAAAACATTAAGAAGATAACCAGGCAGACCAAGTTCATATAGTACCCTCCACAGTTTGTCCCTGGGTACCTGGTCAAATGCTGACCACAGGTCAACAAAGATCATGTAGAGGCTGCAACCCTCTATAATCAAAGTTTTCCAATATAAGACCTAGAGTCTAAATAACTGGTCCACGGTTGATGTACTCTTCGTAAAACCAGCCTGGAAAGGAGATAACATCTCATTTTCCTCCATCCAACTCTGTATTCTATCTAAGATAATCCTTCCCATCAATTTTTGAGTTACGTCTATCAGACTGATGGGCCTATAATTAGACGGTTTGAGGGGGCAGCCTTTTTTGTAGATGGGAACTATTTTGGCGCCACGCCAAGTGTCCGGGGAATCCATACCATTTATTATGGCATTATAAAGAACACATAGATAAGGGGCCCATATTTTCGGTTCAGACCGAAATAAATCCCCCGGTAGCCTGTCAAGACCAGGGGCCTTGTTTAGGAGCTAATTTCAAAATAGCAACTTCCACCTCCAAAGAAGTAATCTCCCATGCCCCATCCAGTCGATACTCGTGGGGAGGCATGGGAGAGAGATTTCAAGGCCATCGGTACTCGAAGAAGCATGCAAGGCCCCAAAGTGTGATTCCCATACGTGTGCAGCTATATTTGGTTCATTTGCCAAATTGCCCGCCCTACTCCCACAGCTGACAATCGTCCAAAAGGATTTAAAATCTTTGGACTTTAGTGCAGATCTAAGATCTTCCCAGTTATCTGCCTCCTTCCTTCTGAATGACCTGCTTGTACAAATATGTTCCTGGTAAGTAAGCAGATTTTCAGTCACCTCGAAAGAAGGGTAGACCTCTTGAATGTCATCATGTATGTAAAAATGAAAGGTTTTTGTTACAGCATCGGCTGCTGGGAATATAACCCATGAGTAGAATACCTCTGTTTTGAAATCTTTGTGTGCCTCTATCACGAATATTACTACACCTCCTCCGGGTTGAGTAGTTTAACTGATAACGTTTTCTTACTTTGACTGCAATTTGGATTGCATTCGCATCTTCCTCACCAGACTGATAAAGTCCCTGGTTTAGATATCTCTCCTTGTCGGACATCGTGTTTGGGACAAAGAATTATTGTCCAAGGAAAGGATAAAAAGGTTTTATGCAAAGGTTATATGCACAATTTTGGGAATTTTGTCCTTTCATGCTTGATTAACCAACAGTCAATACATAGGATATCTCGCCTACTCAGCTGTGGCGGAGTTTTTGCCCACTTACTCCAGACGTCTCTGGGTTTTGTAAGTAGGGTCTCTGAGAAAAAGCATTACTGGGGTACTCAGATTCTCCTGTTGAGTAAGTGCGCCATCAATATACCGGTTAGGTGCCATGTAGTGTAGTTACAATAGTACCATTCATTCAAGACCTACACATTTGCGGATAACATAAACTGTGGGTCTGTTGGCAGACTGAATCTGTACACCCCGCTGAATATATTAGCCTGTTTTTGCATTAGCTAGCTCGTAGTGCTACTAGAATCTCCTGTTATAAGAGAGATTTGTTTTTGCAACCTCATAACACAATAACCTCAGACTTGTCGAAACACTGTACTACTTTCACCCAGTCACTCATGCTTGCTTGTTTTAGTCTCAGAGAGATACACAGAAGAAACAGTCGAACGTGTGTACAATAAGAATTTGTGCCGTTGTTCTTCCCATGTAAAACAAATGTGCTGCATCAACTGTAACACAGTAGCAGAGATATAGAACCAGCATTACAGTGAATAAAAAGGAATAGTATTGTTCTACCATTTTGCAATAGTCTTGAACACATAAATGAATATAAAATGCATTTATAAAATAAAGTGCGTACTCCTAAGATACCTGTCTAGATGTTCCTGAGTGTACCTAGCATGTAAGTAGGTGCGAAAGAGCTACTAAGCCTAAGAGCCTAATAGTCTAAAATCTAAGAGCCAAGAATCCTGCTAGGATTTAGTCGAACCTCCATACCTAAATAGTGTTGGACTTCGTCCTGGACTTGAGTTGGACACCCCGCCAGGGATAGTTAGACAACTGTCAGCTGGAGCGATGGCATGCCGGAGACGCATTCCCCCCATAGTCAAGCACATCTCTTGGTAAATTCGGAGTGACTTCCTGTTAGCCAGCACCTTGAACAGTTTAGGCCTCTGAACTCTGAATGGAAAATGTACTACAGACCTGCCTGACTCATATACCTGCATCTTAGGAGCCAAAGAATCGATATTGTACCGTATTGACGGCGGCTCATTTCAAGAGAATAAAAAGCTTCCATGTTGATTACACCGGTGACTGTTACCATGCTATGCTTAGGTGCCAATTGTTAGTTTTAGATCTGTGGGCACCTATTTCCCTGCTGGGCAATCAAACCACTACCATTTTCTTTGGCAAATTAGATGATGACTATAGCCTCGGGTAGAAGATATTACTAAGATGATTAGGCCCTTGACTAGCTTGGGCATGGAAAGTGGCATCTCAACAGCAACCTGGCCTAGCATTATAAATGGCATAAGTGAAATGTTTGAAAGATCGGATGTATCAAGGGGCCCAGTTATACCGGAAATCAAATTCTCCTGCAGTAACACTAGGAAAATTATCCAACTTAAAAAAAGAATGAATCGCTGTGCCCAGTTCTTGGCGAAAAACAGAAAGAAAGAGTTGGTAGGGATAGCATTAAAGTCTACATGGAGGGAATACAGGAAGAAGAGATGGGAATCTGTTTCGATTACAAGAAAAAAAGACTGTGGCTAAAGCTACATAAAGCTTCAAAATCAAACAATCTCCGCACCTTCTGGGTCTTGGTACGTGGGATATTGATTCCCAAGAATCAACATAAGCACAGCAACATCACAGCATCATCCTGGTCCGCTTACATTACAGAGCTGCATGGCGCCAGCTAACAGGTGGAACTATTAAATCTCAGCAAGATAGCAGAGCACCCATGTGACCAGGTTCCCCATCTGGCAGAGTATCCCAAGGCCCTGGCTCCTGATCTCCTGCGACCAATTCTAGAAGAAGTCCATAAGAGCATTAGATCGATGAGGCAGGCAGGTGCACCTGAACCACATGACCTTCCAGGCAGCATCTTTAGCGAAGCCCATGGGGAATCGGCAGCGATGATGTACTCCCAGTTTCGCCAGTGTTGAATGCATAACATCATACAAAGCGCTTGCGAGGCTTGATCCTGGTCTCTTACACAAAAAGGGATCCTGTGACAACCCTGCCAATTATAGAAAAATTGCCTTATTGGATGTAGAGGGAAAGGCATACGCAAAGAGCTTACTTCAAGAACTGCAAGAGGGAAAAGAGGATAATACCACTGACCCATACGTGTTTCTGCAGTGGATGTGGACCGAGGATAATTTAATGGCATTGGCTTGTTCATCTGATCTAGCCATGAGGAAGACCTCCCCTCCCCTGTTCAGATTGTTTATTGACTTCAACCCATGGGTTGACTGCGTGGACAGGGGAAATCAGTGGGGAAAGCAGTGGCATAAGCTTCACAAGTAGGGATTCCAGCCTCACTACTAAATGCCATCATCAGCCTCTACTCCGATACATAGGGGGAAAGTGTGGGCAACAGCCGATAAAGTTTTCGCCCTCAAGGGCAGTGAAACCGAGCTGTATCTTAGCTGTATTTCTTTACAACTTGTATCTTATTGATATCAATAACCATCTTGCCACTTGGAGAGCCTTTCCACCAAAATTAACAGGGTCAAAAATCCACCTCTACAACATGCTGACAATACCACTATATTTGATCAAACCAAAGTAGGCTGGCAGCGCTCTTTAAGTGCTTTCAAAGAGTAAGGTCAAACAAATTGCATTGAAATCAACAGTGAGATAACCAAAATCTTCGTGATCCGCAGGAATAACACCAAAAAGGGATCATGGCATCTGGGCACAAAAAAACTGGAGACAAATACCTGGGCGTACATTTTAATGGTTGAAGTGGCTACAAAGACCATCTAGCCTCCTGGTAGCAAGTAGCCTTGGCATTAACTGTCTTGTTTTGCAAATTAATCTGCATGATGAACAGACCCCATGTAACAGCGTTATGACAAGTGATAGACTCTAAACTAATGCCAACCATAATGTATGAAGCCTTCATTTTTAAAGATCAGCTAGAGGTCTGACTAGATCGTGCCCAGAACCAATGCTTTCCGGCTATTTTCTCCCTGCCCAACTGTACTCCTGTAGAATGCTTGCATCTTGAATTCAACCTGCCAAGACAGAACCTAATATGAAAATCTTGTTTCATTGCCTACTGTGCAAGTAAGAAGCTGAAGTGACACCACTATTTTTCATCTGCAGTTTACGCCTTAGTAGCAGACGAAATCTGGAGCAGTAAAATGCCTCCAAAGCTCGTGTCTAGAGATTTATCTAAGCAAGCCTGATTAATTTCTAGATCATTGTACATTGATGCAGTCACAGCCATGAAGAGACCTCGAACTCCACCCTCCAAGTACAATTAATTGTAAGTCGTGGAGTACTTAGACTTGCCCTGGAAAATGTTGATGAAGCAAGGGTTATTACCTTTAAGCTGTAGGGTGATCCCATTGAAAGAGCGGTCATGTCACCTTTGCAAAGCACCGTCGGAGTCTCTGACGAACATGACCATTTCAAGGATATTGGCTGTGGCCACTCTTCCTGCAACTAAACTTGCGAACCGGACAAAACGTAGTTGCTGCCTGCCAGTACAGGATATTCCTGCAATTGTCAGCTTAGAGGTCGTCTCTGGGATTTCTCTGCATTGCTCTTCATTATGAAGTTGTCAGAATATTTCTTGTACATATTTAGACCTATCAATAATGACAATATGTCCACC
This sequence comes from Lissotriton vulgaris, assembly GCF_964263255.1. Taxonomy (NCBI): domain Eukaryota; kingdom Metazoa; phylum Chordata; class Amphibia; order Caudata; family Salamandridae; genus Lissotriton; species Lissotriton vulgaris. The sequence goes on along the minus strand of NW_028249492.1, from coordinate 65,921 downwards.
TTTGTCAGCAAGCTTGAATATGATCTCTTCGGATTGGTTTAGTCTAAGAAGTGCTTGTTGTTCTTCTTGTAGATTTTGCCAAACTTATTTTTTTCCTTTTCAATCTTGTCTAATTGTCTTCTTTTAGTTCGTTCAAAAGTCTGTAATTCCATGGGCATGTTCTCAGTAAGTTGGTAGAAGCTTAATGATCCTTTTCATCTGTAAAAACAATGTGTTTAGGAAATTTAATTGTTGGAGAAAATTACCTTCGGTCGCATCTTTCGGAAAAATTGAAGCAGTTTCATTCTTTCTTTCACATAATCTGGGTGTGATGTTTGTATGAATGACATACCTTTTCGTAAAAGTTTCAGCTCCTGTATGCCTATTGCCCTATTGGATAGATTGTAAACTGGTATCAATTCTGATTCCCCCACCTGTATGTTTGTCTCCGTGTGGTGATTTCGCCCATCCCTTGGGTTGGATTCTGCCATCCCTTTTTGCCTCCTCCTAGGCCTGTCTCTTGAAAAAAACCAGTCCCCCAATATCCTGAGAAGTTGCTGGTTGTGGATTTAGAATAATGAGTGTTATCTGAATACAACGAGGTATCTGAGAAATTGATAACTTTTTTAATGTTTCATCCCTGGTACTGGGGTAACACTTGTGTGTTCTCTGGTTGTTTATAGTAATCCTTATTCAAATAAGGCTAAACTTTTTCAGTTGAAAAGTTCGAGATGTCTTTTTGAAATTTCTTTTGTTTAACACTTTTGGTGTTTTATTTTAAATTCCAATATTTCTTTGTCAATCTTGCTGAGTAGTGCCTTGGAGTCCTTGATTGCCCTATTCTTTAAGACTGCTTCCTCAAGTTTTTGATTAGTTCTAACTCCTTTTCGCTTAACTTTTTAACAGTTTTTACTGGGACTGGTCCTCCGACCAGTTTAGGCCTTTTCGGACCGGGCTCACTCGCCTTTAAGGCTTGTGCCTTGCTCCTTGCTGCTCTCTCTCACACCTTTGTTACTTCAGCTCTCTTTCTTATTTTCACTACGTATTGTTCCTTTTGGAGTGCTTCTCCTCCTTTTGCCCCTCTTGAATCCTTTTCATTCTCCTCCCATTTCGCTGCTTCTGGAGTTCGTTTATCTTTGACCCTTTCTGCCAGCTTCTTTAGCTTTCTCTCCCTATTTGTGCCTATCTTAAATAAATATTCGTTATAGATTCCTTACCTTAGAATTAACCCCGGGAGGCATGGTTTGGAGCGTCAAGATGGCGGTCGCACTCTGAGTGCTCCTGACCCCACCGTCATCCGCTCCAGAATCCATCGCCATCAACACTCATCCTCTCTTCTAACCACTGCCAATAACCAAACATATCCCAGGCTGCCTACCATTGCTGAGGAAACACCGCAGAATTCACTGGGGCGGTGGATTTGCCTCTGGGGCTCTGAGCAGCCCTAAGCCAAAATAGCGGCACCCATCAGGCAGTGACCTGGGCCTGGACGTTGGCGCCTGTCATCAGACAATTTCCTTGCAGTGGAGTGACCCATCTGGGCTGGGCCCTACTGACTTGCTGGGGCAATGAGCTCCCCACCGGGCGGAGACAGACTCCAAGGCTGCGTGCCCACGCTGTGATACGGGTTCCCTGCACCCTGATGGATGGAGACCAAGGAGAGGCCCCCCCTTCCTCCGATCAACCTTTGTGAGTGGGGGGGGGGGGGGGGGGGCGATCAGCTGCTGTTCTGGGCAGCGGAGACCCTCGGAGCGGCCTACACCGCCTCCCTCACTTAGAACCTGTGGAGGCAGCTGCGGGGGGCCTGGGTATAATTGTGGGTCCTCCGCCCGTTCAACCCGGAGGATGCAGTAGATCAGGGCTCGCTGACATGGTGTGTTGGGAGCACCCACTATCCGGACCACCGAAGGCATGGTGAGTCTGGCGGACTGCGCCGCGCTGGCGTACAGAGGCCCGCACCTGTCTGGATCCATTGGGCTTGGTGCGTACGCGGCCGGGGCCTCGCTGATCTGTGATAGTCTGCGCCCACGGGGATCGGCTGCCAAGATCGGACAGCAGGGATCTTGTGCACGGTTCCCTCCCTCCCCATACTTCCATTCTATGGCACCGCACAACCACAAACCCTGAGACTTCATCAGCCCTGGGGTGCGCTCTGCCCTACGCTGCTGTGGCCTTGCAGGCATTGGGAGGGTGCTGACTCAGCTCGTGTCCTGGGCCAGAAGTCCTAAGTTCTACTGGAAGGGGGCACTCAACACAACCTCCGGAGCGGCCTGACATAAGCATTCAAAAAAGTCTTTATTTCGATTATTCATCATAAAAGACAGAAGATAAAATTGCAAAAGGTATACAAAGCTCAAAATTCATCATAAAACTGTCAGGTAAAAGTAAAAAAAAAAAACCTGTCAGGTAAAAGAACCATAGTTAAAAATATAAATAACAGGGTTACATTAAGACCAATACTAAGAACAGATTAAATCTAGTTTAATCAAAAGACTTTTTATGTAAAAGACAATGACATAGCAACACTTAGGCAGCTGTGGAGTGAGGGACCGACTGCGAGATCGCCAGGTGGTCTAAAAACCCCTTCCTGACCTGTTTGACCCCCCCCCACCATTTGGGTCTTGAATCATCCAGCGTGGGAGACTCCCACCTCCATCTGTCCCAGCCCGGCTTTTGGTCCTACACGACTGGTTCACTGGGGGTTGGTCTGATCCAGCCTATAGAACAGAACTCAAGGGCCTGGAGTTTCCCCAGATTCAAGCATTTTTACATGGAAGCCCAATACCCACAGCAATACCGTTGATCACTGGGCGGTCCTGATAGCCTGGCGTATGGCCCTAAGAGACACACGTTCGGACCAAAAACTAAGCCAACAGAGGCCTTTCTGGCAGGGCAGGTGGCTGAGAGAGGTGACGACACTCACGGGATTCTAATGATGGGATTATATTGGTATATCAGTACTGGGCAATGTCTGGGTGGGAGACTACATTAGAACGTTCCAAGACCTGCAAGGACATTACACTCTTCATAACGCACAATTCTATAAGTACCTGCAGCTACATCATGCTCTCGGCCCGCACATTTCCACGGGTACGACACTCCCCGTATTTAGCCTACTAGAGGCTCGGGTCATGATGGGAAACCTGGGGAAGGGTGGTGTGTCTCGGATATACCGTAACCTGATTAATAACAGCCCGACAATGCTCACCCCACTCAGGACCCGGTGGGAGGGATGAGTGAGCCCCCTGGAGGAAGAGGACTGGCACCACCCTTATGGCCCTCTAAAACCAATACAACCTCAGCCAGACTCCGCCTAATGTAATTAAACTACTTCTATATCGCTAATCTCACCCCCAGAATGCCTTTCCAAAGTGGGCCTACGCCCCTCTCTGAGCTGCACGCGCTGCGGTCACGAACCGGCAGATTTTTACCACATGACCTGGACCTGTCCGCGCCTGGCCTCGTACTGGGCTGCAATAGAGTTCAAGCTGACACACATCTTGGGCTGGCAGGTACCTAATTATTGCAAAGGTAATCTGTGACGCTATGAAACAATGGTCAAATGTGTCCAGCTGCTATTTGTATGTCCAAAAACCAATACAGTTGTTTGGAAAAAAAAAGAATTACCCCCAGGTGTCAGACTGAATCCGGAGAATGTTTGTCAAAACAGTACCCCTGCGAGCCGGTCGACTCCGTGTTAGTCGTTGGCGCAAGGATGACGTGGTATCTACCTAGTCCCCACCCCGGCGCGCTGACTTCAGTTCTTTCTTTTTCTGCTCCAGCTGGCGCAGATCCGGAGAGAGCGTGCCCCTTTAGTCTCTTTTTAACTAATTATTTTTCGACTTTTGCTGTCATCTTTTCAAGTGTTTTGGCACTCGGTGCGTGAGGGATGTCCTCAGACCGGCTTGAAGCCTTGTGACTCCTATCACAAGTTGATGTCTATTACGCATTCGCACCTCGTGTGCCTCTGGTGCCTGGACCAGGACCTGAAGTTGTGCTCCGACTGTCAAGCCATGAACCTGAAGTCTTTACGGGAGCGGACCCGAAAGCTTCTGGAGGTCTGGCAGTTGGCTCTGCGCCGCTGTAGGTCCCAGTCGAAAGGGAGGTCGGGGGACCGGCTGGGGAGGCATCACCACTCTTCATCCAAGTCTTCGTCATTAGGTTAAGTTAAAGCACAAGAAGAAGGCGAAGAAGCATCATCACTCTTCGCCTTCTCCCCGTCTGTCGGCCGACGCGACGCGGGACCTGGAGCGTCGTCACTCTCCGTGTCTGCCTTTGGTGCCTTCTTCTGTGTCGCTCTGACCTTTCCACATTTTCCGGAAGCCGAAGCGTCCACTGTCCAGCTTTCTACGAAGTGCTTCATGGCATCTTTGGGCAGCCCAAATCTGCCGGCGTGACTTCTGGCCCTGCAGACTCGGTTGGGCGGTTGGGGACCCCGGGCATTCGAGGCCCGCTGCTTCCGCGCCTGAGGGCCCCCAGGGATCCAGTCCTGGCTTGGGATCGGTGATGGTCGACCTAACAGTACCTTCCACAGCACTGATTCCAGTGACAAAGTCCCCAGCGCTGGCGTCGACCCCTGCCTCACCCCCATCTTGGACACGGAGCCGGACCGACATCGACCGGTACTTTTGTGCCACTGTTCTTTCCTGGTGTTCCTCTCCTCCCTGACTGTCAGTCAGAAGGAGGTGAATACGACGGGAAGCGGTCTGTTGACCCTCTAGCAGACTAGCTGGAAGAGCCGGACTGGAGAGAGGAGTTGGATTAAGCCAGTGGTCTGGATATTTCCCCAGACCTTGGTATGCTTTCTCCCCCTACCGTGGCTACGGAGGAGAGAGCCTCCTACGCTGTAGTGTTGTGTAGGGCGGCTGAGGCCTTGGGCCTTGAGCTTCCTACAGTGTAGCGTAGTTCCTATTTTCCCAATAGGCCCTGCGCATTGGAATAACATAAACAGTAGTATCGACGTAGAAGTGCGGATCTTCCAGGCCTCTACTGACTATGCTAAACTTAATTGGGTTTGTTACCAACTAGCTCAGAGGTCACTGGAAATTTTCTTGACTGAAATAGGAAGTGATCAGCTTCCCTGGCACAGACAAGAAGGGATTCAGTTTTCCAACAACCGTGCAACATGACAACTTTGCTCCTCAGATCAAGAGTCAATCTCTAGGGTCGTGTGAAACAATAGACAGTTATTTTACTCAGTCAGGTTGGTGCAGATTACTTTCACAATATGTAGAGAATAGAGAGACGGGCGTTTGTCAATAAAAGGTTAACATTTATTGAATAGTCTTTCTTCTCGTACAAGAGAAATGAATTGCCACAATTGGTATTGGTATTGGTATTGGTATTCGGTATTTGTAAAGCGCAACTATCGCTCCGGAAGGAGCATCCTGGCGCTAACTGGAAAGTATGCATAAGGTTGTGGTTACAGAGGCAGGATTAGATGGCATCCAACACATACTCGTCTGACAGACTGAAGATCCATGTCTTTAGTTGTTTCCTAAAATGCGTTTCTTTGGTCAGTGACCTCAGGTGGTGGGGCATGGAGTTCCATGCTCTGGAAGATAGATGGGTCAGGGTTTTACCCCCTTTGGTTTTTAAGTTGAAATTAGCTAGTTTTATCAGGTTGTTGTTGGAGGATCTTAGGGTCCTCTGGGGGTTGTAGTGTGGGTAGCGTTTAATTAGTTATTTGGGGCCAGTGTGGTTAAATGCCCGGAAGGCGACGATTAGGATCTTCAAAAGAATCCTTTTGTGCAGAGGCAGCCAGTGGAGGGTTCTCAGAGCAGTTGATGCTGAGGACCTCCTGGGGAGTTTGAGCACCAATCTGGCAGCGGAATGCTGGACGCTCTGCAGTTTTTTGAGTGTGACTTTTTTCACACCTGCCATTAGACCGTTGCAGTAATCAAGGCGCGAAAGGATTAGCGCGACCGCTACCGCCTTTCTAGCATCCGTTGGCAGGAAGTCAAAGAATTTTTTGAGGGATTTGATGATTCCGAAGCAGCTTCCTGCCACCTTCCTGACGTGTTGGTCGAAGGATAGGTCAGTATCGAAGATGACTCCGAGGTTTCTTGCTGTTGTGACGGTCTGGGGGGGAGCTGTGGAATCCTCAGGCCACCAAAGATAAGGACAGAAGTTGACATTTTTCCCCATGGGGAGGATTTCTGTCTTGCTAGTATTGCACTTAAGGTGGTTTGTTTCCATCCACAGAAAGACGTCTTTCAAGCAGTTTTTTAGATTTTGTTCGGCAGTCGTTGAGTTCTCATCTAACGGGACTATGAGTTGGGTGTCGTCGGCATATGATGTAACAGTAATGCCGAATGATTCGATCAGGGAAATAAGGGGAATAAGGTAGACGTTAAAAAGCAGGGGGCTTAAGATGGAGCCTTGTGGGACTCCAGATCGAATCTTTTCTCTGCAGAACTGAAAGGTCCTAGTGTGATGGATTGTGATCTTTCTGTTAGAAAGGATGTTATCCAGTCCAATGCCAGGTCGGAGATACCGATGTCCTTAAGTCTGTCCAGGAGTATAGGGTGAGAAATTGTGTCGAACGCTGCTGTGAGGTCCAACAAAATCAGCACGGCGTTCTTTCTTTGGTCCTGTAATAGTTTTATGGAATCAGTCAATTCGATCAAGGCTGTTTCCGTCGAGTGCTGGGGGCGAAAACCTGATTGTTGGGGGTGGAGGATATTGTTAGATTCTAGATGGTTTTTGAGTTCCCTGTAGACTATCTGTTCCGTGATTTTTCCCAGAACTGGGAGAAGTGAGATTGGGCGGAGATTGGTAAGGTCGGAGGGGGATTTATTCGCTTTTTTCATTAAGGGCTTTACAATGCCTTGTTTCCATACCCTAGGGACAATGCCTGTGCTGAGGGAGGTATTTACTATTTTGTTTATGATGGGATTACCAGCTTCAATCAGTTGGTGAAGGATTCTAGGAGGGCAGGAATCAGAGGGGGCACCTGACTTGCACGCTAGAATAACTTCCCGGGTTTGGGCTAGACTGACCTGTGAGAACGTCTTTAGATTTCCGGTTATTTTTCCTGCTTGTTCCGGGAGGATGGGGGACTGGGAGCTTTGGTATGGGGGAAAGTCTTTCTGAATGAGGTTGATTTTCTCTTCAAAGAAGTCTGCTATTTGATCGCAGAAATCTTGGGAGGGAGGTATTTCGGGCTGTAAGGCTTTTGGATGAGTGAAGGTTTTAACTATTGCGAACAGGGTTTTTTGTTTTTTCTTAGCCTCATTGATGGCTTTGGTGTAGAAATCTTTTTTGGCGCTTTTTATAATGGAGTGGTAGCTTTTCCTTAGTTGGACATAGGAGTTTCTGTCCGTACTGTCGTATGTTTTACGCCATTTGCGTTCACCTTGTTTGCAGAGAAGATGGGCCTTGGCTAATTCTGGCGTGAACCAGGGGGCGTTTATTTTGCCTTTATTATCAGTTTTCCTGGTGCGTTTGGGTGGAGCGCGTGCTCTGATTTCGTGTAGTATCCAGTTATGGAAGAGTTTGGAGTCCTGTTCCACGTTACCCGTCAGGCTAGGGGTCTGAGTCTCGAAGGTAGGCTTGAGTTTGAAGGTGTCTTCTACCGTTTTCCAATTGACGTGGTTCTCTGGAAGTGAACTGGGTTTGATTGAATTTTTAGGGTGTGGGGCTCTGATGAAGAACGGGATCAGGTTATGGTCTGTCCAGATTTGTGGGACAGACCAAGACTTGTTATTATAAAAAGTACGTACAGTAAGATAAGTATTGCGAAATAATACTGTAAAAGCATTGATATGGTTTCTTAGCCATACAATGGTTTAAAAGTAATAAAACATATATACATTCATGTATACATTAGGCTAAAATACTCAACTGGTGCTTCTAACTACGCCTACCCCAGTGTACCTGACCTAAGCCTAATACTTGGGAGGGGAGTAAGTAAGTAGCTTTAAGTTAAGTTGGTTTTGCCAAGGTTTGCTTCAAGAATTCTCTCTCAAGGGTTTAGTCAACACCATACCTCTGGAATAGAATGATGGAGGTCTGGTATCTCCCTCAGGGCTCGATATCCCAGTCACCCGTAAGGGTAGACTAGAAACGCTGGAGCTGGATTTCTCTACAGGAGAAAGACAGCGTCTCTTCTTCAGCGCGTCGAGGAGGAGGAGGGGCAGCGTCCGCGGGCAGCTTGCATCTGCTGGGCTCTTTGCAGGGGACGGCTGTTCAGCTCCTAAGTTCACCACACCATCGTTCGCTAGTTAGCAGCGATAGCAATAGCGATAGCAGCTATGGTATCATCAGCATGACAGCTTCTTCAGCTTGTGCTCAGCCAGTGTCCTGGGCCAGAAGTCCTAAGTTCTACTGGAAGGGGGCACTCAACACGACCTCCGGAGCGGCCTGACATAAGCATTCAAAAAAGTCTTTATTTCGATTATTCATCATAAAAGACAGAAGATAAAATTGCAAAAGGTATACAAAGCTCAAAATTCATCATAAAACTGTCAGGTAAAAGTAAAAAAAAAAAACCTGTCAGGTAAAAGAACCATAGTTAAAAATATAAATAACAGGGTTACATTAAGACCAATACTAAGAACAGATTAAATCTAGTTTAATCAAAATACTTTTTATGTAAAAGACAATGACATAGCAACACTTAGGCAGCTGTGGAGTGAGGGACCGACTGCGAGATCGCCAGGTGGTCTAAGAACCCCTCCCTGACCTGTTTGACCCCCCCCCACCATTTGGGTCTTGAATCATCCAGCGTGGGAGACTCCCACCTCCATCTGTCCCGGCCTGGCTTTTGGTCCTACACGACTGGTTCACTGGGGGTTGGTCTGATCCAGCCTATAGAACAGAACTCAAGAGCCTGGAGTTTCCCCAGATTCAAGCATTTTTACATGGAAGCCCAATACCCACAGCAATACCGTCGATCACTGATAGCCTGGCGTATGGCCCTAAGAGACACCCGTTCGGACCAAAAACTAAGCCAACAGAGGCCTTTCTGGCAGGGCAGGTGGCTGAGAGAGGTGACGACACTCACGGGATTCTAATGATGGGATTATATTGGTATATCAGTACTGGGCAATGTTTGGGTGGGAGACTACATTAGAACGTTCCAAGACCTGCAAGGACATTACACTCTTCATAACGCACAATTCTATAAGTACCTGCAGCTACGTCATGCTCTCGGCCCGCACATTTCCACGGGTACGACACTCCCCGTATTTAGCCTACTAGAGGCTCGGGTCATGATGGGAAACCTGGGGAAGGGTGGTGTGTCTTGGATATACCGTACCCTGATTAATAACAGCCCGACAATGCTCACCCCATCAGGACCCGGTGGGAGGGATGGTTGGGCCCCCTGGAGGAAGAGGACTGGCACCACCCTTATGGCCCTCTAAAACCAATACAACCTCAGCCAGACTCCGCCTAATGTAATTAAACTACTTCTATATCGCTAATCTCACCCCCAGAATGCCTTTCCAAAGTGGGCCTACGCCCCTCTATGAGCTGCACGCGCTGCGGTCACGAACCGGCAGATTTTTACCACATGACCTGGACCTATCCGCGCCTGGCCTCGTACTGGGCTGCAATAGAGTTCAAGCTGACACACATCTTGGGCTGGCAGGTACCTAATTATTGCAAAGGTAATCTGTGACGCTATGAAACAATGGTCAAATGTGTCCAGCTGCTATTTGTATGTCCAAAAACCAATACAGTTGTTTGGGAAAAAAAAGAATTACCCCCAGGTGTCAGACTGAATCCGGAGAATGTTTGTCAAAACAGTACCCCTGCGAGCCGGTCCACTCCGTATTAGTCATTGGCGCAAGGATGACGTTGTGGTATCTACCTAGTCCCCACCCCGGCGCGCTGACTTCAGTTCTTTCTTTTTCTGCTCCAGCTGGCGCAGATCAGGAGAGAGCGTGCCCCTTTAGTCTCTTTTTAACTAATTATTTTTTGACTTTTGCTGTCATCTTTTCAAGTGTTTTGGCACTCGGTGCGTGAGGGATGTCCTCAGACCGGCTTGAAGCCTTGTGACTCCTATCACAAGTTGATGTCTATTACGCATCCGCACCTCGTGTGCCTCTGGTGCCTGGACCAGGACCTGAAGTTGTGCTCCGACTGTCGAGCCATGAACCTGAAGTCTTTACGGGAGCGGACCCGAAAGCTTCTGGAGGTCTGGCAGTCGGCTCTGCGCCGCTGTAGGTCCCAGTCGAAAGGGAGGTCGGGGGACCGGCTGGGGAGGCATCACCACTCTTCATCCAAGTCTTCGTCATTAGGTTAAGTTAAAGCACAAGAAGAAGGCGAAGAAGCATCATCACTCTTCGCCTTCTCCCCGTCTGTCGGCCGACGCGACGCGGGACCTGGAGCGTCGTCACTCTCCGTGTCTGCCTTTGGTGCCTTCTTCTGTGTCGCTCTGACCTTTCCACATTTTCCGGAAGCCGAAGCGTCCACTGCCCAGCTTTCTACGAAGTGCTTCATGGCATCTTTGGGCAGCCCAAATCTGCCGGCGCGACTTCTGGCCCTGCAGACTCGGTTGGGCGGTTGGGGACCCCGGGCATTCGAGGCCCGCTGCTTCCGCGCCTGAGGGCCCCCAGGGATCCAGTCCTGGCTTGGGATCGGTGATGGTCGACCTAACGGTACCTTCCACAGCACTGATTCCAGTGACGAAGTCCCCAGCGCTGGCGTCGACCCCTGCCTCAACCCCATCTTGGACACGGAGCCGGACCGACATCGACCGGTACTTTTGTGCCACTGTTCTTTCCTGGTGTTCCTCTCCTCCCTGACTGTCAGTCAGAAGGAGGTGAGGACGACGGGAAGCGGTCTGTTGACCCTCTAGCAGACTAGCTGGAAGAGCCGGACTGGAGAGGAGTTGGATTAAGCCAGTGGTCTGGATATTTCCCCAGACCTTGGTATGCTTTCTCCCCCTACCGTGGCTACGGAGGAGAGAGCCTCCTACGCTGTAGTGTTGTGTAGGGCGGCTGAGGCCTTGGGCCTTGAGCTTCCTACAGTGTAGCGTAGTTCCTATTTTCCCAATAGGCCCTGCGCATTGGAATAACATAAACAGTAGTATTGATGTAGAAGTGCGGATCTTCCAGGCCTCTACTGACTATGCTTAACTTAATTGGGTTTGTTACCAACTAGCTCAGAGGTCACTGGAAACTTTCTTGACTGAAATAGGAAGTGATCAGCTTCCCTGGCACAGACAAGAAGGGATTCAGTTTTCCAACAACCGTGCAACATGACAACTTTGCTCATCAGATCAAGAGTCAATCTCTAGGGTTGTGTGAAACAATAGACAGTTATTTTACTCAGTCAGGTTGGTGCAGATTACTTTCACAATATGTAGAGAATAGAGAGACGGGCGTTTGTCAATAAAAGGTTAACATTTATTGAACAGTCTTTCTTCTCGTACAAGAGAAATGAATTGCCACAATTGGTATTGGTATTGGTATTCGGTATTTGTAAAGCGCAACTATCGCTCCGGAAGGAGCATCCTGGCGCTAACTGGAAAGTATGCATAAGGTTGTGGTTACAGAGGCAGGATTAGATGGCATCCAACACATACTCGTCTGACAGACTGAAGATCCATGTCTTTAGTTGTTTCCTAAAATGCGTTTCTTTGGTCAGTGACCTCAGGTGGTGGGGCATGGAGTTCCATGCTCTGGAAGATAGATGGGTCAGGGTTTTACCCCCTTTGGTTTTTAAGTTGAAATTAGCTAGTTTTAGCAGGTTGTTGTTGGAGGATCTTAGGGTCCTCTGGGGGTTGTAGTGTGGGTAGCGTTTAATTAGGTATTTGGGGCCAGTGTGGTTAAATGCCCGGAAGGCGACGATTAGGATCTTAAAAAGAATCCTTTTGTGCAGAGGCAGCCAGTGGAGGGTTCTCAGAGCAGTTGATGCTGAGGACCTTCTGGGGAGTTTGAGCACCAATCTGGCAGCGGAATGCTGGACGCTCTGCAGTTTTTTGAGTGTGACTTTTTTCACACCTGCCATAAGACCGTTGCAGTAATCAAGGCGCGAAAGGATTAGCGCCACCGCTACCGCCTTTCTAGCATCCGTTGGCAGGAAGTCAAAGAAGTTTTTTGAGGGATTTGATGATTCCGAAGCAGCTTCCTGCCACCTTCCTGGCGTGTTGGTCGAAGGATAGGTCAGTATCGAAGATGACTCTGAGGTTTCTTGCTGTTGTGACGGTCTGGGGGGGGGGGAGCTGTGGAATCCTCAGGCCACCAAAGATAAGGACAGAAGTTGACATTTTTCCCCATGGGGAGGATTTCTGTCTTGCTAGTATTGCACTTAAGGTGGTTTGTTTCCATCCACAGAAAGACGTCTTTCAAGCAGTTTTTTAGATTTTGTTCGGCAGTCGTTGAGTTCTCATCTAACGGGACTATGAGTTGGGTGTCGTCGGCATATGATGTAACAGTAATGCCGAATGATTCGATCAGGGAAATAAGGGGAATAAGGTAGACGTTAAAAAGCAGGGGGCTTAAGATGGAGCCTTGTGGGACTCCAGATCGAATCTTTTTCTCTGCAGAACTGAAAGGTCCTAGTGTGATGGATTGTGATCTTTGTGTTAGAAAGGATGTTATCCAGTCCAATGCCAGGTCGGAGATACCGATGTCCTTAAGTCTGTCCAGGAGTATAGGGTGAGAAATTGTGTTGAACGCTGCTGTGAGGTCCAACAAAATCAGCACGGCGTTCTTTCTTTGGTCCTGTAATAGTTTTATGGAATCAGTCAATTTGATCAAGGCTGTTTCCGTCGAGTGCTGGGGGCGAAAACCTGATTGTTGGGGTGGAGGATATTGTTAGATTCTAGATGGTTTTTGAGTTCCCTGTAGACTATCTGTTCCGTGATTTTTCCCAGAACTGGGAGAAGTGAGATTGGGCGGAGATTGGTAAGATCGGAGGGGGATTTATTCGGTTTTTTCATTAAGGGCTTTACAATGCCTTGTTTCCATACCCTAGGGACAATGCCTGTGCTGAGGGAGGTATTTACTATTTTGTTTATGATGGGATTAACAGCTTCAATCAGTTGGTGAAGAATTCTAGGAGGGCAGGAATCGGAGGGGGCACCTGACTTGCACGCTAGAATAACTTCCCGGGTTTGGGCTAGACTGACCTGTGAGAACGTCTTTAGATTTCCGGTTATTTTTCCTGCTTGTTCCGGGAGGATGGGGGACTGGGAGCTTTGGTATGGGGGAAAGTCTTTCTGAATGAGGTTGATTTTCTCTTCAAAGAAGTCTGCTATTTGATCGCAGAAATCTTGGGAGGGAGGTATTTCGGGCTGTAAGGCTTTTGGAAGAGTGAAGGTTTTAACTATTGCGAACAGGGTTTTTTGTTTTTGCTTAGCCTCATTGATGGCTTTGGTGTAGAAATCTTTTTTGGCGCTTTTTATAATGGAGTGGTAGCTTTTCCTTAGTTGGACATAGGAGTTTCTGTCCGTACTGTCGTATGTTTTACGCCATTTGCGTTCACCTTGTTTGCAGAGAAGATGGGCCTTGGCTAATTCTGGCGTGAACCAGGGGGCGTTTATTTTGCCTTTATTATCAGTTTTCCTGGTGCGTTTGGGTGGAGCGCGTGCTCTGATTTCGTGTAGTATCCAGTTATGGAAGAGTTTGGAGTCCTGTTCCACGTTACCCGTCAGGCTAGGGGTCTGAGTCTCGAAGGTAGGCTTGAGTTTGAAGGTGTCTTCTACCGTTTTCCAATTGACGTGGTTCTCTGGAAGTGAACTGGGTTTGATTGAATTTTTAGGGTGTGGGGCTCTGATGAAGAACGGGATCAGGTTATGGTCTGTCCAGATTTGTGGGACAGACCAAGACTTGTTATTATAAAAAGTACGTACAGTAAGATAAGTATTGCGAAATAATACTGTAAAAGCATTGATATGGTTTCTTAGCCATACAATGGTTTAAAAGTAATAAAACATATATACATTCATGTATACATTAGGCTAAAATACTCAACTGGTGCTTCTAACTACGCCTACCCCAGTGTACCTGACCTAAGCCTAATACTTGGGAGGGGAGTAAGTAAGTAGCTTTAAGTTAAGTTGGTTTTGCCAAGGTTTGCTTCAAGAATTCTCTCTCAAGGGTTTAGTCAACACCATACCTCTGGAATAGAATGATGGAGGTCTGGTATCTCCCTCAGGGCTCGATATCCCAGTCACCCGTAAGGGTAGACTAGAAACGCTGGAGCTGGATTTCTCTACAGGAGAAAGACAGCGTCTCTTCTTCAGCGCGTCGAGGAGGAGGAGGGGCAGCGTCCGCGGGCAGCTTGCATCTGCTGGGCTCTTTGCAGGGGACGGCTGTTCAGCTCCTAAGTTCACCACACCATCGTTCGCTAGTTAGCAGCGATAGCAATAGCGATAGCAGCTATGGTATCATCAGCATGACAGCTTCTTCAGCTTGTGCTCAGCCAGTGTCCTGGGCCAGAAGTCCTAAGTTCTACTGGAAGGGGGCACTCAACACGACCTCCGGAGCGGCCTGACATAAGCATTCAAAAAAGTCTTTATTTCGATTATTCATCATAAAAGACAGAAGATAAAATTGCAAAAGGTATACAAAGCTCAAAATTCATCATAAAACTGTCAGGTAAAAGTAAAAAAAAAAAACCTGTCAGGTAAAAGAACCATAGTTAAAAATATAAATAACAGGGTTACATTAAGACCAATACTAAGAACAGATTAAATCTAGTTTAATCAAAATACTTTTTATGTAAAAGACAATGACATAGCAACACTTAGGCAGCTGTGGAGTGAGGGACCGACTGCGAGATCGCCAGGTGGTCTAAGAACCCCTCCCTGACCTGTTTGACCCCCCCCCCCACCATTTGGGTCTTGAATCATCCAGCGTGGGAGACTCCCACCTCCATCTGTCCCGGCCTGGCTTTTGGTCCTACACGACTGGTTCACTGGGGGTTGGTCTGATCCAGCCTATAGAACAGAACTCAAGAGCCTGGAGTTTCCCCAGATTCAAGCATTTTTACATGGAAGCCCAATACCCACAGCAATACCGTCGATCACTGATAGCCTGGCGTATGGCCCTAAGAGACACCCGTTCGGACCAAAAACTAAGCCAACAGAGGCCTTTCTGGCAGGGCAGGTGGCTGAGAGAGGTGACGACACTCACGGGATTCTAATGATGGGATTATATTGGTATATCAGTACTGGGCAATGTTTGGGTGGGAGACTACATTAGAACGTTCCAAGACCTGCAAGGACATTACACTCTTCATAACGCACAATTCTATAAGTACCTGCAGCTACGTCATGCTCTCGGCCCGCACATTTCCACGGGTACGACACTCCCCGTATTTAGCCTACTAGAGGCTCGGGTCATGATGGGAAACCTGGGGAAGGGTGGTGTGTCTTGGATATACCGTACCCTGATTAATAACAGCCCGACAATGCTCACCCCATCAGGACCCGGTGGGAGGGATGGTTGGGCCCCCTGGAGGAAGAGGACTGGCACCACCCTTATGGCCCTCTAAAACCAATACAACCTCAGCCAGACTCCGCCTAATGTAATTAAACTACTTCTATATCGCTAATCTCACCCCCAGAATGCCTTTCCAAAGTGGGCCTACGCCCCTCTATGAGCTGCACGCGCTGCGGTCACGAACCGGCAGATTTTTACCACATGACCTGGACCTATCCGCGCCTGGCCTCGTACTGGGCTGCAATAGAGTTCAAGCTGACACACATCTTGGGCTGGCAGGTACCTAATTATTGCAAAGGTAATCTGTGACGCTATGAAACAATGGTCAAATGTGTCCAGCTGCTATTTGTATGTCCAAAAACCAATACAGTTGTTTGGGAAAAAAAAGAATTACCCCCAGGTGTCAGACTGAATCCGGAGAATGTTTGTCAAAACAGGACCCCTGCGAGCCGGTCCACTTCGTATTAGTCATTGGCGCAAGGATGACGTTGTGGTATCTACCTAGTCCCCACCCCGGCGCGCTGACTTCAGTTCTTTCTTTTTCTGCTCCAGCTGGCGCAGATCAGGAGAGAGCGTGCCCCTTTAGTCTCTTTTTAACTAATTATTTTTTGACTTTTGCTGTCATCTTTTCAAGTGTTTTGGCACTCGGTGCGTGAGGGATGTCCTCAGACCGGCTTGAAGCCTTGTGACTCCTATCACAAGTTGATGTCTATTACGCATCCGCACCTCGTGTGCCTCTGGTGCCTGGACCAGGACCTGAAGTTGTGCTCCGACTGTCGAGCCATGAACCTGAAGTCTTTACGGGAGCGGACCCGAAAGCTTCTGGAGGTCTGGCAGTCGGCTCTGCGCCGCTGTAGGTCCCAGTCGAAAGGGAGGTCGGGGGACCGGCTGGGGAGGCATTACCACTCTTCATCCAAGTCTTCGTCATTAGGTTAAGTTAAAGCACAAGAAGAAGGCGAAGAAGCATCATCACTCTTCGCCTTCTCCCCGTCTGTCGGCCGACGCGACGCGGGACCTGGAGCGTCGTCACTCTCCGTGTCTGCCTTTGGTGCCTTCTTCTGTGTCGCTCTGACCTTTCCACATTTTCCGGAAGCCGAAGCGTCCACTGCCCAGCTTTCTACGAAGTGCTTCATGGCATCTTTGGGCAGCCCAAATCTGCCGGCGCGACTTCTGGCCCTGCAGACTCGGTTGGGCGGTTGGGGACCCCGGGCATTCGAGGCCCGCTGCTTCCGCGCCTGAGGGCCCCCAGGGATCCAGTCCTGGCTTGGGATCGGTGATGGTCGACCTAAAGGTACCTTCCACAGCACTGATTCCAGTGACGAAGTCCCCAGCGCTGGCGTCGACCCCTGCCTCAACCCCATCTTGGACACGGAGCCGGACCGACATCGACCGGTACTTTTGTGCCACTGTTCTTTCCTGGTGTTCCTCTCCTCCCTGACTGTCAGTCAGAAGGAGGTGAGGACGACGGGAAGCGGTCTGTTGACCCTCTAGCAGACTAGCTGGAAGAGCCGGACTGGAGAGAGGAGTTGGATTAAGCCAGTGGTCTGGATATTTCCCCAGACCTTGGTATGCTTTCTCCCCCTACCGTGGCTACGGAGGAGAGAGCCTCCTACGCTGTAGTGTTGTGTAGGGCGGCTGAGGCCTTGGGCCTTGAGCTTCCTACAGTGTAGCGTAGTTCCTATTTTCCCAATAGGCCCTGCGCATTGGAATAACATAAACAGTAGTATTGATGTAGAAGTGCGGATCTTCCAGGCCTCTACTGACTATGCTTAACTTAATTGGGTTTGTTACCAACTAGCTCAGAGGTCACTGGAAACTTTCTTGACTGAAATAGGAAGTGATCAGCTTCCCTGGCACAGACAAGAAGGGATTCAGTTTTCCAACAACCGTGCAACATGACAACTTTGCTCATCAGATCAAGAGTCAATCTCTAGGGTTGTGTGAAACAATAGACAGTTATTTTACTCAGTCAGGTTGGTGCAGATTACTTTCACAATATGTAGAGAATAGAGAGACGGGCGTTTGTCAATAAAAGGTTAACATTTATTGAACAGTCTTTCTTCTCGTACAAGAGAAATGAATTGCCACAATTGGTATTGGTATTGGTATTCGGTATTTGTAAAGCGCAACTATCGCTCCGGAAGGAGCATCCTGGCGCTAACTGGAAAGTATGCATAAGGTTGTGGTTACAGAGGCAGGATTAGATGGCATCCAACACATACTCGTCTGACAGACTGAAGATCCATGTCTTTAGTTGTTTCCTAAAATGCGTTTCTTTGGTCAGTGACCTCAGGTGGTGGGGCATGGAGTTCCATGCTCTGGAAGATAGATGGGTCAGGGTTTTACCCCCTTTGGTTTTTAAGTTGAAATTAGCTAGTTTTAGCAGGTTGTTGTTGGAGGATCTTAGGGTCCTCTGGGGGTTGTAGTGTGGGTAGCGTTTAATTAGGTATTTGGGGCCAGTGTGGTTAAATGCCCGGAAGGCGACGATTAGGATCTTAAAAAGAATCCTTTTGTGCAGAGGCAGCCAGTGGAGGGTTCTCAGAGCAGTTGATGCTGAGGACCTTCTGGGGAGTTTGAGCACCAATCTGGCAGCGGAATGCTGGACGCTCTGCAGTTTTTTGAGTGTGACTTTTTTCACACCTGCCATAAGACCGTTGCAGTAATCAAGGCGCGAAAGGATTAGCGCGACCGCTACCGCCTTTCTAGCATCCGTTGGCAGGAAGTCAAAGAAGTTTTTTGAGGGATTTGATGATTCCGAAGCAGCTTCCTGCCACCTTCCTGGCGTGTTGGTCGAAGGATAGGTCAGTATCGAAGATGACTCTGAGGTTTCTTGCTGTTGTGACGGTCTGGGGGGGGGGAGCTGTGGAATCCTCAGGCCACCAAAGATAAGGACAGAAGTTGACATTTTTCCCCATGGGGAGGATTTCTGTCTTGCTAGTATTGCACTTAAGGTGGTTTGTTTCCATCCACAGAAAGACGTCTTTCAAGCAGTTTTTTAGATTTTGTTCGGCAGTCGTTGAGTTCTCATCTAACGGGACTATGAGTTGGGTGTCGTCGGCATATGATGTAACAGTAATGCCGAATGATTCGATCAGGGAAATAAGGGGAATAAGGTAGACGTTAAAAAGCAGGGGGCTTAAGATGGAGCCTTGTGGGACTCCAGATCGAATCTTTTTCTCTGCAGAACTGAAAGGTCCTAGTGTGATGGATTGTGATCTTTGTGTTAGAAAGGATGTTATCCAGTCCAATGCCAGGTCGGAGATACCGATGTCCTTAAGTCTGTCCAGGAGTATAGGGTGAGAAATTGTGTTGAACGCTGCTGTGAGGTCCAACAAAATCAGCACAGCGTTCTTTCTTTGGTCCTGTAATAGTTTTATGGAATCAGTCAATTTGATCAAGGCTGTTTCCGTCGAGTGCTGGGGGCGAAAACCTGATTGTTGGGGTGGAGGATATTGTTAGATTCTAGATGGTTTTTGAGTTCCCTGTAGACTATCTGTTCCGTGATTTTTCCCAGAACTGGGAGAAGTGAGATTGGGCGGAGATTGGTAAGATCGGAGGGGGATTTATTCGGTTTTTTCATTAAGGGCTTTACAATGCCTTGTTTCCATACCCTAGGGACAATGCCTGTGCTGAGGGAGGTATTTACTATTTTGTTTATGATGGGATTAACAGCTTCAATCAGTTGGTGAAGAATTCTAGGAGGGCAGGAATCGGAGGGGGCACCTGACTTGCACGCTAGAATAACTTCCCGGGTTTGGGCTAGACTGACCTGTGAGAACGTCTTTAGATTTCCGGTTATTTTTCCTGCTTGTTCCGGGAGAATGGGGGACTGGGAGCTTTGGTATCGGGGAAAAGTCTTTCTGAATGAGGTTGATTTTCTCTTCAAAGAAGTCTGCTATTTGATCGCAGAAATCTTGGGAGGGAGGTATTTCGGGCTGTAATGCTTTTGGATGAGTGAAGGTTTTAACTATTGCGAACAGGGTTTTTTGTTTTTGCTTAGCCTCATTGATGGCTTTGGTGTAGAAATCTTTTTTGGCGCTTTTTATAATGGAGTGGTAGCTTTTCCTTAGTTGGACATAGGAGTTTCTGTCCGTACTGTCGTATGTTTTACGCCATTTGCGTTCACCTTGTTTGCAGAGAAGATGGGCCTTGGCTAATTCTGGTGTGAACCAGGGGGCGTTTATTTTGCCTTTATTATCAGTTTTCCTGGTGCGTTTGGGTGGAGCGCGTGCTCTGATTTCGTGTAGTATCCAGTTATGGAAGAGTTTGGAGTCCTGTTCCACGTTACCCGTCAGGCTAGGGGTCTGAGTCTCGAAGGTAGGCTTGAGTTTGAAGGTGTCTTCTACCGTTTTCCAATTGACGTGGTTCTCTGGAAGTGAACTGGGTTTGATTGAATTTTTAGGGTGCGGGGCTCTGATGAAGAACGGGATCAGGTTATGGTCTGTCCAGATTTGTGGGACAGACCAAGACTTGTTATTATAAAAAGTACGTACAGTAAGATAAGTATTGCGAAATAATACTGTAAAAGCATTGATATGGTTTCTTAGCCATACAATTGTTTAAAAGTAATAAAACATATATACATTCATATATACATTAGGCTAAAATACTCAATTGGTGTTTCTAACTACGCCTACCCCAGTGTACCTGACCTAAGCCTAATACTTGGGAGGGGAGTAAGTAAGTAGCTTTAAGTTAAGTTGGTTTTGCCAAGGTTTGCTTCAAGAATTCTCTCTCAAGGGTTTAGTCAACACCATACCTCTGGAATAGAATGATGGAGGTCTGGTATCTCCCTCAGGGCTCGATATCCCAGTCACCCGCAAGGGTAGACTAGAAACGCTGGAGCTGGATTTCTCTACAGGAGAAAGACAGCGTCTCTTCTTCAGCGCGTCGAGGAGGAGGAGGGGCAGCGTCCGCGGGCAGCTTGCATCTGCTGGGCTCTTTGCAGGGGACGGCTGTTCAGCTCCTAAGTTCACCACACCATCGTTCGCTAGTTAGCAGCGATAGCAATAGCGATAGCAGCTATGGTATCATCAGCATGACAGCTTCTTCAGCTTCAGCGAAGATAGCAGCGATGGCATTGAGGCAGCTAGCGTTTGCTTAAGGCAACGTTGGTAATATTTATACCTGAAAGGTGCCTTGTTTGACGTAAGTTTGCTGGACATAAGACGTCAATAAAGATGTCACTAGGAAGTGATCGTCTATCAGTGCTCATTAGAGTTCTATTACTAATCAAAACACAGCAAGCGGGGATTTCCAGGTTTGCTGAGTTTTTATCTTGTTGAAGAACTCAGAGTGTTAATCTAGGAATCTCAGATAGTGACTTCTGCTCTGTCATTGCACTATTGGTTGCAAAGGAAGTGGCAGAGAAAGCTATTCTGGAATGTGGCTCTGTTCGTGTGCAGCCAGAGATGAGTTTCTGAATATTGTACTTGAACGGTTATGCCAATATAGGGAATAAATGGATTTATAGCCGAATAGGGGCTTAAGGTCACAGTATCGATCAGGATCCTAGATTAGAACGCCACACCCACTCCACGAATTCATGTCCATCAAATTACTAAAACTAGAGCAATAAGATGCATGTGTAACATATCCCACCCCAAAATACATATATGCATTTGAAATAGGCGTATATTGTAATACGTGAAAATTTAGGTACTGTACGTTTTTGAAGCATAGAAATCATTCAAAAATTATTGCATATGAAATCAATGAACGATTATACAAAAAGAATTACACATGAAATATCTCTGAAACAGAAGAAGGGCGAGATAAATCATCACATATAAATGCATTGCAATAAATGTGCTAGAGGCTGGTGTAAAGTTATTATGTCTCTAGATGTATGTAGAAATAGAAGTTTGAAGCTTCTGTTCTCTAGGAATGTTTTTTACTCCAAGCAAAGAATTTTTCGTGCCAAAAAAGGGTGAATATTAAAAAGTGTTCAATTCAAAAGAATTAATGCTTGAACGGGGAAATTAGAGTTCCAAAGCTTTTAGCAGTTTTTGTTGTTCAAAACTGAAGGCCGAATTCAGAGTTCATGGGAACGCTGTGTGTCGGAAAGCTTCTCCAAAGTTATTATTTCTGTTCGGGTGAGAACATCATATCAGACAGGCTCTCAAAGAATTGGTCTACAAAATCAGATGACCGTTCGACCAAATTCGATAGTGCTGTAACTTGGCAAGTGTGAGAATGATTGCTGCCATCATAGTCGGGATCAGCAATGCTCACAGAAGATCGTACCTGGGTGATGTTGCTTTTGTCACTCGCTCCACTGTTACCACCTAGTCGTAGCACAGGAGTCTCAACGAATGCCGTCATCAGGATTGGTAGCCGCTGGGGACAACACAATGCGTGAGCCGTTATCGGACTGAGCAAAGTATCGACGTCCATTGGTACTGCTGATGGAAGTGAAAGACAGATGTCCAACACGCACTTATCTCCTCATAGCATACATCGAAGTACCGGTAAGATACAGGTCTGCCATACAGGTCTGAATGAATGGAACCAGGTCATGTTTAGATCTCTCAGCCTGGCCAATCCAAGGACTCTAGTTATTCTGTCCCGGTAGCGCATTGCTAGGATTGTCTCTTCCATTCCCATAGGAGTCATGTCTGAGCTTTGGCTTGCCATAAAGAAGCAGGAGGGTCAAAAACAAAATCCCTGCTACAAGTCCCAAAAATAGGGGTATGCCGCCAAAAACAGAGTGGACAAAATTTGGAACGATTCCATGAATTGCTTGAAATGGTGTTAGCAGTCCCATAAAAATCGTCTTAAATATGCCTGGGATGCCTGTGGCACTAGACATGTTAAGGAGTTGGCTAAGCATTTCTACGAAATGCACGGGGCAATTTGTTGATAAAAGGTCATGAACCTCCGTAGCTGTCCTTGCAACTAGAAGATCATACGTCTCTTTTGATGACGTTATGGGCACTGTTGTCTGTAAAAGCACAGACTTCATTTTGCTTAAAGTATCAATTCGTATAGAATAGATATTCAGACGAGGCCAGATGGGAGTCGCTATGTCTCCAGGCCCGCTCGGGAACAATGCTTGCATACAGCATTTGACCATGGATGTTACGCTTACTAGATAACTTTTCCCTGGAGCAAGGCCACAACATCTGTGATCCGTTCTAAGAATGTAACTCCCATTCGAAAGTTGCATAAAGAAGGGCTCTATCTGAGTTGCAGGTGTGACAAGCTGGTGGCATGAAAGGTTGTTAGAATTACCTTCACAGGCTCCGTGTAAATTAATACCCTGACACAAAAGTATACCGCTTAGTGAATGTTTACAATTTTCACCACTAAGAAATACATTTTTGTCGCTGTCACTATAGCATGAATGTGTGTATGGTAATTTCCATTCTGATTTTATATATCCTTTACCCAATCGTTCATACTGGCCAGTAGGTATGTATTCAAGGCACTTTTTAAATCGGAAAGTTGTTATCGGAATAGTGATAATTCCGTGTATTATCCATTCAATGACAGGACTCTCTGACATTGTAAATGGTAATCTCTCAAGTTTTTCGATGCTCAGGATTGTATAGTCTGCTCCTTTCTGTGCCAAACTGATTTGTTTATCAGTAAGGTTAAAAATGGAAAATAATGACGTTGTGTTGATTAAACGCCAAGGCACATAGCCTGAACGAAGATTTTGCAGCGTCCAGCCTAATTGTACAATAGAACGTAATTGAGATTGACCATGCTGTAACATTAGCAAGTCTCTGTCTATTATATCAAAGGCAGAAGATACAATATTGTCCAACGAATATATTCTGGAGGACAGAGTCATTAACCCATTGTCCACTACAGAAAGTGATTTTTCCAAATTAATACGATCAATTTCTCGTATTTTTTCTGCTGTTTCAATTTGTGTGACTTTCCAAGCCTCGTTGTACGCAGCATAGATGCTGGCCGCTATGAAACGCTTTTGACGCTGTTTGCGTGGTCCAAGAATGAAATCGCGCAAATCAGCACCATCTTTTAGTAAAGACAAGTGTTGCTTAATTTCAGCCAGTGTGGATGTTCCTAGCCATTCGAGGCAGAGTTTCCCTACACTGTATGTTGTTACTATCCCTGGATGTTGTCTCTGGGAGTATCTAGGGTCTTGTCTGGTCATTTTTAACCCCTGTGTTTTGTTCAGGAATCTATCTTGACAGCTGTTTGTGTCAGTAGGCCAGATTAACCACTTTTTCCAATCAGGATGTGTTCTGTTAAAATGTAAAATTTGTGATACGTCTATCTCAATATCTGTTGTTGCATTCTCAGGTATTGGCTTTGGAATAGACGGTTTGTTTAGGTCTTTGATCTTAGCTAGGCCAAGACAGGATGTTTGGTGAATTGTGTCATTTAAAAACATCATTTGTTCTGGTATCATGCAGGTTCTGAATAGTGCTTCAAGGCCTGGTACCTGCCAATCTTTTGTACCCCAGATGGTTTTTGTTTCAATGTTATTTTTCCAATAATCAAAACCAAATGTCATCATTTTGTCATAAAATGCTTCTGAATATATCAATTTAGAATTTGTCAGCATTGTTTTCATTCCTGTTTTATCTAACAGTTTGTAATAAAACGTTTCTGCGTCACTGGTGTTAAACCCTGAGAAGTATTTGAATTTCTCAAAAAATGCTTTAGAACTGCTTTTAGGTGGTGTAGCACAATGTTCCCATTGATTATACTTAAAAACATTTCTAGGCTGTGCAGATTTATGCAAATGATGATCGCCATAATGTGTGTAGCAGAATGTCTGCTCATAACTAGACGAACCTTGTAAATAATCATGTTCTGTGAATCTAGCTGACATTACTAAATCAGACATCATATCATTAATACTGTTAAAGTCCCAATCATCAGAGAATGTACTATGTTTTACAAAGTCACTTAAGGAAACCTTCAGTTGATGAGGATACTTCAGGATCTCGACCGGACCATAGATCTCATAGTCAGTTTTCTCCCATACTACCCCACCAGGTATTGGAATTGCTGTGACATTTACTGTTGACAGTTCTCTTTTCTTCACGTGTGATGATCTGTGTGGTTTCAGGACTAGGTTGATGTTCTGACTTGCTGTGTCCATTCAATTGTAATAAACTTTCCTAAAATAAAAATAAAAATTAGGCATAGTAGGAGTATGAATACCCCTGAAATAATCCAATGCTCAATCAACGGTGAATCCAGATATAATTCTTTGATTTGTTGAAGGAGTCCTGTTGTATTTTCTTTAGAATACTTTTTTGTTTCTGGCATCACTTTGGGGTCGTTTTGATCTTCAGAGAAGTTGTCGAAGTTGATGAAATAACCAGAGGCAGTTCTGTCAATTGTTGGGATTGTTCTTTCAATCTGTCTTTCGGTAGCACTTTCTGATGCCACATTATTGTAGACTGGTGTTTCTTGACGAACTGTTTCAATCTGGGTCTCAAGAGGCACGAGTTCCATGGCATTATTGCATAGTCCTTCTCTGTGCACTGCAGGCTGATCGAATGTGATTAGTCTTTCAGTTTGAACCTCTTGGATTGTTGCAAGTTTGGGTATTCTGTTGTTTCTTGGGAGTCCACTGGGCCTACTGTTGATTATAGGCCACATGGTTGTGGTTTTACCAGGTCGATAGACACGACTCTGTTCTCCTTTTTACCAGCAAGGGGCGGTAGTACTACTGATCTT
Organism: Lissotriton vulgaris; assembly: GCF_964263255.1. Lineage (NCBI taxonomy): Eukaryota > Metazoa > Chordata > Amphibia > Caudata > Salamandridae > Lissotriton > Lissotriton vulgaris. Next base: position 40,875 of record NW_028249492.1, on the reverse strand, counting down.
GTTCCGGTGACTGCCAAGACAGGTACTGCTTTTCTGTAAGAAGGCCCAAATTCCTTCTTCACCGCGATTTTTTCTCTGACTATATCCCCAATCTTTGGAATCCAGACAGGCCTTGCTGGGGCTGTTGCTTGTGGTGCCTCGTCAGTGGTAGCTGGCTGTTGCTTTAACTTTATGTTGCTTAAGGATTTTCTTGTTTCATTCAGTTCCTGTAAAACAGCCAAACGATCTTTGATGTCAAAGTCTGTTTTCTTATCTTGTACCACTGATACCTGACTATCTAAGTCCTGAATTGTCATTCTAATTCCGAACAATAGTTCGTATGGGCTGAAACCTTTTAGAGATTTTCATGGCAAATTGTTAAGACTGGTCTGGACACTTATTAAATGTTTGACCCACCCAGCGCCTGAACCTAATACCTTCGCTGTTATAGATCGCTTTATGTCCCGTTTTTTTCTTTCTACCACACTATTCCCTTCGGGGTGCGACGGACAAGAATACCGCAACCCAATTCCCATGCTGGCCATGGCCTCCTTATAAGCTCGAGAGCTGAAAGCAGGACCCTGGTCAGAATGGAACGTGGTAATTGCGTATGTGCCGATAAAGACTTGCAGATCTTTTATAACCGTTCTAGCGTCAGCTGAGCGCTGGGGCCACATCTATATGAACCTCGTACAGGAATCCACTGCTACCATGATATATCTATAGTTGCCATCCCTTTGTAGGGGACCACAGTGGTCCAGGTAAACACATGCAAATGGTTTATCCGAGATGAGAAGGGGTGTCTGCGCTGGTTGTTTTACTGTTGATATTTTTATCCTTTGGCATATATCGCATTCTAATACATAATTTTTAGTTTGTATTCTCAAGCGAGGCCACCAATATCTCTGTTTTAATAGTGATATTGTTGCGGAAACGCCAGCGTGTGCAGAAGCAAGCCCTTCGTGTGCCGCTTTGATTAGTCCTAACCTGTGTTCCAAGTTTGGAATTACCCTATCCCCCACTCCAGGGATTCGAGCAAAAGGAACATTATTTGTATCTGTTGAATATAAGTACTTTTCTGGAAAGCCTTTTGGGAGTGTTTTCTTATCATTCTTTACTGACGCACTGACAGCTTGTAGAATATCGCTGTCTATTTTTGTTTGTGACCGAGTTATCGCAGCTACTGAAGCCGTTTGCACAGCTGCCTTCGCGGCTTCATCAGCCAATGAATTCCCTGCAACGTGAACGCCATCACGTTGATGACTCAGTGTGTGTATCACGTGAGTCTTTTGTAGTTCTTTCTGTAAAAGAACTTTCCTGTTCCCAAAGCATTTTATGCTTTATTGTGCCACCTGTGTCATCTTTGTAATCGTTTTCAATCCAACTCTGCAGTTTATTATTGTAAGAGTTGACGCAAAAATTAGAATCGCACACAATAAGTGTGGGGAATTCATGTTCTGCATTTTCGAGCGCCATCTTTAAACATCTGATTTCAGCTCTCTGAGCCGAACAGTTTCTTACTGATTCAGTTTTTGTTACTTCCGGTCTGAATTTACCCCACAGCCAACGACCTTTAATAATCGCACAGGCTGCATCGTAGGATTTGCTCTCTACGTTGAAATGCTGTACAAATCTATCTGTATAGATTATACAGGCGTAATGTGGGAGAGGCAGAAGTTCGATTGGCAGAGGATATTCTTCTTCATATTCTAAATCATTCAGTTCTTCGAATTGCGGGGCGAAATAGTATTTCACATCTTCCGCTCCTAGAGAATCTACATGCTGTATCCATTTCGGATCCAGTGACACTGTAGGCAGGTTTACTGGGCTGAATAGCGCCTCGAAGGCGGATTGCGCTGTGAGGATATTAATCCGTTTGCCGTGTGCTAGTTCTCTTTCATTTGCTAATGCAATTTGCACTGCTTTCACAGTTCTTTCTGTGTGACTGAATGTTTTTTCTACTTGTGTGTACAAGTGAGATTTAATTGAAATTGGTACCTTTTCTCCCTCATTAGAGGTCAGGTACGTGAATCCGCATCTTCCTGGGATGACTCGGATTACAAGATCGCGTGTATTGTCACGTGTATCTAATTTTGTTTTTGATAACATGTCTGTTTGCAGTGATCTCAAAATTTCTGTGTGTTTTTGAGTCCAATTGATTTGTTTAAAATCAGGTTTAATTAGTTCGTAGAGAGGTTTAACCCTCTCCGCGTAATTTAGAATGTAAGTTCTTCCGAAATTCAGAAAACCTAGAATGGATTGTAAATTCTTCAGCGTTTTTGGAGCTTGGAGTACAGCGCACTTCTCTAAGAAGTTGTCCGCTAGGCTTTTTCCTTCACTTGATAATTCGTACCCTAAAAATAGTACTGTCAGATGGGCAATTCGAGACTTTTTAAAGTTGAATTTGTAACCCTCTGCTGCGAACCCAAGTATAATGGTGTTCACTCTTTTCAAGTGAGTATCCAAGTCGTCGTCTGTGAGAGAGATATCATCTACGTAAGATAATGCCTCATCATCATATATTTGTAGTAACTCTGTTACCCTAGCTGAGAATAGTCCTGGGCTGTTCTTGAACCCCTGTGGGAGTCGACAGAATTTTTTCTGCGACCCAAATGCTGAGAAAGCGGTCAAATATCTGCTTTCTGGTGCAATGTTTTGACAAAAGAAACCATTAGATATGTCTAATGTCGTTTTATATTTTTTCCTAACTAGGTTATTCATTAGGGCTGCACTATGCGAGTTTTGTACTGCAAATGTTTTGCAACATGCATTAAGGTGTGTCTAGTCCAAAACTAGACGATATGAATTGTCTGGCTTGGAGACAGGAAACAAAGGATTGTTCATTTGAGAGGTGCATGTTTCAATCACCCCCTGGTATTCAAGTTGATCTAAGATCTCCCTGACTTGTTTTTTAGCTTCTTGCTTAATGGGATACTGCCGTTGGGCAGTTGGTTCACTTTTTAACTGGATTTTGTGGGGAGGTGAGTCCTCATCCCATCCTACATGATTTTTATATAATGCCGGTGCCTGGGCTACTGCCCATTTCCTTGCATATGTATATTTTTTGTGAATCGGAATGTGATTCGAGAAGGCAGGCATAATCACTTCTTCGCCACGAGGGCACTTCCTGACAAACTCTGGGGGCCAATCTTTTTCAGCTAACAGAATATCATAGCCTTTTGAGAGTTTATCCCAAAATAGACCCTTTATTTTCCTAGTCTTATCACCCTCTATACGCAATGTTATTTCGTATATTTTATGGGGCTTGCTAAGTCTGGTGTCGGCAGTTTCAACCTGAATGTATTCATTCGTGTCCACTGCCTCCAGATGACTCATCAAGATCTTGCGGGCTATACTGATTTCTGCTGCACTGTCCAACATTGTCAATGCCCACTCCCCGTTTTTCAACTGTGTCCTCATTATTCTCGGCATGGTTGATTACTCTAATACTGGCTACCTTCTTTTTTGGAAATTGAGATTTTTTACTCTGAGCAGGTTCCTTGTCTTTGGACTTGGTGTGCTCTCCTGGGTCTGACCGTCCTCTTCTTTCCGATTTCTGCGAAAAAGATCGAGAGGGACGTGTATCAATACTTTGATATCTATCAGGTTTTTTCAAATTATCCCTATTTCTAAGGTTATATCTTTTCTCAGAGGGCTCCCTCTGGGGAGACTGGTGTTCTCGAGTCGGAGTTCTTTACCTCCGTCGAGGAGACCTTCCTCTGGACTGGAAAACTTTTTCCTTGGGAGTGGATTGTTTATTTCCATCCCAGCTCTTTTTAGGAGTATTTGAATTATTTTTAATAAATAATTTTTCAGGATTTTCGAGCAGTTGGGGCTTTACTGGTTTCCCACCCAAGCTATCTCTACCTAATTCTTCATAGCATTTCTCTATGATTCTGGCAAGCTCAACTGGCTGATCTGTTATATCTGTTTCCTTCAACTTCTGGCGGATCGCCACAGATGCTGCTTCTCCCTTTATGTTGGCTAATAATATAGCCGAGACCTGCTTAAAGTCTTTCAGTAATTTCATACCAAGATTTAAAGCTGGCTCTGGACCGTATTCATTTTGAATCTGTTTTAGCACTTCTGGTATTACCGCCATAGACGGAACACTGTGTGTTTTTGTGTAAATGGAAGCAAAGACTGTACCCCAAGTGTCACAGTCCTCCATGTGTGGTGCGATTCCCATAGGAAGGCAGATGGTCAAGATTCTGTGTTTCTCTATAGGGGTAGTATCAGGAAATACTGCCTCTATTTGAGTGATTTTCTGTGCTAACCAGAAAGGAATTTGTTGCCGTTTTTCGGGTGTTTTACCAAGACATGACTGTATGTTCTGTGGTGTGATTTTATTAGTGTTCCCCTGATGAGGGGTCAGCTGTGGTACATTAACAGCTGGTTGGACTGTTGCAGTCCGCATTACATATTGCACTAATTGCCTATGTATTTTTATAAGTGTTTTTAGCTGTACTAACAGCTCTTCTCTAGACATTTTTGCAATGTCCGGATGTGGTGTGTAGCTGGCTAGAACCGGCCACGTTGCTCCTGGTCTACCTAGTGGACCGAGCCTGGTAATATGATCATTATGTTTTAGAGCGCCATTAAACCAGAGCAGGTGCTCTTGGAATTTTAGTGGGATTTCAGTCTCCTCGAAAGGAGCGTACTCTTCCGGAGGTTTCTCTATTTTGTAATAGTGAAACTCTTTTGTTTTTGCCGCTGGAAAGTTTATCCATGAATAGAATACCTCTGTCTGCCGATATTCGTGTGCCTCTATAACGAAAATTACTGTACCACCTTGTGGTGTCAGTCCGTTTTCTATAAGTTTTAACGTTATAGACTTTCTTAAGTGGACCGGGATGATAATTGCATCCGGGTCTGTGTCGTCGGGACTCTGCTGAGTCGCATCTGCTGCGGCCCCAGTGGTTCCGTTTTCTCCTGCCATTGTATAAATGCAAGGTTTGCAGAGTAGGTCTCCAAGGAGACAAAGATTAGGTGCACAATATTTTGGAACACTGTATCCTTCAACGTTGAATAAACCAGAGCTTTACATAGGAATCTCTTCCTACTAAGGTCGGGTGGATTTTAACCTTTCACCCACTCCAGACGTCTATTGGAGTATTTACGGGAGAAAGGGGTCTGTGTGAAATATGCACGACTGAGTTACTCTAACGTCTTGCGTTAGTTTATCGCCTTACCAAACGTTGGGCGCCATGTAGCGTAGTTCCTATTTTCCCAATAGGCCCTGCGCATTGGAATAACATAAACAGTAGTATCGACGTAGAAGTGCGGATCTTCCAGGCCTCTACTGACTATGCTAAACTTAATTGGGTTTGTTACCAACTAGCTCAGAGGTCACTGGAAACTTTCTTGACTGAAATAGGAAGTGATCAGCTTCCCTGGCACAGACAAGAAGGGATTCAGTTTTCCAACAACCGTGCAACATGACAACTTTGCTCCTCAGATCAAGAGTCAATCTCTAGGGTCGTGTGAAACAATAGACAGTTATTTTACTCAGTCAGGTTGGTGCAGATTACTTTCACAATATGTAGAGAATAGAGAGACGGGCGTTTGTCAATAAAAGGTTAACATTTATTGAACAGTCTTTCTTCTCGTACAAGAGAAATGAATTGCCACAATTGCAAGACTTGTTATTATAAAAAGTACGTACAGTAAGATAAGTATTGCGAAATAATACTGTAAAAGCATTGATATGGTTTCTTAGCCATACAATGGTTTAAAAGTAATAAAACATATATACATTCATATATACATTAGGCTAAAATACTCAACTGGTGCTTCTAACTACGCCTACCCCAGTGTACCTGACCTAAGCCTAATACTTGGGAGGGGAGTAAGTAAGTAGCTTTAAGTTAAGTTGGTTTTGCCAAGGTTTGCTTCAAGAATTCTCTCTCAAGGGTTTAGTCAACACCATACCTCTGAAATAGAATGATGGAGGTCTGGTATCTCCCTCAGGGCTCGACATCCCAGTCACCCGCAAGGGTAGACTAGAAACGCTGGAGCTGGATTTCTCTACAGGAGAAAGACAGCGTCTCTTCTTCAGCGCGTCGAGGAGGAGGAGGGGCAGCGTCCGCGGGCAGCTTGCATCTGCTGGGCTCTTTGCAGGGGACGGCTGTTCAGCTCCTAAGTTCACCACACCATCGTTCGCTAGTTAGCAGCGATAGCAATAGCGATAGCAGCTATGGTATCATCAGCATGACAGCTTCTTTAGCTTCAGCGAAGATAGCAGCGATGGCATTGAGGCAGCTAGCGTTTGCTTAAGGCAACGTTGGTAATATTTATACCTGAAAGGTGCCTTGTTCGACGTAAGTTTGCTGGACATAAGACGTCAATAAAGATGTCACTAGGAAGTGATCGTCTATCAGTGCTCATTAGAGTTCTATTACTAATCAAAACACAGCAAGCGGGGATTTCCAGGTTTGCTGAGTTTTTATCTTGTTGAAGAACTCAGAGTGTTAATCTAGGAATCTCAGATAGTGACTTCTGCTCTGTCATTGCACTAATTGGTTGCAAAGGAAGTGGCAGAGAAAGCTATTCTGGAATGTGGCTCTGTTCGTGTGAAGCCAGAGATGAGTTTCTGAATATTGTACTTGAACGGTTATGCCAATATAGGGAATAAATGGATTTATAGCCGAATAGGGGCATAAGGTCACAGTATCGATCAGGATCCTAGATTAGAACGCCACAACAGTGGTAGTCAGGACTAACGTCTGACTGAGGTGCTTCAGCCGGCGGCAGCCTCTTTGGCTCCCCTGCTGCCTTTCAATGAGGCCCTCACTGACATCCTACTGGGCACTTGGTCCAAGCCCAGCACAGGAGTTCCTTTGGACAGGATGATTGCGTGACGCCACTGCCCAGCTCCGGGTGACCTAATTTTCCTCTCCCAACACCCTACCCCTGAGAGCTTGGTGGTCCAAGCCTCATCCTCAGAAGATAGTGCATTCCCTACAGCTCCCTAAGATGGGGAATCCAAGAAGCTTGGGAAGAAGATGTTTTCTTCCGCCAGCTTAAGACTGCGGTCGGTGAACACTGCATGTCTCTTGGGCAGTTACGCACTCATGGTTTGGAACACAGTTGCGCAGGTGCTGCCAAAGTGCCCGGAGGAGGCCATGGCTGTGCTCACCCGAGCTGTTGCTGAGGGTCGAGACGCAGCACAGTTCACCATTGATTCGCTGGGTAGAACAGTTTCCTCTTCAGTAGCTGTGAGGCGCTACGCCTGGCTGAGAACCTCTGGCTTCTCTGGAGATGCCCAATCTACACTTTTGGACATGCCCTTTGATGGCCGTCGCCTGTTTGGTGACAAGCGGACCAAGCACTCAAGCGCTTCAAAGACTCTAGGGCTATAGCCATATCAATGGGCCTCGCAGTCTCTTCTCGTCTTATGCAGTCTGCCTTTCACCCCTTTTGTGGCTGCTCCACCTCATTCCACCCAGAGCCACAGGCCTGCGCAAGCGGTCCAGCCTCCTCGCAGCCAGGGACGTGGGACCAAGCGTCATGGGTCTGAGGACCAAAGGACAGTCCAGTCCACCAATGCCTCCCCTGCAGCAGCCTCCAAACCCTCCTAGACTGACTTTTCAGGGCCACCAGTTGCCAGTGGGCAGCAGGATTCGCCATCACCTCCTCCACTGACACAACATCATGTCAAATAGGTGGGTTTAGACGATAGTCCGAAGGGGCTACTCTTTCCTCTTCGAGACTACCCCTCCCTCCGTGCCACCAGCATTCCATCGCATGTCGGAGGATCATTTGGCCCTTCTTCGTCAGGAAGTTGCAGCCCTCTTGGCCAAGGGGGTTATCTAACGGGTCCCTGTGTCAGAAGTAGGTCAGGATGTCTACTTCCACTACTTCCTGGTACCCAAGAAGGACAATGGCCTGCGTCCTATCTTAGACGTCCGGGATGTCAACGTCTTCCTCCAGAAGGAAAAGTTCAAAATACTAACCTTGGCTCAGGTCTTGTCTGTCCTCGACCCTGGAGACTGGATGGTAGCGCTGGACTTACAGGACTCTTACTTTCACATCCTCGTCTTGCCTGCCCACCGGCGTTACCTACTATTCACAGTTGTCCACAAGCATTTCCAGTTTACTGTGCTCCCTTTTGGCCATACCAGCACCCCTCTGTGATGGCGGTGGTCGCAGCTTATCTGCGCAGATCAATGGTTCCAGTCTTCCTCTTTCTCGACGACTGGTTGTTGAAAGCGAGCTCTCCCCAACCTGTCTTCTCCCACCTCCGGCCTATTGGAGAATAGCACTCTTGAATGACTGAAACATTGATTCAGTGTATTCTTTTCTTTCACTGATTAATATTGTGCATGTTACTGATTCATCTGTTCTCCAGTTGATTTTCTCTTGATTTTTCTTAATTGTGTTCACCATTCCTTGATTGGAATTGCATCAATAATGTGGACATTTTGGTAATGTATATATGATATTGACCAAATTTGAATATTGTGCAAATGTACATATGAAATGTACATATGAAATGTTTTGCTTCATGTTTTATGTAGTAGTATCATAATTTTGTACTGTTGAGTTTTTGAATAACGGTGTATATATGGGATGTCTTTTTTGTCAAACTATTTGTTGTTTGAAAATCAATAATTCATAAGGTATAAATAAAAATACCATACAAATCCTCAATCAATAGGTGATTTGTTTCTCTAATTAAGGAGACGTTGCAAAGTATTTGTACGGACAGCACTGCGTTTTTTCTAAGATTTACATATGGTCCAGCTGCCCGTACGTCCCAGGACCTAACTCCCTGTTTACAACACCTCCAGATGACGGCAGACCTCCTGCATTTGCTGGGGTTCACAGTCAACGTGCAAAAGTTGCTCTTGAACCCCTTTCAGAAGCTCCTTTTCATCAGAGCGTTTCTGGACACAGCACAGTTTGGGCTCATCCTCCTGAGCAGCGAGTGCAAGATATTCGATACCAATGTTCCACCCTCTATCCCGGATTTCGGTGAGAATGACCCTGAGGTTGCTGGGCCTCATGGCCTCCTGCATCCTGCTGGTGGATCATGCAGGTGGCATATGCAGACTCTGCAGTGGGACCTGAAGTTTCAGTGGGCGCAGCATTTGGGCAATCTTTCCGATGCCCAGATCTTGAAAAGGAATGCATGTCAGTTGCACTGGTGGCTCACGAACCAGGATTGCATCAATGGCAGATCCCTCTCCCTTCCCCAATCAGAGTTCATAGTGGTGACAGATGTGTCACTACTGGGATGGGTTGCCACATGGGAGGGGCGGAGATCAGAGGCCTCTGGTCTCCGGCGGAGTCGGGGCTTCACATCATCCTTCTGGAGCTCCAGGCGATTTGCCTAGTACTGAAGGCATTCCTTCCTACCGCCAAAGTAAGAGTAGTGCAGGTGTACATGGACCACACCTCCACCATGTGGTACTGCAACAAACAGGGTGGGAAGGGGTCGTGAACCCTATGTCAAGAGGCCTTTCACTATGGACGTGGCTGGAACATCAGGGCATGTCCCTGGTGGCTCCACACCTGGCAGGTTCCCAGAACGCTAGGCTGGAAGCACTCAGCCGCCAGTGCATGATGAATCACGCATGGGGTACTCACTCAGAGGTGGTGCAAGATCTCTTTCAGCAGTCGGGAGAGCCTTGGTTAGATCTATTCGCCACCGAAGAAAACAAGCAATATTAATAGTTCTGCTAGTTGGGGTTTCCAAGGCGGCACTTGCTCAGCGAGGCTTTTCGACGCTAGTAGAATTGCGGTCTTCTATACGCCTTTCCACCTATACCAATTCTACCCAGAGTGCTGAAGATCAAGCACGACTGGGCCCAAGTCTTTCTTGTGGCTCCGGACTAGGCACGAACAGTTTGGTATCCCAAGCTCTTGAACATGGCCATCGATCCTCCAATCAGACTGCCTCTTCGGGATAATCTTCGGTCGCAGCAGCAGGGGACGGTCCTCCAACCGTACCTGTCCAGCCTCCACCTCCTTGTGTGGAGATTGAGCAGCGACAGTTGACAGCTTTCGACTTTCCTCCCGAAATCTGTAATGTCATCTTTGAAGCCAGGCATCTCTCCACTAAAACGGAATATGCCTGTAGATGGAACACATTTGTGGCATGGTGCACAGCAAAGGCTGTGGATCCCCTTTCTGCCCCTCTTTCTGAGGTTCTCCTCTTTATTCTTTCTTTGGCCAGACAGGGCTCTGCTCTGGGCACCCTTAAAGGCTATCTTTCTGCCTCTCTTCGGCTTCCTTCTCTTTTCAAGTCCCCTATAGTAAATATGTTTCTTAAGGGCATTACTCACCTTTTTCCTCCTATTCCTTTTGTAATGCCCCAGTGGGAATTGAACCTTGTATTTACTTACCTGTGCCCTTCTTTCGAGCCACTACATAATTGTCCTCTCAGACTCTTGACTTTGAAAAACTGCCTTTCTGGTTGACATCACCTCTGCTCACAGGGTGAGTGAGCTTCAGGCTCTATCTTCCAAACCTTCTTTCCTTGCTGTCCATCTGGACAAGTGAGTTTACAACGGGGTATACCCTAAGAACTCTCTGACCTGGGTCAGTTAACATAGGTACGTGTACAATGGTCAGGGTCTATTGATCATAACCAAGAATTTATCATGGAACCTTTCACATTAGTAAATTATTTAGAGATTACTTCTGTGCAGTACAAAAACATTTATTTTAACATTTTGAGGAAAGTGTAATTCGCACTGTTCAAAATAAGTACCACAAGCAATATAACAGGCAAGACACCAATTACTTCATTGGATCAAGTAGAAACTGTAGGACATAAGTCTCAATTGAAATCATGTGAAACAACGCTCTTGTGGATACAGTTCTCAAGTGTTCGCTACATAGTAAACATTTCAAATGCGCTCAAAAGTGACAAGGAAAAGAGACAGTTAAGAGGGATAGGTGTGGTTGGATACAGGTGGGGACTGGGTAAAGGGTGTTGTGACCTTATTACAATCACAGTGGTTTTCGATGCAACCTTTACAGACTAATTTTGTTCATTAGTTCCATTTCCTTCTTTAACATAGGATCCGTATTAATCAATTGGTTGCTTCCTATGTTTTCCAATCAATCAATTCATTGGATCATTTCCATTTCTTGGCTCGTCGAGATGCTTTTATTTCGTCAGGACTTCATATGAGCGAGTGCTTTCAACAGCGCTGCCCAGCCGCGGATGTCCCAGTCACCATTTACTACTAAAGGAACCGACGATGGTCCAACGTCAATAGGCCACTGGACGGCCCTACACTAAGCGCTCCTGTACCCTTAAGTCCTGAAGAAGACCCCAGCATGAGGCTTCAATCAACCCTTATTCCGGGAATCGAAACGTAGACCGGATTGTATTTCACCCTCCTAACATAGGCAGCAACCAATTGATTAATACGGATCCTATGTTAAAGAAGGAAATGGAACTAATGAACAAAATTAGTCTGTAAAGGTTGCATCGAAAACCACTGTGATTGTAATAAGGTCACAACACCCTTTACCCAGTCCCCACCTATATCCAACCACACCTATCCCTCTTAACTGTCTCTTTTCCTTGTCACTTTTGAGCGCATTTGAAATGTTTACTATGTAGCGAACACTTGAGAACTGTATCCACAAGAGCGTTGTTTCACATGATTTCAATTGAGACTTATGTCCTCCAGTTTCTACTTGATCCAATGAAGTAATTGGTTTCTTGCCTGTTATATTGCTTGTGGTACTTATTTTGAACAGTGCGAATTACACTTTCCTCAAAATGTTAAAATAAATGTTTTTGTACTGCACAGAAGTAATCTCTAAATAATTTACTAATGTGAAAGGTTCCATGATAAATTCTTGGTTATGATCAATAGACCCTGACCATTGTACACGTACCTATGTCCATCTGGACAAGGCTGTCCTTCGAACTAGGCCTTATTTTCTACCCAAATTTGTTACCTCTTTCCACATAGGACAGACCATAACTTTGCCCACCTTCTTCCCGAAACCTTCTAAAGAGGAGGAAAGACTCCACTGGCTGGATCCAAAACGTGCGTTATAATTTTATCTGGATCGCACAAAACAATTCCGGGTGGACGATTAACTCTTTGTTGTCTATGTGGGTGCCAAGAAAAGTTGGGCCATACAAAAGCTAGACCATCTCTTGATGGGTCATCCTTTGCATTCATATCTGTTATTCCTTGGCGAAAAAGGAACGTCCAGTAGGACTACGCACCATTCCACCAGGGCGACGGAAGCCACTACTGCTTTGGGACCTGGAGCACCCCTCAGTGACATCTGCCAGGCAGCCACGTCGGCATCACTGCACACGTTCACTAAACATTATTGTGTAGATAGTCAAGTCCGGAGAGGCGGCTTCGTTGGCCGTTCGGTTCTCTAGGACTTTCTGGTGTGAAGTTAATTCGCAGACCCACCTTCGGGGTTGGTATTGCTGGGGTATCTATTCTAAGGTAAGGAATCTATAACTAATAGTCTCTTTCAGATGAACAAGTTACTTACCTTCGGTAACGATATATGTATAAGAGACATATATTAGTTATAGAATACTTACCGCCCCACCCATCCTCCCTGTTCGGCGAACTGACTTCTAGAGTAAGGGACTCCCTTTCAGGCCCCTAGTTTTGTGCACCAATGTCAGTGTCTTGCATGGCTCTGCGATTCTAGTGTGGAATGTTGTGTAAAAGTACTGATGTCAGCGCCCAGGGGCAGGGTCTAAGTAGATACCGCAACGTCATCCCGGCGATCATGATGCGGACGACGAACGTGAAATCGACTGCCGCCACCTACGTGCATGGTGGTTGCTGTGAAAAAAATTCTCCGGATCCAGTCTGGCGCCTGGGGTAATTCTAAGGTAAGGAATCTATAACTAATATATGTCTCTTACATAAATAAATCGTTACCGAAGGTAATTAACTTGTTCTGTCTGACCGCTGTTTCTAATCTAGTTGTCAACCAGTGATACTTTGCATCGCTCCTTTAATCACTCGACCTGGGATGACACTCCTCTTGCTGCTGCTGCACCGCACCTCAGTCCATGGTAGGAACCTTCCCCTACATCTATTGCCACTTCACCTGCAACAGCCTACCCATACATCTAACACAAGCACCAGCATCCTTATTAACACGCCCACCTTACACCACACGTTACAGCAAACTCACATGCATGCTACTCAACACACAATCCCTCAGCAGACACGCATCACAGATCTGAGACCTGCTGTGCAGCAATGATCTGGACCTCCTCTTCTTCAAGGAAACCTGGCTATACTCAACATTGGCACCCTACATCGCTGCAGCAATCCTAGTGGGCTACAAGATGTCATAACAGGACTGCCTTCACAAGCCTGGAGAAGGGCTTGCATTTATCTACAAAAAATCCATAAAGGGCTCAACGTCCACAGAGAGCGCCATCCCATTCATGGAACATCTGCACTTAAAGCTGCAAATCTCTGAAATCTTCACCTTGACTAGAACCCTCTACCGACCACCTGTACCATGAGCTACCTTCAACAGCCTCATCACTGTTTTTATTGCCCCTCTCACAATCAACTCCAGTGGCTTCACGCTAAGTACTGACGCCTGCTCCACAGCATTTGTCAAAATCCTGATCACAGTTGGACTAACCCAGCTTGTCACAGAGCCACACACATCACACGACACACACACTGGAACCCATCTTCATCATAAGTGACAGCAGCAAGTACAACTCCACCTTACCAGTCACTGGGATCGACCATTTCATCATCCACTTCCAAATTAACACATCGCAGAACAATGTACCCACCAGCATTAGCCTCCCAAGCTGCAGCTGGAGCAAAATGTCAGATGCAGACTGGCTCAACGCCCGTAGCTCGGAAGAGCCTAACCCCACGGACAACCTCAACAGGACAGCACCAACTTCAACAACTGGATCAAGAACCATGCAGACTTCTGTAGTAGGGGATCTCTGTGTATAGTCATAATCTAGTGAATAGTCCCGCCCATGTGCGTGGACCCCGGCTATCAAAAATAATCTCTTAAGTTGTCAAGAAATGCAGAACTGCAAAGACACTTAAGAGAGAATTAAAGACAAATAATGCAGCCTACATCTACAGGCTACACTGTCCAGTACTTCAATTAGAAATTCCACCAAAAAAACACACACAACACAGCCTGCCCAGTTTCTTTCATAGAGAAACTTGCCTCTACCAGTAAAAGCCTCTGGAATGATAGAGAGGAAGGCATGGACAGACAAGCCTCATAGGCTGCCATTATGTGGCTTAAATAGGATACTGTGCCTTTAAGAGAACTTTCCAGAACTTCTCCCAGTATCCCAGAATGCACAGCAGGTCCCCTTTACTTTCAGTTCTTTTTTCCGGCTCCTGCTAACAGGACCCTGGCATTGAGCTCTCCCTTTTTCAAGGGTTTATATTGGATTTTTGTTCACTTTTTGATAAAAGTGTTTGCAGTTATATTTCTTGGTGTTTCCCTTCATTCCTGTGTGTTTGTTCAGGCTTTTTAGGGCTCTAAAATGCCTGCTCTTTTCGACAAATGCCCAGCATGTGGAAGGAAGAAGTCCAAGACTGATCCACACGACGTCTGCATTATCTGTCTCCCTGAAGCACATGTCCCTGAAGATTGTGACATCTGCCAGCACCTCTCAGCAAGAACCCTGAGGGAAAGGCTGAAGATTAGGCTTCAAGGCCTGGAGGAGAGATGACTGCAGGCTGCAGGTGGGTCTGGGCAGGCTGGGAAGGTTTCCTCTGCCTCTGCTGAGGCCTCTGGGGGGCTCCCCAGAGGCAGGAAGACCAGCAAACGGTCCCGGTCTCTGTCGGCATCGATTGCATCGACGACGACGTCGAGAGGGATGACGGCGGTGTGTTCCCCATCTCCCCGGGGCTCCGGGTCGAGACGGCGTGAAGATTCGACGTCGAAGAGCCTGGTTAGGCCGCCGTCGAAACCACGTCGACGTCGGCGTCGAGCTATCCGCGTCGAAGGAGAAGCAACAGGCGTCGGCGCTTGCCGTCGAGGCGACACCGCCGTTCGCCGTCGAGAAGACGGTCGGCGTCGAGGGGATCCTCGACGTCGAGGACCTCGAGAAAGCGGACGGCGTCGAGGAGTCGTCGACGCTCGTCGTCGAGAATGGAACGGTCGACGTCGCGGAGGCGGCGTTCGGCGTCGAGGAAGAAGAGGTCGGCGTCGCGGAGGCGACGTTCGACGCCGGAGTCGCGGAGACGACATTCGACACCGGAAAAGCGACGCTCGGATTTGAGGAGGAAGAGATCAGCTTCTAGGAGTTGTTCCTACTCTCCTAAGCGGCGCAGAAGGAGTTCTGGCGCCAGACATCATGCTGAGTCTGGTGGAGGGCGCCGCAGACGGCGATCACCTACTGGAGGGGCTGGTTCGCAGTCCCCTCCTCCGAAGAAGTCACCGGGCTCGGTGTACTCGGTGGTATATACACCACCTCGGCCGAAGGCTCCCCCTCCTCCAGTACCTAAGGAGGATCCTCCCGTCAACC
Source organism: Lissotriton vulgaris (assembly GCF_964263255.1). Taxonomy (NCBI): domain Eukaryota; kingdom Metazoa; phylum Chordata; class Amphibia; order Caudata; family Salamandridae; genus Lissotriton; species Lissotriton vulgaris. Next base: position 25,412 of record NW_028249492.1, on the reverse strand, counting down.
CTCCTCTTCCACCGCTTCCTCCCTCAGGACAACCACCACCACTTCCACCGCATGGGCCCGCCCCTCGATCGGAGATCCCTTCTGTTCCTCCGCCAAGGTCGGCGTCACTGCCTCCTCTTCCTACACCACCTAAGGGGACTCCTAGACCAAGACCCCAGGATAGGCCACGGAAGACGCCTCCATGGAAACCGGCGGAGCGCCCACGAACTGGGAGGTCGCGCTCTCGCTCCAGGAGGAGGGAACGGTCACGCCACATGTCATCCACGCGGTCGAGACGCCGCCACAGGAGGCACAGGTCTCCCTCCCAATCGAGGTCCTCAGGGACCAGGGACTATTCTCTGACCTTGTCGGGATCACAGGACACAAGGGTGTCGCCGGTTGATGATCTGGTGGCGTTTCACGATGTCCTGTTAAGAGGCGCAGCAAAATTGGGCATCTCGTTGACGGTGCCCACGCCCAAGACATCGGTAATTTTCGAGACACTGCACCGGAAACACCTGTCTCGTCCACTATTGCCACTGGTGCCGGGCCTGGAGGAACCGGCCATGGACCTTTTCCTCACCCCGGCGGTGACTAGGGCGGCCCCCTCGAGACTACAGTAAAAATACCGGGCTCCCGATTATGATCCAGCTTTTCTAAGGGTGAAACCTCCTCCAGATTCTGTGATAGTGACGGCGGCTCGCAAACAGTATGCTACCACCCCGTCATCCACAGTCCCCCCAGACAAAGAGTCTAGATGGATGGATTCGGCGGGAAGGAAGGTGTGTGGAACATCGGCGACCTCCATGAAGGCTGCGAGTGCCACAGCTTTGTTGGGACGCTATGACTGTGCCCTTTGGGACTCCCTCCAGCAGTTTGTGGAACACCTGCCTCGTGAAAAGAGGGAAGATTTCCAGGAGGTGTTAAATGAGGGGATGCTGGTGGCGAATCAGATTATCAGTGCTGCAGCCGATTCGTCCCTCTTGGCGGCGCATGGCTTTTGCCAATGGGATTAACCAGCGACAACATGCCTGGCTCCGCCTTACGTCACTGAAACCTGACGCACAGCAAAGGGTTGCCAATCTTCTATTCTCTGGCGAAACCCTATTTGAGAAACATGCGGATGATGAAATGGCCCACATGAAGGCGGAGGCCGAAACGCTCACGGCTGTGGGTCTGGAGAAGCCCAAAGAGACGAAGAAATCGTACCGCCCGTTCCAAAGACGGTTCGGTGGTCAGGGCAGAGGGCGTGGCCAAGTTTCAGGACAGCAACAACAGCAGTTCCGAAGGCCGTTCCAGAAGCGCCCGAAGGGCAGAGGCGGCCAACAGTCGGCACCAGCGACCAAATGCCTGGCCGGGTCTAGGCCCTTAGCGCTTACTTCCCCCGAATCCGTTACCCACTCCGGTAGGGGGAAGCATTACATTTTTTCTGGCAGAGTGGAGAAAAATTACTCAGGACAAGTGGGTGCTGAATATTGTTTGCAATGGATACAGTCTTCCGTTCACCAGCCCTCCTCCAGCGATTCCACCGGTCAGCTCGCAGTTCCAGCTGCGCGAGCTCCAGGCGGAGGCCGATATCTTGTTGAGGAAAAAGGCGATAGAAGACGTACCTCTGTCTCAGAGAGGAAGAGGTCTGTACTCCCGGTTCTTCCTGGTTCGCAAGAAGGACAAGAACGAGTTCAGGCCCATTCTGGACTTGCGACAGGCAAACAAATGGATTCGCAAAGAGAAGTTTTGCATGCTGTCGTTGCATCAGATTTATCCTCAGTTGCAACAGGGAGACTAGCTATGTGCTATAGACCTACAGGATGCGTACTTCCATGTGCCCATTGCACACAAACACAGGAAGTTCCTGCGATTCTAAGTCGGCGCCAATCATTATCAATACACAGTACTCCCATTCGGACTAAAGTCTGCGCCGAGGACATTCTCGAAGTGCATGGCGGTGGTAGGAGCACACCTGAGGAAGAACAAGGTGTTTGTCTACCCGTATCTGGACGATTGGTTGATCAAGGCCTCCTCCTTCTCGGAAGCTCGAGCACACTTCCAGAAGACGTGCGTTCTCTTGAACACGCTGGGGTTGCACATCAACATGTCCAAGTCTGTCCCGACTCCGGTCCAATGCATACAGTACTTGGGAGCCTCCATCAATACGCTGTCAGCAAGCGTGTCTCCTTCGGAAGAGCGACGATTATCACTCCTTCGGAAGGCTCAGGCTCTTATGACCAATCCATCTACAACAGTGAGGACGGTGTCTTCTCTACTGGGATCGATGGCCTCTTGTATCTTCCTAACGCCACACGCACGACTGCACATGAGACCGTTGCAAGAGTGCTTGGAGGACCAGTGGGATCAGAGGAAAGGTTCTTGGGACGACAAGATAAGACTGTCTCTGCATGCTCTTAAGTCTCTGAAGTGGTGGTGTTCAGCGGAGAATCTCCTCAGAGGGGTTCCCTTCCACAAGGACATTCCCACGCAGACTGTCGTGACGGATGCTTCTCTCCACGGTTGGGGGGCGCACTCCGGAGACTTACAGATTCAAGGAATGTGGTCCCCGATGGAGGCCACGTACCACATCAATTTCCTGGAACTCAGAGCTGTTCGCTTGGCACTGAAGGCCTTTCATCCGTCCTTTCAGACCAACTCTCTGCTTGTACAGACGGACAATACAACCACGATGTATTACCTCAACAAGCAAGGGGGGTCGAGATCAAGCACTCTGTTGCAGGAGTCGCAGTCGATCTGGCACTGGCTTCTGGCCAGAGGACTGACGATAACGGCTACCCATCTGCCAGGTATGCAGAATGTTCAGGCGGACGCACTGAGCAGACTGATTCAGGAAAACCACGAATGGGTCATAGGCGAAAAAGTACTAGGAGAAGTCTTCGCAAGGGAACTCCAGACGTAGATCTGTTCGCCACCGCCGAAAATAGCAAATGCCGAGACTTCGCCTACAGGTACTACCAGCAAGGGACGCTGGGGAATGCGCTATGGATCGACTGGTCGAACAGCTTCCTGTACGCTTTTCCACCCATTCCCCTGATTCCAGCGGTACTCATCAAGCTGGCCTGGTCCCGGGGGCGGATGATACTCATTGCTCCGGAATGGCCCAGGCAGTGGTGGTTCACAGACCTGCTTCACCGGTCTCTCCTTCCTCACATACGGCTGCCGTGCAGGCAGGACCTTCTCACGAAGTTCGGGGTGCCGATGTTGCACCCCAACCTCTCGTCTTTGAGTTTGGCAGCATGGCTCCTGAGATAGTGCAATATGGCCATTTAAATCTGCCCGAAGATTGCATGGACATACTGAAGGAGTCTAAGAGACCTTCCACTCGGACTTCCTATGCTTACAAGTGGAAAAGGTTCTGTATCTGGTGTAAGTCCAAGAACTATGACCCGACGACATGCAAGGAAGATGTCATCCTTCCTTACCTTCTACAGTTGGCGCAGTCAGGACTTAATGTTCATTCCATTAAGGTTCATCTTGCTGCATTGACTGCCTACAGGAAATGCCCTTCACAGACTTCCTTCTTCCAGATCCCTGTGATCAAAGATTTTCTGGAAGGCTTGAAGAAAGTATTCCCTCCTGTCAGGCTCCCTTCGCCTTCATGGGAATTGAATGTGGTGCTGTCCAGGTTGATGAAGGAGCCTTTTGAACCTATTCATAAGGCTTCGTTGCAGCACCTGTCCTGGAAGGCTGCGTTCCTCGTGGCCATTACATCGGCCCGCAGGGTGAGTGAAATTCAGGCGTTGTGTTGCCAAGAACCTTATACTGTATTTCATGCTGCTAAGGTTGTTATGCGTACTCACCCTAAATTTCTTCCCAAGGTTATTTCTGATTTTCATGTCAACCAGACCATAACTTTGCCTACGTTTTTTCAGAATCCTTCATCTCCAGCGGAAAGGTCTCTACATTCCCTGGACGTTAGGAGGGTGTTGAAATTTTATTTGGATAAAACCAAAGATATTCGTAGGTCAGACCAGTTGTTTATCCAGTATTTCTGTGTCTTTCATAGATTCACATGCCTGAATCATTCCCCGTCGTCGAGACGGGAGCCTCCGGTAAATAAAAAAGTAATGTCCTATAGACATACATAGAGAAAATAGGCCTAAGGGCCTCCCCTTAGTAGCCTTTCTTTGTCCTTATGTAAAAAAGACCAAACTCTCACAGTGAGCCAATCAGCTCCGACCTCCCTCTAGAACCTTCTTGGGAGGAGCCTCAGTCCCTCAGATTTTCTACCGCACGTTGTGCTAAGGGAGTCTCCTCTGAGCTCTGCTCAGATTCTGTGTTTTTTCACTTCATTAAATGACTTTGTTGTCAAGGATTCTTTTCTACTATGGATTATCTTCAAATACATTCTTTAAAGAAGGTCTGGTATGGAAGAGGTTGCTCTGCTCTGATCCTCACACCGACTGCATTTACTGTCTATACTGCAGGCCAAGGACTGAAAGTCTGTCGCACTTTCTCAAGTAAGTTTTTGAGACCCTAAGACCAGAAAGGAGGTTTTTTATTTTCTCCAGTGACCGAGATGAGGCGTTGTCCTCAACGTCTAGGAGACCTCAAAAGAGAAGAGAATCTCCTCAGACTCATTCCTCAGGGGAACGTCCTGAGAAGGCCCTCAAAAAGACCACTCATGGGTCTTCTGGGCACAGTCCTTCGAAAACTCCTCACTCTGTGGAAAAGGAGAGTAAAGGACTGGCTTTTGGAGAAAAATCATGTAAAAAAGACGACTTCTGAGCCGTCAAAATCACCTCCTCTGGTCATAGGACCCTTCAGAAGGGCGTCTTCTATACCGTCTGAGGTAAAGACTAAGAAGCCAACCTCGTCTACGATGGCCTCGTCTACGATGGTCTTGTCTATGACGGCTCATCTACAATGGCTCGTCTACGATGGCTCATCTACGATGGCTCATCTACGATGGCTCATCTACGGTGGCTCGTCTACGATGGCTCGTCTACGATGGCTCGTCTACGGTGGCTCGTCTACGATGGCTCGTCTACGATGGCTCGTCTACGACGCCTAGTCTATGGCGTCGACGATGGCCTCATCTATGATGGCCTCATCTATGATGGCCTCATCTATGATGGCCTCGTCTACGATGGCCTCGTCTACGATGGCCTCGTCTACGATGGCCTCGTCTACGATGGCCTGGTCTACGACGGCTCGTCTACGAAGGCTCGTCTACGACGGCTCGTCTACGATGGCTCGTCTACGACGACTCGTCGACGACTGCCTCGTCTACGACAGCCTCGTCTATGGCGTCGACGATGGCCTAATCTATGATGGCCTCGTCTACGATGGCCTCGTCTACGATGGCCTCGTCTACGATGGCCTCGTCTACGATGGCCTCGTCTACGATGGCCCGTCTACGATGGCCCGTCTACGATAGCTCGTCTACGATGACTCGTCTACGATAGCTCGTCTACGATGGCTCATCTACGATGGCTCATCTACGATGGCTCGTCGACGATGAGAGCGTCGACGACGAGAGCGTCGACGACGGCCTCGTCTATGACTGCTCGTCTATGAGGGCCTCATCTATGATGGCCTCATCTATGATGGCGTCATCTACGATGGCTTGTCTACTATGGCCTCATCTACGATGGCTCGTCGACGATGAGAGCGTCGACGACGAGAGCGTCGACGACGACCTCGTCTATGACTGCTCGTCTATGAGGGCCTCATCTATGATGGCCTCATCTACGATGGCTTGTCTACTATGGCCTCATCTACGATGGCTTGTCTACGATGGCCTCATCTACGATGGCTTGTCTACGATGGCTCGTCTACGACGGCCTGTCTACGGCGTTGATGTTGGCCTCGTCTACGTTGACCTAGTCTATGATGGCCTCGTCTATGATGACCTCGTCTATGATGGCCTCGTCTACGATGGCCTCGTCTATGATGGCCTCGTCTATGATGGCCTCGTCTATGGTGGCCTCGTCTATGGTGGCCTCGTCTATGGTGGCCTCGTCTATGGTGGCCTCGTCTATGGTGGCCTCGTCTATGGTGGCCTCGTCTATGGTGGCCTCGTCTATGATGGCCTCGTCTATGATGGCCTCGTCTATGATGGCCTCGTCTATGATGGCCTCGTCTATGATGGCCTCGTCTATGAGGGCCTCGTCTATGAGGGCCTCGTCTATGAGGGCCTCGTCTATGAGGGCCTCGTCTAAGATGGCTCGTCTACGATGGATCGTCTATGGCGTCGTCTACGACGGCCTCGTCTATGACTGCTCGTCTACGACGGCATAGTCTATGACGGCGATCTCGTCGACTGGCTCGTCGACGAGGGAAATTCCGACAATTCTGGAATCTCTTATAAGGTGGTAGAGAAGGCTGCTCAACGTTTTAAGATCTCAATTGCCTCTCAAGAACAGGACTGCTTCTTGTATGACTTCATAGAACCTCTCAAGAAAGCATTAAGGTCATTACCGATTATCGATTACCTATAGTCAGAAGGGGTAAAGGGCGCCAGATACAGCACTGGCGTGTTTAACAGGATATCCTAAGCCGGACTGCGTAGTGACATAGACGACCCAGATGAACTCCAGGAATCCTTCGGCCCCTTTGTCGCTTCCTCCTGATAAGGGGGGGAAAAAGAGTGGACAACATTGGGAACAGGTTCTCCTCAATGTCGGCAATGATGGTAAAGGCCGCAAATGCCCTAGCGCTCTTGGGACGCTATCATAGACAATTGTGGGCACACATAGCCACATACCTGTCGGAATTGCCAGATTCATCCAAAGAGGATTCTGCTAGATGGTGGAGAATCGGCGTCAGAAACTATAGATTGCGCGATGGATATCGCAATGACAAGGTTCCGCCAGTTGGCTGGAGCAACCCCTCCCCGCAGGCTTCCGCGCAAACATCTACGCCTGCTGCTCCAGGAAATATCTGCGATGTTGAAGAAAGGAGCGATCGAGCAAGTTCATTCGTCTCAAAGAGGGAAAGGATTCTATTCCCGCTTCTTTCTTATACGCAAGAAGGAGAAAGAGTGGAGGCCCATACTAGACCTCAAAGCACTAAACTCTTTCCTGAAGAGTCAGTCGTTCAGGATGGTGACGATCCAAGAAATACTAGGCATACTGGAAAAAGGAGATTTTATGACATCTTTGGATCTCCAGGATGCCTACTACCACATCCCTATTCTCAAGGGGCACAGAAAATTCCTGAGATTCGAGGTGGCAGATCAGCACTACCAATTCAAAGTCCTACCGTTTGGCCTCAAATCGGCACCGCGGATTTTCACCAAGTGCCTTTCACCTGTGGCAGCTTTCCTGCGTCATATGGGTCACCAAGTCTTCCCCTACCTCGACGACTGGCTGGTAACGGCACCTTCAGCTGCAGGCACGACCAAATCCTCCAACGCCTGCACCAATCTCTTTCACCAGCTAGGATTGACTCTCAATCACGAGAAATCCTGCATGACCCCAACAAAAAATATCACCTTCCTCGGGGCGACCTTGAACACGGAATGCGCAAGGGCATTTCCTTCAAGGGACAGGAAAAACAGGATAATATCTCTGGCCACGGCTGTGGCATCAAGGAAGTCCCTAAGAGTTCGAACCTACAAATCACTCATAGGAATGATATCTTGTATACTCATCATCCCTCACTGCAGACTCAGGATGCGCCCATTGCAAGAAGCCCTCACGAACCAATGGACACAGAGTACAGGTTCTTTCGAGGACATTGTGAAGATAACACCACAAATATCCAAGAGCCTGGAATGGTGGAGAAATCACAGGAATTTGTCTATAGGACTGCCATTCCTACTTCCAGCAGCACCTCTGGTGATCACCACGGATGCACCCCTGGAAGGCTGGGGAGCTGTCCTCCAGGATCTCCAAATAAGCGGCAAATGGACAATTCAGGAGAAGCAACTCCATATCAATCTTCGGGAACTAAGGGCTGTGTATCTAGCACTACATGCCTTTTTACCACGCATCCAGAACTCCCAGGTGCTTGTCAGAACGGACAACACCACGACGATGCACTATCTCAACAAACAGGGAGGAACGCGTTCGCTCACTCTATCACGCGAGTCGCAAAAGATCTGGAACTGGCTTGTACTCCATGGGATCAAGCTCAGGGCGGACTATGTCCCGAGCGAGGACAACACCATTGCCGACGCCCTAAGCCGACAGAAATCCCTCTCCCACGAATGGGAGCTCGACAGGAGTACGCTGGATCACATATTCTCAGAATGGGGGGCCCCAGGAATCGACCTGTTTGCCACCAAGGAGAACGCCAAATGCCAAAACTACGCAAGCTGGCGTCCCCAACCAAGGTCACTCGGAAATGCTTTTTCCATTGGTTGGTTCAGCGTATTTGCGTACGCTTTTCCACCATTTCTGATGATTCCCAGGGTTCTCAGGAAGATGAAGGCGGAGCCTTGTACCCTGATCCTAATTGCCCCGTTCTGGCCGAGGCAGGACTGGTTCTCGGATCTTCATCGCCTCTCCATCAGGACACCAATTCCTCTGAAGCGGCACCCGACCTGCTGACAATGTCCAACGGGCAGGTGCAACACCCAAACCTGCAATCGCTCAGGTTACCGGCCTGGCTCCTGAGCACAGAGAGTTCTGTGACCTAAATATCCCACAGGACTGCAGGGATGTCCTGGCGAAAGCGAGAGCGGACAGTACAAACAAAACCTACTCTCTCAAGTGGAAAAGGTTCTGCCTTTGGCGTTCAGACCAGGGCCTGCGACCACTCGCTGTCACCCCTGAACAGATATTGCCATACCTTCTACATTTAGCACAATCAGGACTGGCACATGCATCCATTAAGGTTCACCTGGCTGCTATCTCTAGGTTCACCAGAACTTTCACGGGACCTTCTCTGTGGTCAAATAAGCTAGTCAAGCAATTCCTGAAGGGGCTCTACAGATCCTTTCCAAGGCCTCGGAAAGTCCCTCCGACATGGCAACTGAATCTAGTACTCAACCAACTCATGAGACGTCCGTTTGAACCCATTCATCGAGCATCTATTAAATACATCTGGAAAACGGCGCTCTTGCTCGCTTTAACATCGGCCAGGAGAGTAAGCGAGCTGCAGGCTTTGTCCATTCAGGAACCATATATGCAGTTCAGACAGGACAGAGTGGTGCTGAGACCGAACCCTAAATTCATACCAAAGGTGCCCTCGGACTTTCATCTCAATGAACCAATTGTCCTTAGGTCCTTCTTTGCGAACCCTTCCACAGCAGCAGAAAGGGCACTGCATTCTTTGGATCTCCAACGATGCCTAAAGTTCTACCTGGATAAAACTAAGGCTATCAGGAAATCTTCACAACTGTTCGTGGCATACAGCAGTCCAAGAATGGGCCTGCCTCTCACGAAGCAAAGCATCTCGAGATGGATCTCCTCGGCGATTACATTCTGCCACGACAAGGCCGGACGGCCTTTGACTGATCATGTTACTGCTCACTCCACCAGGGCGATGTCCACGTCAGCAGCACTGTTCGCTGGGGTGCCAATCTTGGACATATGCAGAGCGGCGACCTGGATATCGAACTTCAGAAGAATGCGGCAGTGAGCCAGGCGGTGCTTCGCCATCTCTTTCAGTGAGGTGAGCCTTCCTACATCCCGCCATCCAGGTATGCACATTCTTTGCTCTTGTGGTATTTTACTTATGCTATCATTACATGTTATGTGATAATATATGCATTGTCTAACATGACTGCAGAGCGACATTACTTCACAAATGTGCATATCTAACTGCTAGCTATTCTGATTCAGGCATGTGAATCTATGAAAGACACCCAAATACTGGATAAGAAATGCGTTACTTACCTGTAACAGCAGTTATCCAGTATTGGTGTCTTTCATAGATTCACATGCAACCCTCCCGCCTCCCCTGGAAGGACTCACATCCCTCTCGGACAATATTACGCCAACCTAGCTGGGTGCGTACGAAAATCTGAGGGACTGAGGCTCCTCCCAAGAAGGTTCTAGAGGGAGGTCGGAGCTGATTGGCTCACTGTGAGAGTTTGGTCCTTTTTACATAAGGACAAAGAAAGGCTACTAAGGGGAGGCCCTTAGGCCTATTTTCTCTATGTATGTCTATAGGACATTACTTTTTTATTTACCGGAGGCTCCCGTCTCGACGACGGGGAATGATTCAGGCATGTGAATCTATGAAAGACACCAATACTGGATAACTGCTGTTACAGGTAAGTAACGCATTTCTTATCAATTATGGATCGGTCAGGACGGGTCTTGCTACCTCTAAGCAGTCCATCTCTAGGTGGATTGTGTCCTGCATACAGTTGTGTTACCAAAAAGCTAATAAGACCTTAGGGGGTAAACCTAAGGCTCATTCCACCAGGGGCAAAGCTGCCACGACAGATTTACTCCGTAACGTTCCAATTGCAGAAATCTGCAAGGCGGCCACTTGGAAGTCGGTTCATACCTTTGCTAAGCATTACTGTCTGGACACTGATGCCAGGGCAGATGCTCAGGTTGGGCAGGCTTCGCTGCGAAATTTGTCCGCACAATAGTGGTGTTAATTTTCTTCACTCCACCGCCGCTTTGGTGTGGGGATGGGCTTGCCATTCTATTCACTAGATTATGACTATACACAGAGATCCCCTACTACAGAAGGAGTAGTTTCTGTCCTGTAACTCCAGTTCTGTAGTAGGGGTATCTCTGTTATAGTCATAAGTGCCCGCCCTCCTCCCCGGTGGAGAAAGATATTCATGTACGGAATGCTACAGGTCTGGCGTGCTTCGCCTTCAAAAAGAACTGAAAGTAAAGGGGACCTGCTGTGCATTCTGGGATACTGGGAGAAGTTCTGGAAAGTTCTCTTAAAGGCACAGTATCCTATTTAAGCCACATAATGGCAGCCTATGGGGCTTGTCTGTCCATGCCTTCCTCTCTATCATTCCAGAGGCTTTTACTGGTAGAGGCAAGTTTCTATATGGAAGAAACTGGGCAGGCTGTGTTGTGTGTGTTTTTTTTGGTGGAATTTCTAGTTGAAGTACTGGACAGTGTAGCCTGTGGATATAGGCTGCATTATTTGTCTTTAATTCTCTCTTAAGTGTCTTTGCAGTTCTGCATTTCTTGACAATTTAAGAGATTATTTTTGATTGCCGGGGTCCACGCACATGGGCAGGACTATTCACTAGCTTATGACTATAACAGAGATACCCCTACTACAGAACTGGAGTTACAGGACAGAAACTACTCATTCCTTGCTCCCATCAAACCTAACAAGAAAAGAAGAACCAACAAACAGGCCAGTTGGAGCTCTGAGACTCCATACAACACTGCAAACAGGTAGAAAGAAAATGGAGAGCCAGCCCCTAAACCACAAATAGAAGTCTGCACTCAGAAGCTACCACCAGCAACAGAGAGACATCAAGAAAAAAGTGCTAGCTTAAAGCATCAAATGGAGCACAAACAGCTGCAAGGAGATCTTCTCAATCGTCCAGGAATGCACCACACCCTCGACCTTCGTCAACAGTATCACCCCCACCTAAGCACTCTGCAATGACTTATCAGACTTCTACCACTGCACAATCTCTAAGATCTACAGTAACTTCGCACCCCAGCCAGACCCTAGGGATCTCATTGCCAACCTGCCCATCACCAACCCAGGCAACTTAATGGAAAACTCTCACCAGAGAAGATACAGTGACGATAATGCAGTCCGTCCACTCAGGGGCCCCAACAGATCCTTGTCCCAAAACGTCTACAACCTTAGAGCATTACTAATCAGCAGTGCCCTCAACCACACCATCAACACTTACATTACATCTGCCACATTCCTGTAAAACTGCCAGCATGCAGCAGTTTATGCCCTCCTCAAGAAGCCATCGGCCGACCCGTTCAAATCTAGCACCTTCTGACCAATCTCCTTGCTCCACTACACAGCCAAAAAGAATGAGAAGGCCATCAACAAGCAACTCATAAGCCACCTCGACATATACCACCTACTGGACAACACTCAACCAGGTTTCAGAAAGAAAAAGACAGCACCGAAACAGCACTCATCGCAGCCACCAATTACATTCGAACCGTTGTGGACCAGGGAGAAACAGCGGTCTTCATCATGCTCTACCTCTCTGCAGCACTTAACACAGTCTCCCGCAACATTTTCATTAGAAGAGTCCACGAGACCGATATCCAAGGACCTACACTCAACTGGATCTGCTGTTTCCTCAGGGGAAGAACCAAGAGAGTCAGACTGCCATCCTTCAAATCGAAGACCAAGAATTTAATTCGCTGAGTCCCCCAAGAATCATCACTCAACCCAACTCTATTAAACATCTACTTGAAACTGCATGTCAACATTATCTGGCCTCAAGGCAACACCCTCGTCTCCTACGCCGATGACACCCAACTCATTCTTTTCTTGACGGACAACATAACCACTAATAGAACCAACTGCATGACCATGTAAACAGAATGGATCTGAACCAGCTGCTTGAAACTCAACTTTTACATGGCCAAAGTACTGACCTGGGGACCATGCCAGAAATCTGGGGATCATTCTATATGCGAAGCTCAACATAACAGCAAAAGTCAATGCAGTGAGAGCTGCCTGCTTCCACATCCTGCATATGTTATGAAACATCTTCAAGTGACTGCCACGAAACACCAGACGTACTATCACGCAAACACTGATCTCAAGCAGACTCTACCACAATAACACACACTACACCGGAATCTCCAAGCAACTCCTGCACAGGCTTCAGATCACCCAGAACACAGCAGCAAGACTCATACTTAACCTCCCACGCAGCACCCACATATCACCCCACCTCAGAGAGCAAAACTGGCTCCCCATATACAAACACAGCTAATTCAAACTCTTCATGCACACATAAAAAGCCTTGCACAACACCTATCAGCATACCTAAATAGACACACTTTAACCAACTTGCTAGACACCTACGCTCAGTCTCACTCGCGTATACACACCCTTCATTCAGAAAAGTAGACGAGTAGGACGCCCTTTCCCCTACATCGCACCCAAAACATGGAACGACCTCCCACAACACATCAGAGCCTCCTCTTCAGCTCTTGAGTTCCGCAAGAAGCTGAATGCCTAGCTATTTGAATAAGTCTGAGGAGACCACAAGCTTACTCAAGCACCTGGACATCCTCGCTGGTGATTAGTAGGCTGAATAAATAGACAAAATAACATCATAACATATGGACCGGAACATCTAGTCTCTAGTATATTTAGTGCCACTGTAACTGAAGTTGCTGATTTACCCTGGGCTCTCTGTGAAAACAGATTGGTACATTCCTCACTTGTAGTCCCTGGAGGAGCGTTTCTGCACGTAAGAGATGAAGAAGAACTTCCCCATGCAAGTGGATTCTGATCTGCTTTTTAGGTCTCACCTGCGTGGGCTGCGCACATGCCCAGTCTTGCTGGCGAGATTTTATGTTTTGGAGGGACCTTCAGTATTGGGCTTTAACCGCTTGCGTGCTTATGACGAGCTAAGCTCGTCATGAGGCACAGTGGAGCTGTGCTCATGACGAGCTCAGCTCGTCATAACGGCTGCGGGCGGCCCACCTGGAGCTAATTCCCCGCCTGTGTGGGCGTTCTACGGCAGAGGGCGGAGTCGTGACGAGCTCAGCTCGTCATGAGCACAGCTCCACCGTGCAGCATGACGAGCGGCGCTGCGTGAGCCCCCCCTGCACAGCGGGGGAATTAGCGCAGCGTGGAAGGGGTTAAGACCCACCCCTCTTTCCCAATGGCTGGCGTCACCGTTTATGGTAAACGGTGGCCAGCCATTGGGAAAGAGCTTTTGGTGATGTGGACTTTTTTATCTTTCAGACGGCCCACTTGGACGGGCTCGTCTGATTTACATTGGTCGCAAAAGGTTTCTTATCTTTATGGGGCCATGTGTTTCAAACACATGGCCCCAAAAAGACAAGAAATCGTCGGACCGTGCTTTTTTTCTTTACTTTTGGTATAATCGCGGCACCCACGCTTTACTTTTAATGTTATAAGTAAAGTGCGGGTGCCGCGATTGTACCAAAAGTAAAGAAATAGAAAAAACATATTTTTCTTTACTTTTGGTATAATCGCGGCACCCGCACTTTACTTTTAACATTAAAAGTAAAGCACAGGTGCTGCGATTATAGCAAAAGTAAAGAAATATATATATTTTTCTATTTCTTTACTTTTGGTATAATCGCGGGCACTGTGTTAATGAGGCAAATCAACTTGGATACACCCTCCAGTCTCGTCGATACCCCCCGCTGCCCTCCGTGTGGCTTGCGTGTTTTTAAGAGACACGGTGTCAGCTTCGTGTTTCCTTAATATAACAGAGTTTTAAGTTACGCTATTCACTACTGAAGTACGAATCCCGCATTCTTTAATAAAAAATTAAAGATCGCCTTTGGTAGGCTGCGTGTGCTGATCCAACCTCGTTAGCATTCAAATAGAGGGCAAAGTGTGACTGGACTGATCCTCGCTATAAAATGCGATTTGTGTTGTTTTTTCTCTGGGTTCTTCCCAGACGTGGTATGTAGCCAGTTTGCTGATGTGACTTGAGTTTTCTCAGGTGCGCTATACTTGCCATGATGGAGAGGTCTTGTGTGGCTTCTCACATGTTTCTGCGCGTACATGAGCAGAAGTTCCGTTACAGAGGGGGCACATGCATTTTGTTAGGCACAGGAGGGGGGGGGATTAAGTGGTTTGCCCAGAATCACTGGAGACTCGGCCCAGTTCCCCAGCTCCGAGGTCAACCACTCTATCCGTTAGGCCACATGAAAGAGCTATGCTTTATAATACAAAAAATATGGAGAAATACCATAAACAATTAATGTTTGTCAGAGAAGAGATCAGGCGGTGGCGAGATATGAAGAGGCGGCTTTAAAATGCATTTTTCGCGCGACCTCTACGAGTCGGTTCCTTCTCCCACGGCTGCCTTCCCCCGGGATTGGTGTGAGATTGCGGCATCACCTGGCTGTCTCGAGCTGTTAGTGGGGGCACCGTGGCATGACCAGCCCTTGAACAGTACTGCCTGCTCTGCAGCGCTCGGCACAACATGCAGGACTAGGACGTCCCCCTACGGCTAGGACAACTTAGTTTAAAAAACAAAAACTCAGCCCCAGACTGGAGCACGCCGCTGCTCTGCATGAGGATCTTTTCTGAACGCAGCACTCCCTTCACCACCAAGACGAACCTACAAGGAGAGCAGTGACCGAGACATAGCCCCCACTCCTCCGGAATAGCTCTGAGGATAAACACAGCCTTGTGTGCCTGTTAGTTTCAGCATGCTAAGCTGTTTGAAAACAGTCTACGGGTTCTCACAATCCGTGGAAATGAGAATCAGATCAGGAACCGTAAGAGGGATGTTTGTTTTCGGGGTTTGCTTGGAACTCGCTTAGAGGTCATTTTATTGTGGATGTGCCAGTGGTAGGACTTGATCCCATTCCATCTTTAAATGTCCTTCCACACCTCTCAACCCACCTTGTTTCCCAAACCCCAGTGCACTGCCCTTCCTCCTACAACTCTCCTCCAAACCACACCACCTTCTCTTTCCTCTCTCTTCACACCAATTTACCCACCACACATAATTTCACCAATCTAGGTTGGTTGCCCACAGTTCTCCTCCATGCTTCACCACAATGTCTTCCCCACACTTCACTGAGCCTCACCACACCTCTCCTTCATGCCCTAACATATTGTCCCCTGCCTCTTTTATGCCTTACCACACACTCCACCACCATCACTCACCATATTGTCCTGTTCACTCTTCGCTACACCTTTTCTCAATCCCACTTGTCTCACCTTTTTTCTATTCTTCTACTTCTCTCACCTTTCCTCAATCCTCCTGTTTGTCTCAGCTTTCTTCTATTTTGGCTTCTATCAACTTTCCTCAGTGCTCCCGCTTGTCTCGTCTTTCTTCTGTTCTTCTACTTCTTTTATCTTTCCTCAGTCCTGCTGGTCTCACCCTATCATCCCCAGGTGTTAATGAATGCTAATTGAATGGATTCATGGTTACTTAGCACAAACCTACCTGAGCAAACATTAAAATTGAGGTACGTGGTGTATTTCCCTCCTGACAGTTAGCAAACTGTGGGACACGCCCCACTGGGGGGACGTGGATGGGTTTCCAAGGGGGGGCAAATGTCTCTTCAAGAACATATTAATGAAGATGAACTGGAAGTGCGACCTTGTGTATTTGCTGCATTTCCAGGTTGTCTTCAGTTACACGGAGCCCTTGAAGTGGATTAAAAAGAATGGGGATAGTAATCATAGTGGAGTGGGGGCGGGGATTAGCAAGTGTTTCGGCAGGGTAACACCGTCAAGTAACTACATATAAAATAACGCACTAACAGCTTAATTGAAAAATAAATGCAGGGTAAACTAACTGACGATTAATGTTCCCTTTTTGGTTATGAAATCTCAGCAACTACCATCACTGGATTTGTCTGTGTGTGTGTTAAAGCTGAGCAGCACAGAATTGAACCCTAATGGTGCATTGAGGAATAGTAACCTTTGTATTCATAGTCAGAACCACTGGAATTATGCAATTGTGGGGCTGTGGCATTTTTCGCATAATTTTGGATTTGTTGCATTTGCCACATAATCCATCATCTGCTGCATAATTAGCAGATTTTAACAAAAAAAAGTTTCCAGCTCAAACGGTTCAAAAGTTACAAAAAATGCAGCAACATGTGTTGCTGCATAGTGGAAGGCCCTTTCTAAAGGTTAACTGGTCACCTTTCTGTTGCTTATTAGGTGTTAGACTGGTACTTATGAGGGGCAATATATGCCAGTTGACTGTTAACAAGTGTAACAAGCATTTGCAATGCAATAGGTCTCGCATTTGCAAGGGTTGAAGCTATTGGCATTATGAATGACAATGCCTTTAATTTATCTGTGTTGGAAATTAACACATAAATAAAAGGCATTGTCATTTTAAATGCCAGTAGCTCAGACTCTCTTTGATGCAAGACAGATTGCATTGCAAAGAAGCAGCCGCCATTGTTCCGGATGCTTGGAAAGTGAAAGCGCGCATGGCACGCTGAATGTTGCAGGAAAGCAGTTGTACCTTCAGTAGGAGAAACTCATTAACGAAAATAGTGCTTAGAGACTAAATAAAGCATCCGGTATAACAACGGAAGTAAAAGGGCCAGTTGCCATGGGAGGTTACAAATGAAGACAAGGTTGTACTAAGGCGGGACTAGCAAGCCTAATAAAAGATCAGAAGCCAGCATTTACAAAGGACAATGACACAAGCAAGTGAAATAAATATGGGTGGAGAGTGGACGGAGCTTCTAGTACATACTTCAATACAGCATGCCTCGCAGAGCAGCGCATGCGCTGCCCAGGCTCGACCTAAAAATGACAAAATAATGCAGTAATACTATAACAAAATGTGCTGCATTATGCAGCATACTATGCCTTTTCTTGCCACATAATTTAGTCAGCCCCGTGGGATAACTTGGCCTTCTGCTCAATAATTCCAGTTGCCCGGTTTATAGTGCTATGAGGTCCCAGCTAGTGGCAGAAAGCACTGTGCATATGTAAGTCATTATTTTAAATTAGTGTTTTACACAATTTAAGCTAGGATGCAGCCAAATGATGCAGTGTATGAGATAACACCAGTTTTTACAAAATATAGTATAGTAATAAGTAAGCAGACTGTACCTCATGATAACATATTTATAAGTGTCTCCATTATTCCAGAACTCAGCTGATAACACCCCTTTATTTACATCTCAAAAAGAATACATTTTTGCCACCATGAAGCTTTAAGCTGAGTCACTGGAATTATGCGGCAGCAGAGGAGGACTCAATTATGCTGCAGGGTTGACTGAATTATGCAGCAAGAAAAGGTAAATTATGGAGCACAATCTGGCACATTTTTGGTTAGCATTACTTAGTTTGTCATTTTACCTCCTGGCAACACTGTCAGAGAAAATATTTCACCTCCTTAGTACCAGTTCAACACCCAAATGCAGCAATAGGCAACTACAAAATTAGCACTCAATCTTTGCAAAAGGCCTTCCACTGCTCTGGAACACTTTGCCACGTTTTAAGTATCTTTTGTTTCGTTTGAGCTAGAATCAAATCATTTTTGTTAAAATCTGCAGATTATGCAGCAGATGGACTATATAACAAATGAGCTAAACCCATAATTATGCTGAAAACGCTGCTGCTGCAGAAACTCGTAATTCCAGTGGCCCTGGCTTTAAGTCATTTAACGACTGGTAAGAAGGCTTGTTTCTTTTTAACCTCTCTGCACTACCACCACACCCTTCGCTTTCAGGCAGAGACACCTCAAAAGTCAGCATTAACCGTTCAGGGGCAGTATTTTTAGTGAAAGCCGAGTCCATGAGGTGGCAAGTAGAAGACCAACAGGGTTGCATTCAGATGCCCCAAGCTTCAGGGGACTACTTCAGCACAGTACTCTGGCCGGAGGCCTTCTGATTGCGTTCGGAGGCGGCCCCTCCATGTACCTTGCAGGGGGGCCTACTCAAGTTCCGTTACGCCAGTGCTCACAGTAATGGTCCAGGAGAAAGAGGAAAGGAGAAAAATTCATGGAAATTGTCAAAGAGATGGCCCAGAATAGGGAGCATTGTGTGGGGACTAATTTTTATGTTTACAAATGGTCAGAGACAGCTTCCTCAGACAGATACCTCAGAGAAGAAGACAATATTACAAAAAGGGCCATTCGTTAGTGCAGTAGATAACTGCTGCTAGATGTGTGATTTGCCACTGCTGCTCAGTTGTGGCTGTCTTACCATGAAAAAGTAGAATAGGGCCTGATTTGCCTTGCTAGCTTTAGAGCCTAGGTCGCCGTTAGTGCTTTTAACACAAAGGGGCCGGCGTTATGAGGAACCAACTAAACCCCAATTATGGGTTGTTTACTATCCTTCCTTGCATGCATTTGGGCCCACTGCACACTTGCCAGTATTGATGGGGGCCTTGGAGCAATGGTCCATGGGAGGGGAACATTAAAGTAGAGTAGACAACTTTGTTTGGCCACCGAGAGATGGCAGAGAGGGGGGTATTGCAAGATGGGAGTGCATGTTTTTAACAAAGGGCAAAGGAGACTGCAGGGCAGTAGTTATCATTATTGAAGCAGATGAAACACCACTGGGGCCCACAGCGTCACAATTATGACTGTCTCACTTTAAAAAAGGGGCATGTGAGCTTGTTTTCCTTTCTAGCATTAGGACTGAGTGCATTCTTGCATAAAAAAGGGGGACAACATGTGGGAGCTTTTTTTCTGAAAGGGTCGGAGGGCCTGTTTCAAGTTTGGAGTGATTGTCAGGAGATAGCTTGCTACTCGGACTACGTTTATCATTAATGCAGAGGGTGTAGTTGCAATGGGATCCAGGAGTGTGAGGGGCTCACAACACCTCAATTCTTGGGTGCAGTATTTTTGGGTCAGTACTTGCTTTTGTTTGATGCTTTTGTTGTTTTAGAAGTCTCCTGTTTAGTGTGGTTTATTAGCTATAGAAAACAAGCGTTGGAAATGCAATAGGTCTCGCATTAGAAAAGTTGGAGCTATTGGTCTTGTAAATGAAAAATATTTTATTTATTTGTTGGTTTTTAAAATAGCTAAATTGATAGCTTTGTCATTTACAATGCCAATAGTTATAACTTTTGCGAATGTGACGCCTATATCATTTGGAATGCAACATGTTTTGTATTTACGTGACTTAGATGGCAGCTCTGGTCGTTAGACCACATCTTTATAGAGCAGGAGAGTGCAGCAGGGGAGAGAAGCACAGCAATGCAATAGTTCTCGCAATAGGAAAGTTTGAGCTATTGGTATTGTAAAGGACACATTTTTTATTTATGTGCTTGTTTAGAAAATAGCCAAATTAATAGCTTTGTTATTTACAATGCCAATAGTTTTATCTTTCGCAAATGTGACACCTATTGCAACACAATATGTGTTGTAGCACTGAGTGGGGTGAGGGGTGTGAGGGTGAGGAGGTGTGAGGGTGAGGATGAGTGGGTGTGTGAGTGTGTGAAGGTGAGGGTGAGTGAGGGGGTATGAGGGTGTGTGAGGGTGAGTGTGTGAGGCTGAGTGAGGGTGATAGGGTTGTGAGGGGGGTGAGGGTGTGAGGGTGAGTGAGGGTGTGTGAGGATGAGGGGGTGAGGATGAGTGAGGGTGTGAGGGTGGGTGAGGGTGTGAGGGTGGGTGAGGGTGTGAGGGTGGGTGAGGGTGAGAGGATGTGAGGGTGTGTGATGGTGAGGAAGTGTGAGTGTGAGGGTGACTGAGGGTGTGTGAGGGTGAGGTAAAGGACTGCAAAGGTCTGAACCCGACTGTGCGAAGCGCAAGTATAACTGCAAAAATATCTCGTACACAGACATTATAGAAAGTCTTTTTTTAACGATTCTTCAGTTTGTATATTTTATTTATAAATCATATGTTTCTTCTCTTTTTTATATGAACAATATTGTAAAGGTTTTAATTAACTATATACAATAAAAATGAACTACTCTAAGAGTACTCCCGAGCAGGGCTCTTTATAGGTCTACTGGGTTGGTAGTATTAAATTCTTCAGAACTGGCATTCTTTCCATTGAAAAGTTTTCAGTCTTCACATTTAAGTGTAGTATATCTCAATTATGATTTTAGCAGCCACTGTTTCTTGAGCACTAGGGCGACATGAGAAGTGTGGACAGTGCATCACTCAAAGAGCAACAGCCGTGGCGAGGAACACAAAATGAGTGGCGACGCAGACTTGTCGTGCATGGTAAAAGGTACAGGAGCCCTTCAATACTCCAATGGTTGTAATGGGCCACCCACTTGCTTGTTAGGAGGACTGCTGCACTGTGAAACGAGCAATACTGGCAGCTCTGCTCATATCCAGCAGAGCTTCCCATCGGACTTCTACGCTGTTTGGTGGGGGAACCAGCACGTACAGGTTAGGTTACTTGCGAGTACCGGCCCTGTCCGGACTCACATCCGTGCACACCCGGTCAAGCAGTATGTTTTAGACACCCAAAAGCCAAAAAAAACCACAGCGGCAAAATCAGCAACAGTATCAAGTAGACATGTAAGACGGACACGCTCCCTAGCGTTCTACCGATTCGCATATGGCAGATAGCGGGAGCCATCTTAGAGGGGTACCGCATCTTCATATACTACAACAAATTGAGAATGTGCGTACCGCAGGTTTCATAATAGTTTTAACTGTACCCACCATGTGTTGCCGGTAAATAGCCACTGTCAGTTCCATTCAATTCAGAAAGAGCGGAGACCAGTGCTTCGGGTGTTGCCGGACAGGAAGCGTCAGTCCCGGGTAGAGAGCGAAGGACCAAGGCGTCGGGGGAGGGCAAGAAGTGAGCAGATGTGCAGCGGCGGCAGTGTGCAAACTTCCTCTCGGAGGTGCAGCAGCAAGGAAGCAAAGAAACAATTCAGGCGTCCGCGCGCTCAGTGCCTCTCAACCTTGGCAACAGCACTCCCCCTGCTTAGCGCACAGCGCTTCCTAGAACGGAGACAGTGCGATCGATGACGATAACACGTATAGGACAAGGCAGACATACGGCAGAATCAGGGCATGTCCAGAACGTATTAAAATCCCAAGATACTGTGTTACTGTGGAAAGAAAAGAAGTAAAGTAAAATACTCTTCTCACTTCGTACCTCTGGGTTTCTGGTTATGATTTCCTGCGTATTGCTTCAACAATAATTTCCGGTTTCCTGTTCCGGCAACTGTATTAGGAGGACTATTGGCCCATGACAATGAACACAAGACGGAGGGAAGGAAGATAAGGGGAGGGGGGAGGAGAAATGCAACACGGCGGGCAGGGGAGGGGGCGGAGCGGGGAGAGGTACGACACGGCAGGCAGGGGGGAGATTAGGAGGAGGAGGGGGGAGGAGAGTAGAAGGAGGAGGGGGGAGGAGAGTAGGGGAGGCACGGCCTAGCGGCCGTGCAATCAAGAAGTGAGGGGGCGGAGCTGGGGGAGGCTGTGACACAGAGAGTAGGCAAGGCAGGCGGCTGGGGGCATGTGCACGCGCTTTTAAGCTCAATGCGCCTGCGCATTGAGCTTAAATTTCTCGTGCACTGCAAGGAATTGCCACGATTCCTTGCAAGTTGGTTCAAGAGTGGATAAGCCCCCATAGTCTCGCAAGCTCGATGCGCATGCGCATCGACAGGCGAGACCTAAAAAGTACTCCTGAAATAATCTCATATACCTCACCTCCTGCTCTCAGCCATGTCCCTCCTGCTTCCGCTATCCTTTCCTTGCCATAATGTTTTTGAGGAGGGCCTAACTTCGAAACATTTTGCTTAGGGGGCTCAGAGCAAAACAGTTTGAAGACCACTGCAATATAGTGTGCCAATTCAAAACTCTTTACTATGAGGAAGACCTTCATTCAAAATAAGTGGCCTCCCTAGAAGGTCGAAATAAGTCAGCTTCTAGAAGTGGGTTGATGAGATCTGTTCCACATTGGTAGAAGGCATATTCAGACAAGGACTTTTGACTTCCAAGCACGAAGAAGACTCATGTTTGAAATTTAACTCCCCAAATGGCCTATTGATTTTTGGTTTTGAGAAAAAGGAATTGAAGAATTGATAAAAGGGCTAATATGTGTTGGACAATTCTTTTTTCGAAAAAAATGTTTTTTTTCATGTGTGCAACAAACACTTTTGCACATAAGTCTTTGTGATCTTTTGAAAAATGTCTTTTAAATAATTGTAATTCATTGTTGTCATGTAAGTATTGTAAATATATATGTATGTTTGGTACAAAACCTTGATGTACAATAATACTTAACAAGGTGACAGGGGGCTGTGTGCAGTGCATGATTGATGATTCATTCAAGCATTTAAAGAAACAGAGTTGAAAGAGTACCTCAAGGGTGTATTTGGTAGGGTAAGCACAAAAAATTTAACCAAGTAACTGGTTACATATACTGAAATTAAACATGTGGTATATGAAAGAATTCAGTAACTCTATGGTTGATGGGGTCACATAATGTTCTTATTATAGACTGCACTGGAGCCGGTTATAGATACAATGCTGATGCCCATGTTCAACCCCAGACTGGTGACGGGCTGAGTTCAACCAATGTTGTGCTACGAGATCACGAAAGCACAACTGGTTATTATTCAGCCTGACTCTACGCTGCTACCCCGGCTACAACCCTACACAAGAAACACATAGGAGGCTTCAGGACACTGTTGATGGGGGAGGTGGTGGATAATTGCCCCTTCTCTATACTTATGCACTATGATTAAACTTCTAAATAGGCGTGGGCTAGACACCTGCCCTGAAATTGAGCTTGATTCACCACAAGGGCCATCAACGGAGAAAAGTGCTTCTTTTGAGGCAGTGGTCAAGAGGGCAGGGGTTGTGCTGGATCTGCAGTTGCCTTCCATTGAGTTAAAAACTAATGTTCTGACAGAAATTCTCTGAGAGGGACCAACATCGTCGAAGCCCTTGTTACCATTTAATGATGCTCTTACTGGAGCCTTGACGGCTACATGGTCCAAACCTTGTCATTGCCCACCTGTCAGTTGGCCCATATCCTAGCGACTTGGGCTTGCGCACGCTGAGCTGGACTCTCTTACTAAGCACCTTCCACTGGAGAGTTTCATTGTGCAGGCCTTGACTAGTAAGGTCAATGCCTTCCTGACCACTCTTACAGATAGGGAATCTAAAAGGATTTGCGCTTTTGGTAAACAAAAGTTTTATTCCACAAGCCAGCCCTTAGTCCATGAAGGAGGTTAGTTTACTGAGCAGGTACAAGGATTCTCTGCGGGACATGACCAGAGAGATCCTGCCGGCTGTCCCAAAAGACCTCAGAGCTTCGATGGACAGAATGCAATGATGTATTGTGGGAGTGCAGGCCGGATAAACAGACGTGGAGGCTGTAGATAGTGGGCGGTTTTTATTCAACAAGAAAACAAATGCTTTAAACAGGGATTGTCTTTGTGAGTTTTACAATGGTGACTCCGGTTCTTCTTTCCTGATGGGTGTTGGATATTTGTTTCCTCGTCAAAAAGGGACGTCTCTCTGGTGGATGATCTTTTCCCAGGAGGCTCAGAAGAGGAAAGAAAGAAGGAGCCGTCAGTAATTGTGCGGTTTATCCCTTGCACGTTTTAGACACTATGGTCTCCGTCACCACACCTGTTTGGTGCAACACACGGGATTAAGGGCAAGTGTGGGGAGTAAGGGTAATGTGAGGAAGAGGGGGAGGAACTTGAAGGAGTGATTAACAGGACGGGTACTGCACAGGAGTTGGCGGAAGTGATGGGACTGGGTAGGGAACAGTGTGACAATTCTCTGTATTTTATTCTCAAAAGGAACAGTGCTGGGAAAAGTCGATTTTCAATGAAAAATTCCTTTTTAGAGCCCATATGTGCTCCCCCAATTATGCTTCACCCCAGCACACTTTTATCGGTAAAAAGAAAGCATCCAGGCTCACTCGGCCTTTTAAGTGAGGTCCCCTCAGTCTAAACCACCCACCTCCCTTCTGTACAAACACCTCCCGTCACCCTCCTGTACAAATGAACGCCTCCCGCCACCCCGGTCCCTCTTTCCCCTGCTTCTAGAAACTCACTGGCTCTGCCACAACTTTCCTGAGTTGAGGCCGCTCTTCAGCCACCTCCTGCGGGGACCACCACTCTTCGTACCACGTCTCAGCTTCTTCCTGGTCTTCCACATCTGCTTCTTCTCCGTTAGTCTTTCTCCCGACGTCTTCTCCTTTTCCCTCGTCTCGGTCCGCTTGCTTCTTCTCCTCCTTCCTTCCGGCTGTTTCGCGCCAACTGGTTGTGTCCCTGGCCCTTTTCACCTCCTGTGCAGGACTTCTTCCGGGATTAACCACACCCTCTTCCTGTCTCGTGGTCTGCTGTACGGGGAGAGGACAGGGGGTAGGAGTTACGTCTCGACTTAGTTTTTCCCCGCGCTGGGATCGGGTGGACTTCCCTTGTACAGGTAGGTTTTGTGAGTGGTGTGGCTCCATCATCGGGCCTGTCGCGTTTGTCAATCCCTCACATGTATGTTTTCCGTATGGGCTAGGATACAACTGATTGCCTTGGCAGTGCTCTTTGCACTATTGCTGTGCTGAGGACGAATACCTATGCTAGAAAGATTTAAAGACAGCTGAGCACTGTCCACTCTTTGGGGTTATTAACACCAGTGAAAAAAAATCCTGCAACAATTTAGGAAATCCAGTGGGCTAGCCCGTAAGCAGCGCACGTCTTCCCAACCAGTGGTACAACAGACATTTCAGGCCTTTTGGGTCCGTGGCTGCAGCACCGACAGACATGCATGGAGCAGCAAGGTCATTAGTCCTCCAGTCCTCATCTCTTGTTCCTATGACCTCCAGGCTGCTTTAGTGTGTCCTTAGAGGCTTATGTCAGGCCAGTGCGAGGCATGATTCAACATTTCCTTCCGGTCTCGAGATCTGTTACATCAGACAAATCGGTCTTACAAATCATTCAAAGGGGCTATGCTCTACTCTTTGTATCGCCCAACCCAGAACAAA